>NC_060119.1:206365179-206672679 GCF_021461395.2 Schistocerca americana
TTGATGACTGGAAATAAGTGGCCTGGTCGGACGAGTCTCGTTTCAAATTGAATCGAGCGGATGGACGTGTACGGGTAAGGACACAACCTCATAAATCCATGGACCCTGCATGCCAGCAGGGGACTGTTCTAGCTGGTGTAAGCTCCGTAGTGGTGTCGGGCGTGTGCAGTTGGAGTGACAGGGGACCCCTGATACGTCTAGATACGACTCTGACAGGTGTCACGTACGTAAACATCCATTGAAACACGTATGTTCTGTAGCAGCGATGGCGAGCCATGACAATCTCTGACCAGAGAGTAGTAGCGCGTGCGAGATGATTCAGTTGCGAGAGAGCAGTTGCATGTAGGGAGTCGGCAGTTGCGGTCGAGTCGCAGTAGAGTTCAGTTGCATGTAGGGAGTTAGCTGTCGTGTGTGAGGAGTCGGCGGGCGTCGACATGACACTCTGGTCAAGATTCAGGACGAGGTATATTTTTAAATAAGGTAATGAAGCAGCATTGCGCACATTTGATAATGTAATGTAAATTAACTGTAACTAATTTGTTCAAGAATCGCCCCAATAATAATTTTGTTTTCAAACCAACCATTTTTAACCAAGAATCCTTTTTTGAAAGAATATTTGCCTTACATTTCCATAAAGAAAAGTTCCCTTTAACTTAAAAAAAAAAAAAAAAAAAAAAATTGCGATGCATTTCCTCCAAGCTATGGAGAAAAATAAGAGCAGATCCAGTTTTACTGAGGTAAGAATTTGAGTTTAAGCAGGGCCTAAGATCGACATTTCGGTCTATTTGCGTTTTCATTATCATTGAATTGTCTTTCATTTTTGTGGGCAGCTTACATTTGGGTCAGATTGCTAATTTTTATTTAATTGTCATTGTTATTAAATTTATTTGCTGGGAGGTTACATTAAGCTCTATTCCCATTAACATTTTTTTCAAATTATTGCCTTTTCAAATTTCTCTGGGGAGGTTACACTTAGCTCTGATTCCATTTCTATTACGTATTGTCTTTTAAATTTCTGTGGGGAGGTTACACCATTCTGATCACCTGCATCCATTCATGTCCATAATCCATTCCGACGGACTTGGGAAATTCCAGCAGGGCAATGCGACTCCCCGCACGTCAGGAATTTCTAAAGAGTGGCTCCAGGAACACTCTTCTGAGTTTAAACACTTCCGCTGACCACCAAACTCCCTAGAAATGAACGTTATTGACCATATCTGGGATGCGTTGCAACGTGCTGTTCAGAAGATATCTCTATCCCCTTGTACTCGTACTAATATATGGATAGCACTGCAGGATTCATGGTGTCAGTTCACTCCAGCACTACTTCAGACATCAGTTGATTCCATGCCGTGTCGCGTTGCGGAACTTCTGCATGCTCGCGGGGGCCGTGCACGATATTAGTCTGATATACAAGTACCAGTTTCTTTGTCTCTTTAGAATAATTCGTGCTACTGCCTGGCGCGTCGAACATTGGCGATCGGGACAGAAAGCCCTATACCGCTGTACTGTTCCTATGGCATTTCTTTTAAATTCTTCATACAAAAATAGTGCATACAACTTCTCCTTCTTGGCGAACATATCTACACTTAACGAGTGTTGAAGGAAAAATGAACGACCTGCAGTGCAGACAAGTAAACGGGCAATTATGTTGACATTTTTATACAGCGCAGCACGAGAGCTCCGCTTTGCGGTGTTTGCGCCGCTAATGCAGATTCTGGCCACCGTGCTCTCATATTCTAGGACATTTCTCTAGTTTTTACGACAGTTTTGAACGTTAACATTAGCGAACGCTATATCACTGTAATTGTCTTCCCAAGAGCTATCGAATGCAGTTATAAAAAGCGTATTTGCTTCAATATCTTCGTTGATACCAGCGCTAAAAACTGTGGTGTCACCGCCAGACACCACACTTGCTAGGTGGTAGCCTTTAAATCGGCCACGGTCCGTTAGTATACGTCGGACCCGCGTGTCGCCGCTGTCAGTGATTCCAGACCGAGCGCCGCCACACGGCAGGTCTAGAGAGACGTCCTAGCACTCGCCCCAGTTGTACAGTCGACTTTGCTAGCGATGCTACACTGACAAATACGCTCTCATTTGCCGAGACGATAGTTAGCATAGCCTTCAGCTACGTCATTTGCTACGACCTAGCAAGGCGCCATTACCAGTTTATATTGAGATTGTTATTAATGTATCAGCAAGAGCAATGTACACCAATTATGGATTAAAGTTAAGTATTCCACCCGCAACGTACCTTATTGGCTATATTAATTACATTGTCCTGTTCCAGACCTCACGCCAGTTTGCGTGAGCTTAAACGCGTGCCTTTCGGCTACCTCCGAGTGGCTTGGCTGTCTTGCCAACAAAAACACTAACCAAAAAAATGTGCCCGTCGGTGCTCCAACATACGCCGAAAACTGTGCTTCGATATGCGTAACCGTTCACGAAATAAAAGGGGTGTTACGTCTTACGTTAAAGTAATAATTAATGCATATGTCTGTAAGGATTACATATTTCGTACTCACATTAATTTTTATTTTTCTCGTATAATAACATGTACTCTCAACAAGACTTTAAAACACGTTGGGCAGATGAGTGGACATCCCCTGCTCCTCTCCCATCGCCTTCAACAGTCATCTTCCGTCGCCTTCAACATGCCTCATAGGAATACTCTGGTTGTCACTCCGCTGTACACATTTCACGCTCAGGCATTAGGCGGATGAAATGTGGCGGAGAGACTGACAATCAACATGTGCTCGACAACTTTAATAACTGTGATTTCAGAAAGTGAAAACTTCGTACTTTCAGAGCTATAGCCAATACTTCCACCGGCCGCGGTGGTCTAGCGGTTCTAGGCGCGCAGTTCGGAACCGCGCGACTGCTACTGTCGCGGGTTCGAATCCTGCCTCGGGCATGGATGTGTGTGATGTCCTTAGGTTTAAGTAGTTCTAAGTCTAGGGGACTGATGGCCTCAGATGTTAAGTACCATAGTGCTCAGGGCCATTTGCACCAGTTTTGAACCAAAGCTTCCGCGTGAGATCGTCTTCTGCAACTATTATCTTGCATATGTACTTTTTCTCTACTTTAAATAAAAGTAGACGATGTTCCCTTTTCGGAGTAGTCATTACACCGATCGCCTGCAAGTCTGTACTTCCATCTACAGTTATTGTCCTCTGAGGCTGTCACTGGTAGTAAGGAAGCCTTTCCTTAATACGAGGGTTATCCAAAAAGTAAGGTCTCCTATTTTTTACAAGTACAGAACTCTGTTTGTGTGGCAGTTGGTCACTTCACGCGGTTCGTGTAAACGTGCGCACGCCGCGCTGAGGCGCTCAGTCTTGGCTTGGTAGCCGTTGAGAATGGAGCTCCCGCTGGATGTTACCGCCGAGTGCGAATTGCGCGCAGTTATTCGGTTTTTGAACGCAAAGGGCACTACGCCGATTGAAATCCGTCGCCAATTGACGGACGTGTATGGTGAGTAGTGCACGGATGTCAAAAATGTTCGTAAGTGGTGTAGAGAGTTTGCAGTCGGTCGGACGGAAATTCACGACGAACAAAGGAGCGAGAGACCGTCAATTTCTGAGTAAACAGTGTTGAAGGTTGAGCAAAGCATGCGTGAAGATCGGCGGATCGCCCTAGATGATCTCTACACGTTGGTTCCTGAGATTTGCCGAAGCACCACTTACAGAATTTTAACGGAAACATTGAGCTACCGGAAGGTGTGCGCAAGATGGGTTCCACGCATGCTGACTGAGGACCACATGCGGCAACGAGTTGTTGCTTCCCGCGCGTTTCTTCACCGCCTTGCAGCCGAACAGGACAACTTTCTGGACTCAATTGTCACGGGTGACGAAACCTGGGCATACCACTTTACACCTGAGACCAAGCAACAATCACGCCAGTGGCGGCATCCTTCTTCGCCAAAGCCCCGGAAATTCAAACAGTCTGCCGGTAGTCATGACAACCGTTTTTTGGGATCGGAAAGGGGTATTGTTGGTCGACTTTATGCCCACTAGGACCACAATCAACGCTGACAGGTACTGTGAGACTCTGAAAAAACTCAAACGGGCAATTCAGAAACGGAGAAGAGGAAGGTGGAGCAAGGGCGTACACATTCCCCATGACAACGCTCACCCACACATCGCTCGGCAAACGGTTGCTCTCCTGCAACGGTTTCAGTGGAACATAATCACCCAACCACCCTATAGTCCAGACTTGGCGCCCAGTGTCTATCACCTGTTCCCTAGGTTAAAAGAACATTTGGCCGGAAAGCGATTCAGCTCGGACGACGAGGTGAAAGAAGAGGTTCATAACTTTCTGAACAGCATGGCGGCGAGCTAGTATGACATGGCATACGAAAACTGCCACAGCGTCTACAAAAATGCATCGACAGAAATGGCGATTATGTCGAAAAATAGCAAAATGTTCAAGTTGTAAACTGATGTAAACCATTGTAGAAATAAACAGGTGTATGTACTTATAAAAAAATAGGAGACTTTACTTTTGGGAATACCCTCGTATCTTGATAAATGCCCAATCATCATGTCCTTTATTCTAATGAAGGTTTCTCACATTTTTCTTCACCCGCCGTTTTGCGAAGGACCTCTTAATTTCTTATCTTACGAGCAAATTTTCAGCATCTTTCTGTCACATCATATTTCAAACGACTTGATTCTCTTATCCTCAGTTTTCCCAGACGTCGTGGTTAAAGTCCACACACTGCCTTGCTCCAAAGGTACATTCTCAGAAATTTCTTCCTCAGATTGAGACCTGTGTTTGATACTACTAGATTTCTTTTAGCGAGGAATGCCCTCCTTGCCTATGCTTCTTATATCCTCCTTTCTTCTCCACCATGTGTTATAATGGAGATCAAAAAGAATCCGTTCTAAGACCGTACAGTACAGAATCGGTATGCCAAGCAGGGAAAATCGCCGTGAGCATTGAGGTAATCATCCCACTAAAGCATCAAAGAAGATACCCGTTCGGTAAAATACCGTGTCCGTAACTGCCTGCTCCATATCCTCGTGCGAAAGGAACTGCCGACCCTTCCAGGTCTTTTTTAAGGGACCGAAAGAGTTATAATCGCACGGGGAGTGATCAGCACTGCACGGCTGGAACTCCAGTGTCTCCCACTCGAGCTGGCGTTAACTCCTGCGTTAGCAGATTTCCCATATTGGGAGGTGTTTTATCATGAACCAGCAGCACCCCTTGTCTGAGTTTTCCCGGACGTTTCGACTTAATTAAACACATTGTTCATTCCCCGATGGATGTCTGCCGTTACCTATCGGTATTTGTCGTTCGGCAGCGAAGAAAAGAGTGACAGCACGTTAGTCCTGCCTGGACGCTTTTGGTAACAATGTCGCCATAGTTCACGTTTCTTCATTTACCGGACGTACGTCGGAAAGACACGAATGCCACAGTAATCCCTCGCCTACATGTCGATTGTTATATCCCGTATGGGAGTCGTGCGAAGTTGTATATACGCTGCAGCAACGCTCTCAAACGGATACTTCTTGGTCGCTCCTTGAATTTGAATTCCAAGTTTGCAGAATTCCTTCCAGAATTTTGATGCTAAGTTTACAGCTAATCTCATTTACGCTGCTCCTAATTACTTTAGTCTTTCTTTCCTTCATCTTCAGTCCATAACTGTGCTGATTTGCTATAGCTGTTGTAACTGTTTCTCACTTCCACCACAGTCTAACATAACAGTCGCGACACTCACTGCTGTATAGTTGTTACCGTTTGACAGACGGAGCGACACTAGCGCTCCAAGCGGCGAGTAAGGCGAACGTCAGACGGGTCGTAAGCATAATGTTTGTTTTGCATCATTTTCTACGTAATTTACGAAATATTTGATTTATTTTCTTGTCTGCAAGGGTTTGTGCAGTATCAGAAGGCATATATATTTCTAAAAAAGATTCTAAAATAAGCGCAAGTATGGACAAAAACCATGACTCCAGCGGCAGGCTACAACACATTCGTGAAGAAACACTTGTGACGTTGTGTAGAACTGCAGCTTACCACGTTGATATCAAAAGAATATAAACACACAGATTCACACGTAAGAAGCACAGACATGTACCTCTACAGGCAAAAGCGATCGACAGCTCATTTATCGTTCTGTAGGCCTACTGTGTTTGTCATTGTCGTCGCCTGTTGCCGCGAGTACGACCGTCATCTTTATATTATTCTACGTGGGACAAGCAACTGTCAAATAGTGGGAGAGATATGTTGAAAACATTATAATCAGCTGATTACATTGCATTTCACGCAAAACCAAATATTTGAATAATTTTCAAACAATCTGTCAGTGAACAAGGTGCTAACAAAATAATGTCGTCAGACGAAGGAAGCAAGATTGTCGAATGTTTGTGGCAGTTTCCTCTTCATCGTCAGTTAAGTTGGCTTATTTGGGATGTCAAACAATGTGGGTACTGCATTCCTGCAGGAGAGCTTTGTAAAGTTTGGAAGGTAGGAGACGAGATACTGGCAGAAGTAAAGCTGTGAGTACCGGGCGTGAGTCGTGCTTCGGTAGCTCCGATGGTAGAGCACTTGCCCGAGAAAGGCAAAGGTCCCGAGTTGGAGTCCCGGGCGGGCACACAGTTTTAATCTGCCAGGAAGTTTCATATCAGCGCACACTCCGCTGCAGAGTGAAAATCTCATTCTGGAAACTGTGTCTTTTTCATAAGGTCTTCTCGTCTGCTATTAATTAGCCATTTTTTGCTCCTAAAACGAAACATTAATCATTAATACACATGTAGTATGCAAGTGAATCCTGACGATACTGTTTAGTAACATGATGGTATATACCTCTCAGGATCCTTATGAAACCTAAAAAAAGACAGCTGTCGTGTCTTCTCCCTCTTGTTGCTGCAATTTATTGTGCTACTAACGCTCCCGCTTGTGAAAACTATTGTAGAAATCAAAATAAACAACCACTATTCGCTTTCACGATCACGCCGAACTCACAGTTTAAGTTACTGGCCGCCTGGGGCAACAAAATCGAGGCGAAGTGTCGCGATTGTTATGTTAGACTGTGCTTTCACTGAGGATAGCAATGGCATAAGCGATTCTTGTTGTTCATATCCGACCTGAATTTTTTCTCACTCCTATCCCTTCCTTTTATTTCCACCAATGTTTCTTCGATGTTGAGGTTTAACGGTAGACGAAATACACTGCATCCCTGCCTACCGCTCTTTTTAATAGAGGCACTCCCTGGCGGTCTAATTATTCCGTCAGAGTTCTCATATATGTTGTTATTACCCGTCTTTTACTATTATGCCCGTTTGCCTGAGAATAACAGAGATTTTGCAGCAGATCACATTAGCGAACGATAATTTCTAGGTCGCCAAATGTTATGAAGATCTATTGGTTTATCAACTCTTGTCTCTGTTATCGATTGCGACATCAAAAATGCTTCTCTGAGGCCTTTACCTATCTCATAGCCAAACTGATTATCATATAACTGATGCTCAACTTTCTTTCCCATTGTTCCGTATGCTGTTCTTGTCACTAATTTATATCACAACGCAGTGACTGGCAGGGTGGACGCCGTCAGCCTTGACGTTCAGCAGCCAACATATAACGCTCTGTATGTTCCCACAGATGTGCCAACACAGCAGGCACATGGCACTCGGGAAAGAACTGCTACATCGTCCTGCTTTCCTGGTAGTTATCATAGTTTGCAGAGGTTCAGTTCCTCTGGAGCTTGTCTGACAGACGCAGTTATTCTACATGAAACGTTATTTAATACCTATGCCGCATAAACAGGTGTAGTATAAATACAATTTAAAACTCTGTGCGTAAGTACAGTGAAGAGCTTACCAGTGACCTATTAAGATTTTAACTCAAGTACTACATTACAAAAATTAATTTTTATGCTTACTGTACGTTT
Source organism: Schistocerca americana (assembly GCF_021461395.2). Classification (NCBI taxonomy): domain Eukaryota; kingdom Metazoa; phylum Arthropoda; class Insecta; order Orthoptera; family Acrididae; genus Schistocerca; species Schistocerca americana. Next base: position 206,373,071 of record NC_060119.1, read on the forward strand.
TCACGAAAAGTTCCTTATCTGCTTTCCTGGTAGTTATCATAGTTTGCAGAGGTTCAGTTCCTCTGGAGCTTGTCTGACAGACGCAGTTATTCTACATGAAACGTTATTTAATACCTATGCCGTATAAACAGGTGTAGTATAGATACAATTTAAAACTCTGTGCGTAAGTACAGTGAAGAGCTTACCAGTGACCTATTAAGATTTTAACTCAAGTACTACATTACAAAAATTAATTTTTATGCTTACTGTACGTTTTCACGAAAAGTTCCTTATCTGCGAACGCATGTTCCTTATGAATTTTTATCTTTCTAGTTTATAATACTTTTCACCTTGATGCAGTGGCGTACTAATAGGGTGCAGCCCGTCCGTAGAACTCTCTGGTCATGGGGGGATGCCACAAAATATTAGTAGACTGTTGTTTACATCTACATCTACATCTATACTCCGCGAGCCACCTTACGGTGTGTGGCGGAGGGTACTTATTGTACCACTATCTGATCCCCCCTTCCCTGTTCCATTCACGAATTGTGCGTGGGAAGAACGACTGCTTGTAAGTCTCCGTATTTGCTCTAATTTCTCGGATCTTTTCGTTGTGATCATTACGCGAGATATATGTGGGCGGTAGTAATATGTTGCCCATCTCTTCCCGGAATGTGCTCTCTCGTAATTTCGATAATAAACCTCTCCGTATTGCGTAACGCCTTTCTTGAAGTGTCCGCCACTGGAGCTTGTTCAGCATCTCCGTAACGCTCTCGCGCTGACTAAATGTCCCCATGACGAATCGCGCTGCTTTTCGCTGGATCATGTCTATCTCTTCTATTAATCCAACCTGGTAAGGGTCCCATACTGATGAGCAATACTCAAGAATCGGACGAACAAGCGTTTTGTAAGCTACTTCTTTCGTCGATGAGTCACATTTTCTTAGAATTCTTCCTATGAATCTCAACCTGGCGCCTGCTTTTCCCACTATTTGTTTTATGTGGTCATTCCACTTCAGATCGCTCCGGATAGTAACTCCTAAGTATTTTACGGTCGTTACCGCTTCCAATGATTTACCACCTATGGCATAATCGTACTGGAATGGATTTCTGCCCCTATGTATGCGCATTATATTACATTTATCTACGTTTAGGGAAAGCTGCCAGCTGTCGCACCATGCATTAATCCTCTGCAGGTCTTCCTGGAGTACGTACGAGTCTTCTGATGTTGCTACTTTCTTGTAGACAACCGTGTCATCTGCAAATAGCCTCACGGAGCTACCGATGTTGTCAACTAAGTCATTTATGTATATTGTAAACAATAAAGGTCCTATCACGCTTCCTTTCGGTACTCCCGAAATTACCTCTACATCTGCAGATTTTGAACCGTTAAGAATGACATGTTGTGTTCTTTCTTCTAGGAAATCCTGAATCCAATCACAAACCTGGTCCGATATTCCGTAAGCTCGTATTTTTTTCACTAAACGTAAGTGCGGAACCGTATCAAATGCCTTCCTGAAGTCCAGGAATACGGCATCAATCTGCTCGCCAGTGTCTACGGCACTGTGAATTTCTTGGGCAAATAGGGCGAGCTGAGTTTCACATGATCTCTGTTTGCGGAATCCATGTTGGTTATGATGAAGGAGATTTGTATTATCTAAGAACGTCATAATACGAGAACACAAAACATGTTCCATTATTCTACAACAGATTGATGTAAGCGAAATAGGCCTATAATTATTCGCATCTGATTTATGACCCTTCTTGAAAATGGGAACGACCTGCGCTTTCTTCCAGTCGCTAGGTACTTTACGTTCTTCCAGCGATCTACGATAAATTGCTGATAGAAAGGGGGCAAGTTCTTTAGCATAATCACTGTAGAATCTTAAGGGTATCTCGTCTGGTCCGGATGCTTTTCCGCTACTAAGTGATAGCAGTTGTTTTTCAATTCCGATATCGTTTATTTCAATATTTTCCATTTTGGCGTCCGTGCGACGGCTGAAGTCAGGGACCGTGTTACGATTTTCCGCAGTGAAACAGTTTCGGAACACTGAATTCAGTATTTCTTCGGTCGTCCTCTGTTTCGGTGCCATCGTGGTCAACGAGTGACTGAATAGGGGATTTAGATCCGCTTACCGATTTTACATATGACCAAAACTTTTTAGGGTTCTTGTTTAGATTGTTTGCCAATGTTTTATGTTCGAATTCGTTGAATGCTTCTCTCATTGCTCTCTTTACGCTCTTTTTCGCTTCGTTCAGCTTTTCCTTATCAGCTATGATTCGACTACTCTTAAACCTATGATGAAGCTTTCTTTGTTTCCGTAGTACCTTTCGTACATGATTGTTATACCACGGTGGATCTTTCCCCTCGCTTTGGACCTTAGTCGGTACGAACTTATCTAAGGCGTACTGGACGATGTTTCTGAATTTTTTCCATTTTTGTTCCACATCCTCTTCCTCAGAAATGAACGTTTGATGGTGGTCACTCAGATATTCTGCGATTTGTGCCCTATCACTCTTGTTAAGCAAATATATTTTCCCTTCTTTCTTGGCATTTCTTATTACACTTGTAGTCATTGATGCAACCACTGACTTATGATCACTGATACCCTCTTCTACATTCACGGAGTCGAAAAGTTCCGGTCTATTTGTTGCTATGAGGTCTAAAACGTTAGCTTCACGAGTTGGTTCTCTAACTATCTGCTCGAAGTAATTCTCGGACAAGGCAGTCAGGATAATGTCACAAGAGTCCCTGTCCCTGGCTCCAGTTCTTATTGTGTGACTATCCCATTCTATACCTGGTAGATTGAAGTCTCCCCCTATTACAATAGTATGATCACGAAACTTCTTCACGACGTTCTGCAGGTTCTCTCTGAGGCGCTCAACTACTACGGTTGCTGATGCATGTGGTCTATAGAAGCATCCGACTATCATATCTGACCCACCTTTGATACTTAGCTTAACCCAGATTATTTCACATTCGCATTCGCTAATAACTTCACTGGATATTATTGAATTCTTTACTGCTATAAATACTCCTCCACCATTGGCGTTTATCCTATCCTTGCGGTATATATTCCATTCTGTGTCTAGGATTTCGTTACTGTTCACTTCCGGTTTTAACCAACTTTCCGTTCCTAATACTATATGCGCACTATTTCCTTCAATAAGAGATACTAATTCAGGAACCTTGCCCTGGATACTCCTGCAGTTTACCAATATTACGTTAACTTTTCCTGTTTTTGGTCTCTGAGGACGGACGTTCTTTATCAATGATGATAATGTCCTCTCTGGTAAGCCGTCAGGTATTTTATCGTTTCGCCCAAGGGGGGGTCCCTCTAACCTAAAAAACCCCCGTGTGCACGCCACACGTACTCTGCTACCCTAGTAGCTGCTTCCGGTGTGTAGTGCACGCCTGACCTGTCTAGGGGGGCCCTACAGTTCTCCACCCAATAACGGAGGTCGATGAATTTGCAACCATTATAGTCGCAGAGTCGTCTGAGCCTCTGGTTTAGACCCTCCACACGGCTCCAAACCAGAGGACCGCGATCGACTCTGGGCACTATGCTGCAGATATTAAGCTCAGCTTGCACTCCGCGTGCGATGCTGGTTGTCTTCACCAAATCAGCCAGCCGCCGGAAGGAACCAAGGATGGCCTCAGAACCCAAGCGGCAGGCGTCATTCGTTCCGACATGTGCTACTATCTGCAGCCGGTCACACCCAGTGCGTTCAATAGCTGCCGGAAGGGCCTCCTCCACATTACGGACGAGACCCCCCGGCAAGCACACCGAGTGCACACTGGCATTCTTCCCCGACCTACCCGCTATTTTCCTGAGGGGCTCCATAACCCGCCTAACGTTGGAGCTCCCTATAACTAATAGGCCCGCCCTCTGTGACTGTCGGGACCTTGCCGGAGAATCGGCCACTGGCCCAACAGGCGAGGCATCCTGTGGTGGCTCGGAAACGATGTCATCACCACTAGGAAGCACCCCGTACCTGTTGTAAAGGGGTAAGGCAGCTGCCACGCGGCCAGATCCCACCTTCGCCTTTCGGCCAGGCACACGCGAGCCCACCACTGTCCGCCATTCACCCTGGAGTGATGGCTGACCGGTAAGATGCTCACTGCCGGAAGACGCAGCGACATCAGGGGTTCCATGTGATTCCAAGGCCACCGAAGTAGGCATAGGTCTCACCACAGTTGCCCCAACGCCACTACGAGCCGACGCCTGCGCCTCGAGCTCGATGAGCCTAACAGACAAAGCCTCCACCTGCCCCCGAAGAGTGGCCAATTCTCCTTGCGTCCGCTCACAACAACCACAGTCCCTACACATGACTATGTTTACCCTACTCTATACGGTGACAAATTCCCAAGATAATCTTTTGATGAGCTACTCTGATAATCAAGAAACACTCACTGAAATACGAGACGCGAAAACTACGCTAGGTTTTCCCAGAAAAACTATTTAAAAGCTAAGCGCAGCAAATAAGTACAAACAGTACTCGCTGCTGCTGGTGCTCTCGCTCTGGCTGTCACAAGACAACTGCTGATTCAAGTGACTAGTGGCTAACGGCCGCGAAACAAACAAAAGACGGTTTTAGGGCGCTTTCTGTTCTAAACGATCAAGAAAACACTAAGAAATCTAACACGAAAACTACGTAAAGTTTTATCAAGAACTGTTAGTTACTATGCAGAGCAGATAAACACAAATAGAATCCCTTCCTTAGTGGAAGGTCGTAAACAAAATGCAAAATAAACGCTTTATACAAACAGTACTCGCTGCTGCTGGTGCTCTCGCTCTGGCTGTCGAGGTTGTTTACGGCTGTTCTTTATTCGTAATATCTGTCGTGTTCACGTGACAGTTGTTATAAACAGAAAATACTACAGGGCTTACGCTAATGACATAGTATCAGGAAAGAGCTTTCAAACGTTTTTCTGGTCTTAAACTCGTATTTGATTTAGTAATACGGCGCATTTGCCATCGTAAATGTAACTTTCTTTTTATTTATACGCTTCATATAGCCAGAGAATTATGTGATTTGAAAAAGATGCTTTCGTAATTCATTTAAATCCTCTTCTTCTGTATATGCGTGTATAAGCGATGAAGCCAAGACTACGAAAACAATGCTTGTTTGCTTACTGATACTAAAGTTTACTAATTACATTTTCAACTTTCAGATCATAAGCACAACACAAGAGGTATGGAAGGCATGTTTTCGTAACTTGTGGATGTCAATAAAGTTAAAGATTCTTGAGATGCAGAACTGAGTTCTTGTTTTGTTTGACCGTCAGTAAGTCAGTGTCATTGCAGTTTACATATTTTTTCACTTCGTAATCTTAACTATGACGTATTATTCCATGTGTGATCAGTAATAGCCAAAATTCATTTTTGAAAGCATATTCCAGTAATCTGAAATTCGGTAAATGTACCCGGTAGGTGGTTCTGATGGTATTCATGAGCATGTAAACTAATACTTCGTATATTAGTTTGTGCAAAAGACCGAATTGTGAATAAAGGAATGGCGTAGACCCTGTAAAACTGATATTTTACTTCAACTAATTTGCATCTAATTTCTTTTAACAAGTATAGCCTAACCTCTGGGACATGTGCGTGCTTCTTACACAGGTGTTTCACATATATTTTAATAAGGATTTAATTAATAGCATGTAGTTTCACATTTGGATGTCACATTAATCTTTTTAACAGTAGTCTGTTTGCTTTTTTTCCCAAAACATTTATTGTCAGGACCTCTCTGTGGCGGAAATAACTAGTTTTATTTTACTCTTGAGTTTTATTGTGAGGTTCTGAGTATGTAATCCTACACCAAGCTTCGCGATAAACCAATAATAATACTAGGAGGCCATGCAGCTACTGCTTTTATTTATTCATTCATCCATCATACAGCAGATCAAATTTGTTACAATGTACTTGTCAGGTGCAATCACGAACGTAAGTGTGCATAATAAGAAATATTATGTATATATTAATTTTACGCGGGAATATAGATCAAGGTCCATCAAATGCTAAATTTTAGTTCATAATGCCATCTTATAGAAGAGTGGAAGTACTATAAAGCGGCAAGTTTGTTTTTTGTAAAGACGATCAAGATGCTCGGAAATACGTGCTCAAGTTTTCACGTAGCCTACTTGAGAAAAACAATCAAGGTTCACTCGGTGCTGAGGAAGAACGATCAATATTCATTTTCGCTTTAGAATTCTTTTTTCTCTTTTCATGTTTCATTTATAATGCTGTAGCTCCACATTACTGGCTTTCCGACAAGACTTGCCAGTCACTCACAAACTGTAAACGCAGTTATAACTGTTATACTATTCCATAATAAAGCGATGGCCGAATGAAATGCATCCAGAGTAAGCTGAAAAAGGGCTTTTTCTCAGTAAGCTGAGCAGAAGCACTCATGTGTTACTGTTGCCGAGATTGTACATAAAGTTGTGTCTTAAGTGAAATGAGTTCGTCAGAAATGTCAGAGAATGAAGATGAACATTCCAGTCCCGTTCAGAATACAGTTACGTAGAAGGAAAAGCTTGGGTGTGTATTTCTGAGTCTTCAGAAAGATTACGGGCCATGAGTCACGTTGCAGATGACGACTGTAAGTGCTTACGACGGAGATGTTTTCATAATGTTTCATTTATAGAAATGAATATATCAATGAAGAAATTCAGTCAAATGGCTTCTTATGATACACAAAACTCAACTGACTGGACTTGTGACTGAAAAGTCTGGGATGCGAAGAAGACCAAAGAAAAGAGCAGATGAAGATACATGTCCTGATTTTTCCTACGTCTCAAACGTGCGTGGACAAATGCAGGACTTTCAGGTATGTCAACCAGCGTTGTTGGCATTCCATGTCATTACCAACAGACGTCTTATTACTCTTAAAAAGAAATTTGCTACTCCAGGAAAAGCACGTGTGAAGACCAGAGGAAATCATAGTACTAGACGAAACAAACTTGAAGGAGAAACCGTATCTGACGTGTATCGACATATACAGTCACTGACAGTCCGCAAATCACATAATAGGATTCTTGATAGCAAAAATTATATTTATCAGAGGAACTTAATATTCGAAATTTATACCTGTTATGTTCTGATACAAATCCTCGTAACCTTGTGTCATACCATATCTACTTATTTTTATAACTAACTACAACGTAAGTTTTGGGTAGCCCAAAACTGACACATGTTCCGTGTGTGATAAATTTTGATCCGACTTTTCTAAACTTGATTTACAGATAAACAACGAGAAAGATGCAACTCTGACACAAATTTTAAATAAGCAGAAACAACATCAAACGACTTAAAATGGTCTACATAAGAGGAAAGCAGACAATTTTTACGAGATTAAACGTTCCGAACGATTGAAGTCCAGAAAATCTTTGATTCCGAAAGCAACCTGTGTGGATTACCAGAAGAATATTCCTAGTCCTAAAATTTCAGTCAATGAAGCGGATTACCGCAAGCAGCTATAGTGCAATATTCATTTACGTTCTTCCGAGAATTCTGTGTTTTATACATGACAAAACGCTTTCCAATAAAGGACTTGATGCAGTGTGCTCCATGTTGTGCTTATCTGCTCGGAAATTTTGCCCGACTCTGTGCGTGAACTCAGTGTATTCTGTAATTCCTGTTCTGGACAAAATAAAACCACCTGAAGGTAATATTTTGGGGCAACTAAGACGGCGGACATTGGCTTCGATTTCTTGGTGTCATGACAAAAAACTCAGGTAACACTCTTTTCACAACACTTCCCGAAAACGTGGCGTCATTTTGATGTCACGCCCAATATCGACGATCGCAGGAACTGCTATCGACTTTGTTAGAGGGAAGAATATGAATGTTAGATTCACTCAGAGCAATTTTAAGCTGTGCTTTTAGGCTTCTACCGAACCACAGACTCGGAAATCACTACATACTCGGAAATCAAGAGTCAAACATTTGTGAGAAGGAAGAATACGAATTTTATTGCAACTTGTTTTAGTCGCAGCATTTAAAGCTGTATCCTTAGGTTCCCGCCCAACTGCACATTCGGAAATTTCCACATATTCTTAAATAAACAACGAAATATTTGTGACAAGAAGCTGTCCTCTTAGGTTACTGCCTAACTACACACTCAGAAATCGCTAAATATTTATTTCATACTTCTTTCTCTAACCATGCGGAAATGTAAATAATATCCAATTTTGAAGAACGTAATTGTATTGCATTCATAAGAAAGTCACAGAATGTGTTAACAAAGCTAACATAAAAATATATTTGCGTATGACGAGATGCGAATCTGCTTCTTTTGATTCCAGCAACTACGACGTTATCCATTACGCTAGCACTTCGTCACGTGAAATGAGTCTCCTGAGTTGCTTATCATAGTATCTCTTGAAGGCTTCTGTGGTTGATACATTATTAACTGACATTTGATTGTTATTGTGCCGCGTTTGTGATAAATTTTATTGCACCGGTATCTTGAAACGGTTTACTGCAAATTATAATACAAGCGTGTTTCACGCATAATCTTTAAATTATTGATGATAACAGCTCACTCCCAAGACAGCACTCTTATATGAAGGTATTAACCATCGATAAATCATTATGTGACGTTTAATTATAACAATGATTATAATGAACCATTCCAAGAACGACGTGTTTTTTATAAATATCCGATATGCGTGCATGAAGTCCTGTGAGAGGCCCGTATCGAACGCTAAACAAAAGTCAACAACAGTTCCTTCTGTCGTCGACATTGCACCTGACGTCAAAATGACGTAACGTATGTGGGAAGTGTTGTGAAATTGTGAATCGAGTGTTATTTTTTTTACCTTAATGAAGTTAGTACCATAGACAACATCTGTACTTTATGAACACTGCACTGTTTTTCTTTTCGCAACTCTCTGTAGCGTGTGTCAGAGACGTAATGCGAGCGATCGAATACGTAAAAGAGATATACCGACTACAAGGAGGAAGCAAAATGTCGAGACCAATAAACCCATTACACTTAACGAAAAATATTCCAAACAAAATGGTTGATATAAAAGGTAGGCGTATCCAACCATTCAGTATATTAATTTCTAGAAATTTTGCAGTGTTGGCGATACCCTTACGAATTTCAGTACATTACTGAAAATTCTGAATTATCTCAGACAGTTTTGTTTCTTTACAAATTTAGTGCTTCACAACATATTAAACATACCAACAGCGCAACAAATCGTTATCTTATTTCATACAAAGGATATAACTTGTTATTTTATCTTTGAATAACAATGAAGTTGTATATCGCTGACGTCGTTGCCGTGGAACAAACATAAGCATTCAAAATGTTACGGAACTGTGCGGTCTTCGTGGGCGTCTTAGCTTTGGGTTACTGGATAAACAATGAGAAATGGAAACTTGTCAGAGGTAAGTGTACTCTTCAGTTAGCAGGCTTCTCTGTCAGAAGCATACCGTAGCATTTCAAAAACCTGAACGTAGCAAGAGTAACAATCTATTTACGCAGACGGCTAACATATTACGCGAATATGCCGAAGTTCGCAAGTGGTGTGTGCGATTATGACAGTTTGGGAATGAACCGAAGATTTGAGAGATCGAACTGGACTTTTTGAGCCTATTTAATAAAATTAATCAAGTACAATGACCTGTACTTGTCAGTTTTGTATCAAGCTGAAGATTGAAAATGCATAACTGTAAATTTCTGAACATGTTACCATGTGTGTCGCTGTAGCTTCAACATACGGAAAAAGGTTTCAGCGTGTGCAGGAAAGATGCGATATATCAGAATCGTTTTAATGTACTCTTTCGCAAATTTTTTCAGTCGATTCGTAGCTGTTAAAGGATTATTTATTTACTTTTGGTTTTAATCTTATGTCATTCACTGCGACAATATTTGAAGTAAACAACTATCAGACCAGCCCAAAATTGTAGCACTTTATTAGACGACCTTCACACAATCATAACAATTCCTAGCTTTAAAGAAGCTAAGAACTTTTCAATCTCTCATGTTATTTTAGTCCTGCAAATGGTAGCAGAAAACTGTGACCAGTTTATTAAATTAAAACTGTATAGACATATTTACCGTGTACGATAAGCAAGAAATTGATAGGCATTTGCAACACTATTACTGGAATCCATTACCACCCTAAAGTGCAAATTATCTCCCTGAATATTCCACATTTAATATACTATTAAGAGAAAAATACTATCTGATTAGCAGTACGAACCTCTCTGATACTGAGGGCAACGTGAGTGCTAGCAGGTATGTCGCTTGATATTGTAGGTGTCCTTACCCATGATAGTGTGAGTTTACACACGGTCAAAACTTGCGTAGTTCCGTCGTAAATTTATCATCAACAATGGCAAGCCTGAGCAAACTACGTCACATTTGCCGAAGAGCCGTCGGCCTTGTTTGGGGACTTAATATTGGAAACCATTCGCTATAAAATACTTGCCTAACATAATTTTTAATTTATCGATTTCTAGTGCACCTTTTATGTAATCTCGCAGGACAGTGGGATAAATGACTAAACCATAAGTTGAAATAAAGCAAAACCAATTTTATAAACAGCCTCTCAATGCCCCGTACGTGCTTCAGTTCTGGAATGATAAAATAGAACTGTCTCCCTTTTTGATCGAGTTTTGAAACAGTTCATTTTGTTCTTCTGCAGACATCTGGAAAATCGGATGCAACAGATTCATGTGGACACAGAACTGCAAAATATTTCCTGTTGCTTATAGCGAAACTTCATAACCGTCGTGGAGTTACGCAAGGAGCGAATTACGATGATGTTTGTTTGGTACGTTCAGAAACTATTAAAAATTGTTGCGTACAGTGGTAGCAGGAAATAGACAATAAATTAAAACACCATGCCTGATGCTGCAGCTTTACTGCATGAACAGTGAATATGCAGTAAGTGATACACTTTCTTTCTTACTTCATTTTGTGGGGGTGCTGGTGAGAAAAAATGTCGTAAAGGTTTGAAATTGTGTGTAGTTTGTTGGTAGTCGCTCAAGTGCTCTCATTCGCAAATAATGAGTGTAGTTTGGGCATTTTGCGCGAAATGAGATCCCCTGTCTCAAGACATACCGGTACACAGTTTCTAACCGTAATACCAGACTTATTTTGCCAAACCTTTAAAGTGTGATTGGAGCTTTTAGTGAAAAGATTATGTGAGCATTTTAACTTTTTTTGTAACTGTATGAAACATTGAAAATCAAATTTTTCTTGCCCCCGGAAGCCGTTAGATAGCCAACCTACAACTGAAACTGTGCACTAGGCATTAGATTCGACGTAGACTGCCACTGACGTAATTAAAAGCATTCGATTTATTCTCTGTTTCTTTGTTCGGTCTGTACGCGGTATTGTAGCTCGAACATTTGAAATGGTTAACGTGTTATATGATCTTATTGCTTACTATCATTTTAACGCTTAGTGCCTCAGGTTTTAATAAAGTCATAGTCCCCAGTCTTTGTCTTTGTTAAAGAAATGTTCTTATTGTACTCTTTTAGTTTAAAAAGCTGTATACCATACTTGTAATGTTTTTCGTTTCGGATAGTAATCACTTCATCGTCTGCGAAAATGAGTGTAGTCAAGTATATTCCATATATATAATATGCAGAGTGTATCAGAAAGAATAATCCGATTTGGCACGTCTCTATTTCTGAAGCTATTAAGCATATGCAATGAATTTTGTTTTTTGATGTACAAGAAACTCAAAAAAATTTTTTATACCTTTTCATATGCGTTCAATATCCCCCTTGAGATGCACGGCATTTGTCATTTGCGCTATTCAAATTGTTCCCACACTGCAGCGAGCATGTCTTGAGTTAGAGCTTCCACAATTGCTATTATGCGATCAATTCATTCATTGTTGTTGCTAACAGAGGTACATAAAGAGTCTTTTATAAGCCCCCATAATAAATAATCACATACAGTCAGATTCGGTTCTCTTGGAGGCCAGTAATGTAAGGCTGAATCATTTGGTGGAGTGCGACCGATTCATCGTTCAGTAATCCTTTGATTTAAAAATTCCCGCACTTCCAGAGGCCATTGTGGCGGGAACCATGTAAAACTCGAGGGTTTGCTCTTTCCAGTACAACGTTGTTCACGCACATATCTCAAATAGCATAATAATTATGACTTTTTCAAATCGGATGATTCTTTTTGATACACCCTGTATATTTCTCTACCAGTTCTGTCAAGATAAATGAACAGTTAGAGTACGATCTATCTTTCCGGAACCCGTGTTGTGTGTCTGACAACATTGTTGCTGATGTTGACAGTAGCCATATAGCTTTAGCTGCAGCTATACATAATTTATAATAAGCTAAACATAGTTGTGCTCTCATCCTTTTTACATCTACTTTACACTACTTCGCACTATAAACGTCGAATTCACATACAGGATGATCGAAAATTAGCGTACGTTAAACAGTAACATGTGCTCGCTCTATTTCATAAACTAAACTATTTCATAAACCATTGCTTATAACATATGCTCAGAATAATTTGTGTGTTTAGTAACGCGTGTACGAACTCGTTTCACCATGTTTGAGGCCACATTGTAGAGCACGTTGACACTGTTATTTGTGTCCGTTATTTTGTTGATCTTTAGTTCCGCCAGCGTGTACGGCCTGTTCTGATAGAACCTACCTTTGTGGTAGCCCCACAGGAAGAGGCAATAAATTGGAACAACATGAGGCTCATAATCCTTTAGAGGTGATTTGATGACAAATTCGCTTAAGAAATGAATTCTTTCATCTGATGTGTGACGTGTGACTCTATCATGTTGTCGCCGGCAACGTCGTTCATCTGCCTCAGTAAGAGAAAGAAGCTGGGCATCAGGGCCGGTTTAAGGTGCAAGCGACATAAGTCGTTTCCTGGGGCGCGAAGCTCAGAGGCGCCATTTGTGGCGGTCGCTTGGGATGCCAAATTAAGAAGTGCACCAGGGGCGCATACTCGATAGTTTGTAAAGGAGGGGAGGGGCGGACTTCTGAGTAGCCGTAAAAAGTTCTCGTTCCGACCCTGTTAAAAACCTGCGTAATACCGACTTTTAAATAATTTTCTTGAAAGAAAAACAGCCGATTATACAGGATGCGGCACATAAAACCGGCCCGTAACACAAGTGACGCTGCTCTGCCATCAAGTTTTAATAAAACTCCTCCAGGATTCCCAAATACATGTCACTGTTCAACGTCGTCTCAAAGAATATGGCACCTTTAACGGGTGTGACGGAAATGGCACAACAAACACCAACGTTCTCGTCATGCAAGGGTACCTAGTGGATGGCGTATGGGTTTTCTGTCGACCAATACCGGTTGTTTTGGGAATTTGTGTACCCAGACAGGTGGAACCACGCCTCGCCTCTCATGATGAGCCTTAGTGGGTCCAAGACACCATTGGCAACATTTCTCAACAGCCATGAACAGAAATGCACTTTCTTCCGCATTTCAGGCTCCTTCAATTCTTGCACAACACTTCTCCAGTAGGGCTTCAACTTAAGTCCCCTTAAAACACGTGTGCAACTTCTCTCACTCGCATGAACCTGTTGACTCATTATCCTTGTTGATTTACGAGGACTTCTTGTAATCATCTCTGGACAAGCCTCTTTAATTCAGGTCTGCAGACAGGTGGTGGTCTGTTCCTGGGAGTATTATGAACCGATCCTGTACAATCAGTTACTAAATGTCCGCCCACGGTAGCTGAGTGGTCAGCGAGACAGAATGTCAATCCCAAGGGCCCGGGTTCGATTCCCGGCTGGGTCGGAGATTTTCTACGCTCAGGGACTGAGTGCTGTGTTGTCCTAATCATCATCATTTCGTCCCCATCGACGCTCAAGTTGCCGAAGTGGCGTCAAATCGAAATACTTGCACCCGGCGAACGGTCTATCCGATGGGAGGCCCTAGTCACACGACATTTACATTTTACAGCTACTATATGGTGCTTTTTTGCTGGTACACAACGTCCTTGGAAATTTCTTCTGAAAACAAATTCTTTCTTTTCACAGAAGATCCAGTGCGAATGAACGCTTCAATAATGGCGACACGCTCGTGTAACGAATACGGCACAGTATCACACACCCATACAAACCTGGCTTCGCACAATTAGGCCTTTTTCTCAACTGGCTGCGTCTACAGCTGCCTTGTACAACAACGAAGTTCCGCGCAGAGTCGGTACATCAGAGCAAATGATTGGTTCGTTAGCGTTATTATTGACGCGCGCGCATGCATTGGAACATTATCGTTGCATAAGACGGGCCTCACCTTTTACTGTCGTTTTCCTTCCACTGAGGAAGAGGCGGGGGCTGCGACATCCCCCACCCCCCACCCCAACACCCCTTCTCCAGCAGCGGAAACTGACACGGGTGAAAGTCGACGAGGAAAAAGGGACCGCGCCAAGCCAGAAATCGCTTGTGTGGAAATATGTTATCGAACCAGCCCTGTGTGTAATGACAACCTGGAACACAACACTGCTCACTGCAGTTTCAAGGAAAATGGGGTCCGCTATTCGGCGGAGCAACACTCGAAACCACTCTCTAATTTTCTAACGTGCAATGTGGTTTCACGAAAGACATGTAGATTTCCGATTGACCAGATTCCTGTGTTTTGACTATTGACGTATCCACGAAGATGAAACCACGTCTGATCAGTGAAGAAAACATAGCCCAGTTCTGTAATTCGAAGGATAGCTACAAATGCCCCAAACCATGTATAGTACAATAGGCGTTTCTCTTTATCCGGTACGTTCAGTTCCTGCACCCTACGAAAATGATGTACTCCAAGCTTTTGACTTCTGCTCGCTCTCTGAGCAATACCACAAGAAATCTGAAACTGGGTGGACAGTCTCTTCAATCTTTTTGAAGGCAAACGCATAATTATGTCCCTCACCGCAGTCAGTTTGATGTCCGTCAAAACGGCGGTCTCGCGGTTCTGTTCTTGATGCAGCTGATCAGCATTCCTGGAAACGGGCCATTAGTCTCGATACTGTTGATTGTTAGGCACTGCGCCTTCTGCATATTTATCACGAAATACGAACGGTTGCCGAAATATTGTTCACAAATGAGAAATCATTGTGATGTGTTGGTAAATGTGCCAACACCTTGTAGATTGAGTAGGCCGAAATGCACGCTATCTAACGCAGACGGGCGTGAATTCTGGAACAGATAAGCAGTGAATTCTCATAAGAAAAGTATGCAGCTCCTCGAATACTTATCTTTTATTCTTTGATGTGAATACAGCATTCTTGATGAGACATTTCATATGATAACTATCAAACTATGTAAGGCTAATGGCGCCTTGCTAGGTCGTAGCCATGGACTTAGCTGAAGGCTATTCTAACTGTCTCTCGGCAAATGAGAGAAAGGCTTCGTCCGTGTAGTCGCTAGCAAAGTCGTCGTACAACTGGGGCGAGTGCTATTCCGTAACTCGAGACCTGCCTTGTGGTGGCGCTCGGTCTGCGATCACACAGTGGCGACACGCGGGTCCGACATGTACTAAATGGACCGCGGCCGATTTAAGCTACCACCTAGCAAGTGTGGTGTCTGGCGGTGACACCACACATTGCTCTTGCGAAAACGACATGTTTACGACGCAATGAACTACACACCTATATCTACATCTACATGGATACTCTGCAAATCACATTTAAGTGACTGGAACAGGTTTCATCGAACCACCTTCACAATTCTCTATTGTTCCAGTCTCGTATGGCGCGCAGAAAGAACGAACACCTATATTTTTCCGTACGAGCTCTGACTTCCCTTATTTTACCGTGGTGACCGATCCTCCCTATATAGGTCGGCGTCGACAAAATATTTTCGCATTCGGAGGAGAAAGTTGGTGATTGGTATTTCGTGAGAAGATTTCTCTGCAATGAAAAACGCTTTTGTTTCAATGATATCCAACACAAATCCTGTATCGTTTCAGTGGCACTCTCTCCCCTATTTCGCCATAATACAATACGTGCTGCCCTGTTTTGAACTCTTTCGATGTACTCCGTCAGTCCTAAATGGTAAGGATCCCACACCGCGCAGAAGTATTCTAAAAGACGACGGACAAGGGTAGCGTAGGCGATCTCCTTAGTAAATCTGTTACATTTCCTAAGTGTCCTGCCAATAAGACACAGTCTTTGGTTAGCCTTACCTACAACATTTCCTGTGTGTTCCTTACAATTTAAGTTGTTCGTAACTGTAATACCTAGGTATTTAGTTGAATTTACAGCCTTTAGATTTGACTGATTTATCGTATAACTGAAGTTTAACGGATTCCTTTTATCACGCATGTAGAAAACCTCACACTTTTCCTTATTTAGCGTCAACTGCCAATTATCGCACCGATGACTTTACTAGACGATAAACGACATCAACTTCTACGAAAAGCATAAGATGGTTGCTCATATTGTCTCCCAAATCGTTAATATAGATGAGGAACACCAAGCGGTCTATGAAACTACCTTGGGTAGCGCCAGAAATCATTTATGATTTATTCGATGACTTTGCACCAGTTACTACGAGCTGTGACCTCTCTGGCAGGAAATCACGAATCCAGTCACATAACTGAGACGATATCCCATAGGCACGCAATTTCACTGTAAGCCGCTTGTGTGGTACATTGTCAAAAGCCTTACGGAAATCCAAAAATAAAAATCCCTTGTCGATGGCACTCAACATTTCGTGCGAGTAAAGAGCTAGTTGTGTTACACAAGAACGATGTTACCTGAATTCGTGTTGACTGTGTGTCAATAAACCGTTTTCTTCGAAGTAATTCATAATGTTCGACCGCAATATTTGTTCCAAAATCCTGCTGCATATCGACGTTATGGGTCTGTACTGTAGTGGATTACTTCTACTATCTCTCTTGAATATTGGTGTGACCTGTGCAACTTTCCAGTCTTTGGGTACGATCTTTCGTCGAGCGAACGGTTATACAGGGTGTTACAAAAAGGTACGGCCAAACTTTCAGGAAACATTCCTCACACACAAATAAAGAAAAGATGTTATGTGGACATGTGTTCGGAAACGCTCAATTTCCATGTTAGAGCTCATTTTAGTTTCGTCAGTATGTACTGTACTTGCTCGACTCACCGCCAGTTGGCCCAATTGAAGGAAGGTAATGTTGACTTCGGTGCTTGTGTTGACATGCGACTCATTGCTCTACAGTAATAGCATCAACCACATCAGTATGTAGCATCAACAGGTTAGTGTTCATCACGAACGTGGTTTTGCAGTCAGTGCAATGTTTACAAATGCGGAGTTGGCAGATGCCCATTTGACGTAGGGATTAGCACGGGGCAATAGCCGTGGCGCGGTACGTTTGCATCGAGACAGATTTCCAGAACGAAGGTGTCCCGACAGGAAGACGTTCGAAGCAATTGATCGGCGTCTTAGGGAGCACGGAACATTCCAGCCTATGACTCGTGACTGGGGAAGACCTAGAACGACGAGGACACCTGCAATGGACGAGGCAATTCTTCGTGCAGTTGACGATAACCCTAGTGTCAGCGTCAGAGAAGTTGCTGCTGTACAAGGTAACGTTGACCACGTCACCGTATGGAGAGTGCTACGCGAGAACCAGTTGTTTCCGTGCCATGTACAGGGTGTGCAGGCACTATCAGCAGCTGATTGGCCTCCACGGGTACACTTCAGCGAATGGTTCATCCAACAATGTGTCAATCCTCATTTCAGTGCAAATGTTCTCTTTACGGATGAGGCTTCATTCCAAGGTGATCAAATTGTAAATTTTCACAATCAACATGTGTGGGCTGACGAGAATCCGCACGCAATTGTGCAATAACGTCATCAACACAGATTTTCTGTGAACGTTTGGGCAGGCATTGTGGGTGATGTCTTGATTGGGCCTCATGTTCTTCCACCTACACTCAATGTAGCACGTTATCATGATTTCATACGGGATACTCTACCTGTGCTGCTAGAACATGTGCCTTTACAAGTACGACACAACATGTGGTTCATGCACGATGGAGCTCCTGCACATTTCAGTGTTCGTACGCTTCTCAACAACAGATTCGGTGACCGATGCATTGGTAGAGGCGGACCAATTCCATGGCCTCCACGCTCTCCTGACCTCAACCCTCTTGACTTTTATTTATGGGGGCATTTGAAAGCTCTTGTCTACGCAACCCTGGTACCAAATGTAGAGACTCTTCGTGCTCGTATTGTGGACGGCTGTGATACCATACGCCATTCTCCAGGGCTGCATCAGTGCATCAGGGATTCCATGCGACGGAGGGTGGATGCATGTATCCTCGCTAACGGAGGACATTTTGAACATTTCCTGTAACAAAGTGTTTGAAGTCACGCTGGTACGTTCTGTTGCTGTGTGTTTCCATTCCATGATTAATGTGATTTGAAGAGAAGTAATAAAATGAGCTCTAACATGGAAAGTAAGCGTTTCCGGACACATGTGCTTTCTTTGTGTGTGAGGAATGTTTCCTGAAAGTTTGGCCGTACCTTTTTGTAACACCCTGTATATGATAAGTATGGAGCTACTCCATCAGCGTAATCTGAAAGAGACCTAATTGGTATACAGCCTGGACCAGAAGAGTTGCTTTTAGTAAGTGATTTAAGTTGCTTCACTACTGCGAGGTTATCTACTTCTACGTTACTCATGTTGGCAGCTCTTCTCGACTGGAATTCTGGAATATGTACTTCGTCTTCCTTTGTGAAGGCATTTCGGATGGCTATGTTTAGTAACTTTCCTTTGGCAGCACTGACTTCCATAGTATCTCCATTGCTATCGCACAGAGAAAGCATTGATTGTGTCTTGCCGCTAGCATACTTCACATACCACCAGAATCTCTTTGGATTTTCTGCCAGGTTTCGAGACAATGTTTCGTTGAGGAAAGTACTATAAGCATCTCGCATTGAAGGCCGCGCTAAATTTCGAGCTACCGTTAAAGATCACCAATCTTGGAGATTTTGCGTCTGTTTAAATTTGGCATGTTTTTTTCGTTGTTTCTGCAACAATGTCCTGACAAGTTTTGTTACCACAGAGGATCAGACCCGTCGTTTGTTAATTTATTCGGTATAAATCGCTCACTTACTGCTCAATACTATTTCTTTGAATTCAAGTCGCGCCTGGTCTACACTTTGTTCACTAACCCCTGTGTCCGTTTTGATACAATGCTACAGACTTCATGTGACTTATACCTTTTTCATTGTTGTCTTCGTTTGTTGTCAGTAATACACACGGTGCTGTCTTGCATTGGCTGATGAACAATTACAATGCAATTCCTATTTACACACACATTAATGTTCATGTGCACGACTTTACGATCGCGCTTTATAATTCAGCTGTTCCCTGTCTCTCTTTGACTTAAGACCTCAGCATGTTGGTATTTTCTAGCACCAATACAAGTTTTTTGTCTCTGTATTAAAGATTTTCTGGTCCATCCTCAGCAAAAACTACATCTGATTGATCAAATATCTAATATACGAATGACATTTATTTGATTACTAACAAAGTGTGCTGGAAGTGTTTTCTATCTGGTGCTGTGACGGAATTTTCCTGATGTGTTTAGTTTTTTCTTTCCTGTTCCTTAACTGATACCGTGCATGCTATCTGAATCATCTAAGTATGAACTGTGTGCTGGATCGTCATTCTATTTCGGACAACAGAGCTTCGACACGTCACAACTGCAGTGCACAAGTAACTGTCTCTACTTTTTTAATTCATCAGAAGCTCTCCAGCATACATTTCTAGACTGCCACCCCAGGAAGAAAGGATACCGTGCAGAAATTACTTAGCCATTACCTAACTATGGTTTTGGAAAGGATTTTTACCACTGCAACAAGGAGAGGAGTTGAATCCGCTATCATGGCATGTTTAGTCTTTCCTGGTTATCTGTGCTCATCTTCAATTGTAGTTATCCACTTTGTGTTCCGCCTTGAATGGATAAACTAGGGAATTTTTCTTATGATTTTGTTCTCATTCACCCTGTGAACGTGTTCGTAAAACTTTGTTCTTTCTTCCCTGAATGTGTCAATGAATTAGTCTATGTGTTTGTATACTTCTTTTATCTTTCGTTCGTCCGCCAATTTGTGTTGTTAGTGCAGCATATGCCGTTGCTCAAATATGGATGTTATAGCGCCTTTATTTTGCGTTGATTAACGTGGAGTTTTTGTTGTAATAGTTCACGAGTATGTGTAGTATTTGGAGTTTTCTATTTATTTCTTGGTTGGCCTCTAATCTAACGTCTGGTGGTTAAATAATTTTTCCTGTGAATTTGAAATGTAAGACCTGTTTCATTTCCCTCTGGGTTGTTAGTATGGAGAGAGTCTCCTGTGGCAGTCTTTCAGTGCACTGCGTTTTTTTTTTCCATCGGATTTCGGAACCAGTTTAATATGCTTATAATTATTGCTAGTTTTCGAGGCAAACCTTTGTAACACTTCTCGATTTCGGCCTTTATTTCTCCGGACCACTCAAATTGGAGGGCGAATGAACAATGGTATAAGCTGTTGTACGTGCCATAGCAGCAGTGCTATATACATTCCTTAACGTTTCAGTGGTCGATGTTCGCAAAGGTTAATGAGTTTGTGTTAGAACGCTTTAGCAAACTGATGCCGCTGCGGCATGCGCAGATTGTATTAACGCACGTGTCGACTGTTAGTCTGTTTGTGTTTAGTCTGGTCTGTGTTTAAGCTATGCAGACTAGGTGTTACGTTACTCCAGCGCTTCAGCGGAGGAAATTAAAACCGCTTGAACCCTGATGCCACATCCGAAGCACTTACTTCGAGCAAGCAGTCAGCATCTCTGCCGTAGTCAGTTACTTCACTTCACTTTTACTTAATTTCAAACAATTCTCTAAAACAATTAAAAATTATTTGATACAGAATAAAATTTTTGAGAAATAATTACTTTAACAAATTTTTCGAGTAAATAAACTTTCCTGAATATAATGAAATATTTATGTGCATTTATATATAATCATCCTTTAAGGATATAACTCGTAAGCAATTTAGTCCTTTCGTGCCTAAAATACTCATTTACTTTTATGTAAATCAATGGAAACATAGCTATGTATTTTTTATACAAGTGAACTGACAAAGTTTCTTGATAATCTTCCCTCATTGGCAGTAAAATTGTTCTTCGATCATCGTTAGTTCAACCCCAAGCTCAACTAACGCTTGCTCAGCGATTATTCGTCAGGCGCAGAACATGAGCCATTTGAACCATTTTTTTTGTGCATCCGTGTTGTGGTTATGCCTTAAAAACTAAATGACCTCCAAGCCTCAACACAACAAAAAAAGGATCCTGCATAGTTTTTGATCGACATTAAATCATAAATAAAGATTCACTAAGAAAATGACCAAAAATTGAATAATGCATTTGGTTGCAACTTCATAGCTCCAAGCAGCATGGATAAAGATGTTTATTCACGTATGTAATCCTTTCTTCTTTCGCTTGTGGCCGGCTGTAGTGGCCGACCGGTTCTAGGCGCTTCAGTCTGGAACCGCGCGACCGCTACAGTCGCAGGTTCGAATCCTGCCTCGGGCATGGATGTGTGTGATGTTCGTAGGTTAGTTAGATTTAAGTAGTTCCAAGTTCTAGGGGACTGAAGACCTCAGACGTTAAGTCCCATAGTGCTCCGAGCCATTTGAACCTTTCGCTTGTGCCTTATCCGGCAATTGTGGCAGGGTCGCCATCGTTGCAATCGGATTTGGCATGGTTAATTGGAAAGGGTGGCCGGATGCCCTTACTGCCGCCACTCCGTACCCCCTGGGACGGAATCAGCGTACCCCAGTTGTCTGCATCTAGTGTAAATCATGAAATAGTGCAAACGTGTTACAAATGTCTGCAAGTCGTGTAACTGAAGTGGGACGTGGGGACCAGCCTGGTATTCACCTTGTGGGATGTGGAAAACAGCCTAAAAACCACATCCAGGCTGGCCGGCACACACTGTTCCTCGTCGTTAATCTGGTGGGCGGGTTCGATTCGAGGCCGGCGCGCCTACCCGAGTCCAGGAACCAGCGCATTAGCGCTCTCGGCTAACCTGATGGGTGTTGATTCACATATGTAATGAATGGCTCTAAATTTGTAAGAGTGATTGACTTTACACTTTCTTGACTTATCAAGATCAGTACATAAGTTTAGAGTATAATTTGCACTTAGTATCGCAACATGCCCCTCGCTGTCATTTTCGCCACAATATCTTTAATATGTCAGATCACTACGCAGTACTTTTAGAAAGTAAAGCTCATCCATAACGACCTACCGTTCACCGTCTGAAACCTAATTTCATGCATACAAATGGTACTTATCGCTAGTGGTTTTGCACTTGGATATTTAAATTAGTTAATTATTTCTGATACGTTAGACCATTTATATGCCGCAACTAGCGTCAACAACTGGTAGCAATGTGGCGGCGTGGCAGTATGCCACAGTATTAAGCAAAGTAGGAATGAAATAACTTGGTTTTGGAAGAAAATAATTCAGAGAAGAATAACATTAATATATAGACAAGAACATACGTATTCTTAGCGAAGGAATGCGCTTGATTTGCAAGCCCAGATGGGTTTTCAGAGTGACAAATACAATGGTAAATCTCACAAAGTGTAATCGGAATAATGGTTTTTCAATACACATCTTTTATAATTCAGGAGAGGATGATAATTATGAATCTACAACACGACGGATTGAAAAGTTAATTGTTCGTTCCTACGACCAGCTCACATTTAACAATAGGTGAGCAACGTATGAGGTTTCATTTCACCAAGCAAATCTGAATGTGGAATAATCCGAAGTGCAGAAATTTAGAATGCATTCCTGAAATAAACTGTGCATTCCCCTAATATCCACCACAGCAAGTAACTGAAAAGACCTCACCCACTTTCTTCATCGTTATGGAAAGTCCGTAGCAGCTCGCAGCAGTATCAGACGAAGGCAGATCTCCTTTCAAAACTAAACAGATCTACATTCGACAGAACCAGGAAGCAGAATAGAATAGAATGGCGAATACTCATTCGTACAAGGAAGTTCTCTTTGGCTGATGTTAGTGCGCATGCATAGTGATTGCTCAAAGAGCTTATTTCGATAAATAGTTGATTACAACTAAAACACGCAAACAACGTATTGCAGACATAAATGTAGCGATATACAGATCCCAAAATATAATGAGAAAAAAAATAAAATTGCAAATGTATAGGAACTTTCAGCCTAGACCAGATCTTGTGACTTAATTGCAAATAAGTCGGTTTACGTATAGGATGGCTCAAATGGCTCTGAGCACTATGGGACTTAACATCTATGGTCATCAGTCCCCTAGAACTTAGAACTACTTAAACGTAACTAACCTAAGGACAGCACACAACACCCAGTCATCACGAGGCAGAGAAAATCCCTGACCCCGCCGAGAATCGAACCCGGTAACCCGGGCGCCGGAAGCGAGAACGCTACCGCACGACCACGAGCTGCGGACGTTACGTATAGGATGTTCACTTATTCGTCAGGAGTAAATAAAATTTCATTCACAAGCGGTCAAGCGTACATAGGACGCGTTAACACTGACTCAAAGAACACAAGAACCATTGTCGTCTAGCAGATCACACACTGGGACTAGGGAGCTACCAAACTCGACGTTCTTGGTTCAAATGGCTCTGAGCACTATGGGACTTACCATCTATGATCATCAGTCCCCTAGAACTTAGAACTACTTAAACCTAACTAACCTAAGGACATCACACAACACCCAGTCATCACGAGGCAGAGAAAATCTCTGACCCCGTCGGGAATCGAACCCGGGCGCGGGAAGCGAGAACGCTACCGCACGACCACGAGCTGCGGACTCGACGTTCTAATATTGAATTTTGTCACGGCCCAGTCATTGCAATATTAGGATGTATAGAGGTCATATAAATTGAGACTATGTTACTGATCTCTGAAATTTTCTCTTAAATCAGTAATCTCTTCCGTCACCAGTCCAGACATTTCCGTGCGTTCTCTCCAGTTTCATTTTCATTTTTGCACATTTCGCAAACCCCCTGCTGTCTACTTCGTGTACTGTGAGTAATAATGTTGTATGTTCTCGCTGAAAAGATTGCACACTGTGAAGAAGTAAGAGTCAGAAGTAAGCATATACCAACATCACAACCCTCTGTAAAAGGTCAGCGAACTGTCGAGGAGTTATGCGGAAATGAAACGCAGCCACGGAGGGATGCACAGACAATCTGATGAATCAAAACATTACGACCACAGCCACCACGATGCTAAATGCCGCTGTTGGAGTTACATTTACGTGGCGGTGTAAGGAAAGTATATAAGCGGAGTATGGATGAATGGGGAACCACTCTAGCGAGAATCTTATTATTCTCCAGCGTTAATCAAGGCTTGTAAGAGTTCCGCTTTTTCAGAATTTGGCGAATTTTATTATGTTTGTTGTCCGATGTCCTTCCTGATGCCACAGTCGTCGATATTAAGGAAGGAAACCATTTAGGCTATCTATTGGTGAATCACGTAAGGTTTGTTGAATGTGTTATGGTATTGTAACTGTTTGTGTATCGTATTCTCCAAGGTGAAATTTGGGGACCATCCCGTTATTTGCCTAAAGGCGCGTGAGAAATCGTCTAAAGCTACTTTCCAGCTGGCTAGTGTAACAGTTTACGGTCGTTAAACCATTCACTCTGGGTTTGCCTCACATCCCTGTTTCGCAAGCTAGTGCGCTGCGTACGCTATACAATCAAGCCACTTATCTTAGCGACAATACGGACCAGAAGTGGTGAAATCCTCTGACGTAAGTGACTTTGATAAAGAGCAGAGTGTTGTGACCCAGCGGCTGGAGAACGTGCTGACCCGTTTGCGTGCTGCTGTTGTGAACATCTACGGAAAGTAGTTGAAGGACGGTGGAAACATGAGGAGGTGACTAAGTGTTGGACATCCATGCCTCATCAGAGAATGTGGTCGGAGGTTTTCCCTCTCTGTAAATTAGGGTAGGCGACAATCTATGGGCAACCTAACGACGCAGTACAATGGAACGGCAGGCACAAGTACACAGTCCAGTCACATTAGTGTGACCGACTAAGTTCGACGTCGAAGTGGAACAACCACTCACAGAAGTCAGACTAGTAGTGGAGTTTACAAAGCTGTCAGGGGTAGGGGTAACGGAAAGCAGTGATGTCGTTATCGTAATCCGGAAGTGGTGCGATTTATCATAAGTTTTCGGGTCAAGGAGGGAAGCATTTCCGAAACGGCTAACTTTTTAAACTGTTCGCGTGCCGCCGTGATTAAAGTATACCGTAATGGCGCTATCGAAAACCGGCGCCGAGGCGAGTGTAGTGCACCACAGGTTATACACTCATGCTCATAAATTTAGGAAAATGCTGATACATGGTTTGCGGGTTCAAATCATCTCAGGGTATGACCACGCGGTGAATTTGACCTGCGGTCGTCGCACGGTGGCGCTGGCAGCAGTCCACATACACAGAGGTGTGTTGGTGCATGTCAGAGTACGGTACAGCTAGTAAGTGTGCAGAAGTTTTTTGACGTGCTAATCGTGACTGTGTGTTGAAAATGGCTCAAAGAACACGTGTTGATGACGTTATGAGGGGTAGGGCGACTGGAGGCTGGTCAAACACAGCAGCCGGCCGCTGTGGCCGAGCGGTTCTAGGCGCTTCAGTCCGGAACCACGCGACTGCTACGGTTGCAGGTTCTACTCCTGCCTCGGGCATGGATGTGTGTGTTGTCCTTAGGTTAGTTAGGTTAAGTAGTTCTAAGTTCTAGGGGACTGATGACCTCAGATGATGGCCTCAGATGTTAAGTCCAATAGTGCTCAGAGTCATTTGAACCGAACACAGTAGGTCGTAGCACGGGCCCTCCGTGTGCAACAAAGTGTGCCCTCAAGATTATGGCAAAGATTCCAGCAGACAGGAAACGTGTCCAGGCGCTACAGTACAGGACGTCCACAGTGTATAACACCACAAGAAGACCGATATCTCACCACCAGTGCCCGCCGACGACCACGGAGTACTGCAGGTAGCCTTGCTCTGGACCTTAATGCAGCCACTGGAACAGTTGTCTCCAGACACACAGTCTACAGACGACTGAACAGACACAGTTTATTCGCCCGGAGACCTGCAAGGTGCATTCCACTGACCCCTGGTCACAGGAAAGCCCGTAAAGCCTGGTGCCAAGAACACAGTACATGGTCATTGGGATAGTCCCAGGTTATGTTCACGGACGAGTCTGAACAGTGATTTTCGGCGGGTTTTCATCTGGCGTGAACCAGGAACCAGATGCCAATCCCTTAATATCCTTGAAAGGGAACTGTATGGAGGTCGTGGTTTGATGGTGTAGGGTGGGATTATGATTGGTGCACTTTCACCCCTACATGTCTTTGACAGAGAAACTGTAACAGGTCATTTTGCACCAGTATGTCCGCCTTTTCAGGGGTGCAGTGGGTTCCACATTCCTCCTGATGGATGACAACGCACGGCCCCACCGAGCTGTCATCGTGGAGGAGTACCTTGAAACAGAAGATATCAGGCGAATGGAGTGGCCTGCCTGTTCTCCAGACCTAAATCTCATCGAGCACGTGTGGGATGCTCTCGGCCGACGTATCGCTGCACGTCTACAAACCCCTACGACACTTCGGGAGCTCCGAGAGGCAATTGTCCAAGAATGGGAGGCTATACCCCAGCGGCTGCTCGACCACCTGATCCAGAGTATGCCAACCGATTGTGCGGCCTGTGTACGTGTGCATGGTGATCATATCCCATCCTGATGTCGGGGTACATGCGCAGGAAACAGTGGCGTTTTGTAGCACATTTGTTTCGGGGCAGTTTTCCCAACTTATCACCAATACCGCGGGCTTACAGACCTGTGTCGTGTGTGTACCCTAAGTGCCTATGCTATTAGCCCCACTTTTGCGTAGTGCCACGTTGTGTGGCACCACATTCTGCAATTATCCATAATTTATGAGGATGAGTGTAGATGGTTGTGTCATACAGGTTATGTAACGTCCCCTTTGAACAATTTATACATGACTGTGATTAAACTGACATACAATATTTTTAGCGCAACGCAATCTGACTTTCAAAAATCCCTACAAAAGAATGGCCCTGACTAACATTAACCTATACGTTTCACAAATCACTTACCTCACAAAAATCTTGGTTACTCGAACTACTGCAATACAGAGAGCACCACTACTGCCAGCTAAATAAAAGATTCAAACTACAGAAGGCACTAACTACTGATAGGGATTGTTAGCAAATGAAAGATATTAATAGAGAACAAACAATGTATTTACCTTAATATCATCAAAAGTCATAATATATATAGGAGTTCATAACATCCATTCTTACAAATATCAAAACTCCGCCATTTCTCTCTCCACATCCACCACTGCTGGCGGCTCACCTCCAACTGCGCAACGCTACGTGCTGTTCACATCCAGCTGCCAACACTACAATGGCAGACAACAATGCAAACTAGCCACAGACTGCACACAGCACAGCCAGTGATTTTCACACAGAGCGCTACGTGGCGTTACCAATAAGAAAACCTAAACAGCCTACATACAAGGTGAACGAGTGCATGAACCAAGTTCCGTGCCACAGACAGACTGGCGAGGGCAGTATTATATTGTTGGGGATTTCGCTGGGCTTTCATGGTGGGACCAGTGGTAGTAATCGAAGATACTAACACATGCGTGGGCCATGTGAACATTATTGCGGTCAAATTGCATCCCTTTATGTTTGGTTTCTTCCCATACTGTCATCACAAATTTGAGTAGGATAACTGCCCGTGTCACAAAGCCAGAACCGTGCTGCAGTGGTTTAAAGAGTATGCCTGTTAACTCACCATATTCGGCCTACCTGAAACCGACAGATCTTTGACGCTATCGGTCGCTAGTTCCACGGCCGCAAACCACCGGCCCGTAATGTACGAGAATTACGTGACCTGTGCGTAGAAATCCCGTGCCACATACCTCCGGGAACTACCAGGGACTCGTCCAATCAACACCATGGAGAATCGCTGCTGTACTGCATTCCAAAGGTGGAGCACCGAGCGAGGTTGCGCAGTCGTTAGCACACTGGACTCGCATTCGGGAGGACGACGGTTCAATCCCGCGTCCGGCCATCCTGATTTAGATTTTCCGTGATCTCCCTAAATCGCTTGAGGCAAATGCTAGGATGGTCCCCATCTTTCCCTCATCCGATGAGACCGATGACCTCGCTGTTTGGTCGCTTCCCCCAAATCAACCAACCAACCAGTCCAAAGGTGGACCAAGGCGCTGTTAAACAGACGGTCAGCCTGCCGCTGTGGCCGAGTGATTTTAGGCGCTTCAGTCCGGAACCGCGCTGCTGCTACGGTCGCAGGTTCGAATCCTGCCTCGGGCATGGATGTGTGTGATGTCCTTAGGTCAGTTAGGTTTAAGTAGTTCTAAGTCTAGGGAACTGATGTCCTACGATGTTAAGTCCCATAGTGCTTAGAGCCATTTGAATCAAGCAGACGGTCATAAAGTTTTCGCTTCTTAGCGTTTTCGGTGCGGCCTCACATGTGGGTGGTTCATACTTACGCTTCCAGTAAAAATCCATCTACATTACAATAATTATTATGATTACTGTTTTAGCGCGCTATATATATTAAGGACACATGGAAACAGTAATCATTGCAAGAGTTTCCCAGTGGAGGGCAGCAACAGTTGTGACTGTGATCAACAACCAGGTGGTGTTCAGAGCATTCTCTAAGCGCATATCTGTGCGAGGAGCTCGTTTTGTCCTCATTTCTTTAAACTACTTATAGCCTAATTCAGATTACTTGATAGATTACACAAAACGCCTAGGGCCTTACCAGAGCTCTTGCCGTCACACGTGAACTAAAATCATTGCCTATGTGTCGTATAAAGCTTCAGTTCACGTGCTGTGTTAGCGTTGGTTGTCCTGCATTGTATTGACGGTTTAAATATTCCTCTCTCTCTCTCTGTCTCTCTTTCTCTCTCTCTCTCTCTCTCTCTCTCTCTCGATTGCTCCCTCATACTTTTTCTTCTCATACGTACACTAGTAATTCGTTATATGGCGTGGTCAGAGTTGATAGCCAATATGTCATCACTGTAGCCAAGTGTCAAACGTCAAATAACAAGTAGTTTTAATCAGAGTATACAGACGCGACTTTATCTCTTACTGTTTTATTAAGCTTTGTGAAAAGGATTCTTGGGCTTTTTGATACCTTTCTCCATACTTTTTTTTTTACACCTGATGATCTTTGTGTCATTCAATTATGTATTTGTAGCTCACTGCGAAAAAAAAGTTCCATATATTGCCGTTTTGACAGTAGTAGTACAAAATGCAGTCAAGGAATCTGTAAATTGTCTTTTATTAGACAGCTTTTTATTAAACTGCAGAACAGTCCCATAAGAGTTCGTGGAAAGCGAAAGCATAATAAGCAAATTGTTTTTTCAATAAGCTACAGATTGTCAAAGATTCAGAAAGTTGAAAAGAAATATCAAGAAGCCTAAGAACTCATTTCAGCTACCTCATAGTAGGGTCACTACAACGGTAGTCAAAACTGGCTTATGTTAGCATTTTTTTGCCTCACTGTAACCTATAGTGATGTTTCAATTTACGTTTAAATTTTCGACAGGGGCATCATATGACAATAGTTGTATTACAGTTGACAAGCTGCCATTTATCGTAGATCTGAGGCAGGAATGTATACTCACAGTAATAACACAATGCAGTCTAAAAGTAAGATACAACAGGAGTAAAAAAAGTGTAAAGAAGAGTAGTAACTTAATTCACAGATTCCAATTTCAGAAAATTTTCTACAAATGTATTGCCACAGTAAATAACCAAACGCTCCCATGAAGATACTACAGTAGAGATGAAACATTTTTGCGAGAGAATCAGTAATGTAATTTGTTAGGACGCAGACACTTATAATCAT
Source organism: Schistocerca americana (assembly GCF_021461395.2). Classification (NCBI taxonomy): domain Eukaryota; kingdom Metazoa; phylum Arthropoda; class Insecta; order Orthoptera; family Acrididae; genus Schistocerca; species Schistocerca americana. Next base: position 206,402,946 of record NC_060119.1, read on the forward strand.
ATTTTATTCTAACAAGGACTCATAGCTTAAAATTTGTCATTAAATTTTATCCTTTTAAAAGTTTTCGGCGATGAATTGGTTCATTTGGTTTTGGTTGTGCCTCAGCAGCTTACGAGAGGGCGCTCCGTGCTCATCTTCGGCGGATACCATCTAATCAGGATGTGAGAATCAACGACATAGAGCGGAAAAAATTCACCATAATCCAGGTAAAAACTACACGAGTCCTCTACTGTAAGCGACAGATGTCTGTTGCAAACAAGAAATTGTTAAATTAGTAACATATATTCCAAAATGTACAGACAGCAAGATCTTGCCCATTGTGTTGTTTTAATGATTTTGAACGTAATTAATTTTCTGAGGCTCGGGAGTCCTTACAACCATCCACTGACTTGCCATCTTCAAGCGATGATGCTATCAACTGGTCGACAAATGGCCAGGACTGTCGAATAAAGGAATAAAGGAAAACAGGGGACGAACGTCCTAGAGCCTCGACAAAAAAATCTCTTTCTTCATTACGCTGACGTGATAGATGTAGTAACATCTATTAAGATGAGATGAAAACAGTAAACATTTAATTTTAAATATTCGTGAATAACAGGGATGCTCGTTGCTTTCTGTACATTTGCAAGATAAATTTCTGGTTGTGGAAATCATACTTCATCCATGTGTTACAAAATTACGTTAATATTACCAAACATTTCATGTTTTCTAATTTATCTATATTACTAGCGACTCACGCCAGCTTCGCATGGGTAGCAGTGTCTACGGCCAGACCACCAGTCGTCGTACTTTATGGGCTACTGCGTAGAGTTCTGATTAAAATTTGGTGCGCCCTACGGCCACTTACTGGTCGCCCAACGCCAGTGCCAGTTAAGTTCTGAAACGTCCCCTTTGAACAATTATACATGACTGTGCTTAGACTGACACGCAATATTTTGTTAGGGCAACGCAATCTGACTTTCAAAATTCCCTACAAAAGAATGGCCCTGACTAACATTAAACTATACCTTTCACAAATCACTTACCTCACAAAAATCTTCGCTGCTCAAGCTACTGCAATACAGCGAGCGCCACTACTGCCAGCTAAATAAAAGATTCAAACTATGGAAGGCACTAACTGCTGATAGGGATAGTTAGCAAATGAAAGATATTAATAGAGAACAAACAATGTATTTACCTTGATATCATCATATATAAATATAGCAGTTCATGACAAATTTCAAAACTCCGCCATCTCTCTCCCCACATCCACCACTGCTGGCGGCTCACCTCCAACTGCGCAACGCTACGCGCTGTTCACAGCCAGCTGCCTAACACTACAATGGCGAGTATTACAACAATGCAAAGCAGCCACAGACTGCACACAGCACAGCCAGTGATTTTCATATTGAGCGCTACGTAACATTGCCAATAAGAAAACATAAACAGCTTACTTACATAGAGAAAACATAAACAGCCTACTTACATAGCCCCCATGCTCCCCACAAAAAATTTTACAAAATTTTTTTGGGCAGTGGCCAATAATGATTTGATAAAATTTTTCATAATTACAATAACAAAGAAATCAAATGCACACACTTATTGATACAATGTTGGTCAACGGAAGTAGTGGATTTCCATGCAGTCTTGAAGAAGTAGTGTTGTCCTTCCAACGGAAAGACAGTGCTGACTCTCGACATGCAGACAAGTATTGGGTCACAACAGAGCAAACCCACTGTAGAGTCAGTCGAAGTGTTGATGAATATTGGTAGGTAGGTCATCACAGAGCAGACCCACCGTAGTCCTGGTAGAGATTACGATATTGGTGGGCCACCAGAGGTGCAGACCCACTGCAGTCCTTGTAGAAATAATGGTATTGATGGATCATCAAAGATGTAGACCCACTGTAGTCCTTGTAGAGATAATGGTACTGGTGGGTCATCAAAGATGCAGACCCACTGCAGTCCTTGTAGAGATGGTCAGCAGCCATCTGTTGTGACTGTGCAGGTGCACAATCACCATTGAAGAGTCTTGCGGAGAATATAGCAAGTCCATAAACCACCACTTGTGCACTCACAAAGTTTTTGGAATTGTCCTTAGAACCAGCAATGCTGTTATCCAGTCCCTTGCTGAATTATTAACACACGTGCAAACACTAACAGTCCCTACTTCTCACATATTGTCCATATACTATGACCAACAGAAACGTGTGCAGTGAAATGTAACTTACAAGTTAATAATAAGATGAACTGGTGTCAACTACAATTTTATAAATTTACAACATGAAAATACAATTACAAAGGTACAAAATACATCATTAAAGAACATAATAATACAGATAACATTTGTAGTACAGGCTTTACAAAAGAATAGAAATAGACATATACATCAGTGTTACAGGAATTATGACATGAGTACATACATAAAATATCAGAATAACTTTTGGAACATCAACTTTATACATGAGCACTTAAACAGAATGAATAATGTCTAACATCTTTACAAAGTAAATAACATATTATTAATGCCAATTATATTTGAGGATAACAGTATTCCTCATCATAGTGAATGTAGCTTAATATTAAAAGAGAAAAAAATTCTATGAAACTACACAGAGACAGGAAGAAAACAAATACACAAGGGTACACAAACACATACTGGGATAACACAAAAGGAAAGGACAGGGTTCGTTTTCAGTGTAACATTTGGTACTGCAGTCCATCCCAAAACTTCATTCCATAGATCTTTCGTCTTATTTCAACCTTTGCTTCCACCAAAAAATCTTATCCAAGCATGCTTTCTGTATTCTGTTCATATTTCTTTCAAAATAATTATTTCTGATTGTACAATACTCATTTGGGCCCAAATCTTTTTTATATAACTTCGCAATGCATTCTTTACCTATTCTCCATAGTCAGTTTCTCATATAGTCTACCCCCTCTTAAGCTAACTTAAATCTACTGAGCTCAGATGCTAAACTAAGGGACGAGGCAATGCAGCAGCACATAACAAATTAACACAAACAGCAATGCAAAAAAAATGGAAAATTGCAAAGCAAGCTACAGTATAAATTAGCAAAAGTCAAATTCAATAACACTATGCCTGGCAAACAGCAGCAACTTATACCTAAACATGACATAGCTCAAGCAGAAAAAAAACATTACAGTAAAAACAACAATGCAGATAAGGGAAATGTATATTTACATCTTAATATCTATGTAATTAAAGTCGTGCACCACAACAACTTATTGTAAAAAAAATATTACCATGTACTTGAAAAGAAAATTATGTGTTACTGTTACTAGTTCCTTCTTATTGTTCTTTCCTTTCCAAGTGCTCCTTTTTTAAAGAATGTGGATCATAAAATATTTATTTAATAGATCTGTTGACAGAAAGTGTTCACATTAGCAAATGCATTTCATTTTATAAAAGCAATGCTGCAACACAGCTGGAAACCAGATATCAAATGAAATAAGCAACTATGAAAAGCAAAGTATAAAAATATCATTCAGTAGTCATGTGACATTTCATAAGTTAGTAGAAATTCTCTCAACTCTCATAGAAAGACACTAGTCATAATCAGGTTTGCAGATGTAAGAATATTTCCCATCAGTTTATAAGCATTTCAGTAAATATCATAAATTACGAGCTCCACAGTATGCTTTCAACAAGGAGATGTCAGTAGCGCGGACAATGGCCTTCCCTTTCTTTTTTTTCTACCTGTGCTTCTGACGAGGCACTCACACTAATGGCTTGTTCTCCAGGCGTCTGACACACCTGGGTGCCCACGACGCATTATGTGCAGGTGGTCACTTAACTTTCGTACGGAAATATTTACGACAGCAGTTTCCGCTACAGTGACAGTCATATATACAAAATTTCACAGGTCGAGAATTTACTTTGCAAATGTGTAGAAACAAAATCCTATGAATATAACAGTGTCCAAAAAAATTTTCAGTGGCATTGTGATACATTCACACATGATTCACACATGTACACACATTTCATAATTCTAAAGTACGATTCTTGGTTTCCAACATCCTTTTCCATAAGTCAGAGTCCCTAATCACTATTCATTACTCCTTACCTTATTACACATATTTATATTCGTCGACACGTCAACCTTGCGACGACACTTCAATATTTCATCATAATAAATACATAGCATAACCAAATTCCTCATATAGCACCAGCTTATTAATCATAAACATACCTCAGCAGCATAATACACATCGTCGTCGTAAAAAAATAACATCATAACACCTCAGTCAAATCTCAAAATCGTCGTAGCTTCCTCCAAGAATTAAAAAATTCTCTGCTCATGTCAAAAGTGTCATCTGCCTCAAATGTACTTTAAAAATCATGAATCCATACCAAATACATCATTCAAAGCTCTCATAGTATCACAATGGTTCCGAAAAAATATGAGCATTTCACAAAGTACAGACAAAATACAATTTCATAAGTGTGAAGTTATCCCAACTGTGTAATTGCGTAAACATGTGTCACTGACATAGTAAAAAGAATGTTTGTTTCTCTGTCAAATAATCAGATAGCTGTGTAATTCTGTGTTAGAGAAATATGGTACCGATGTGTAAAGTTGTATAAGCAAATACCATATTAGCTAGGGCTCCTTGTGCTTGCCAAACACATGGTACACAAAGCAAGCGTGTACCCCCCTGAGGATTAATGTAATTATACCCTCAGGTGTTACAGATTACAGCAATGGAATGAAATGTATCACGGAAAACTTTCTTTGTAATTCAAAAATCTTTAAAAATAAATGTTTTAAGTACAAAATTAATCACTCAAATACGTGTACTGTAGCGCTAAATGTGCGTCTTGTTGTAAGATAAGCTCTGTGGAAGTGTCGTAGTTATCGTCCTCCGAAAGCTAAGTTCTGCAGAAGTCAATGTACTTACCTCATGATAAACAAAAGTGAAATGCTTTATGTATAGATATCGTAGTTATTATGCTTATTGGCGTGATGAAGAAAGTACTGTACAGTAACGTATTGTTATGCCACGAAAAAGGCTGTCTCATTGTTGCTATACCACAAAAGTTACTACTAAAACATGTTTTTCTTCCTAGAAGAATTCAGAAAAACTGTGCAGATATAAAACAGATACACTGCAAAAGCAACATTGTAAATTGTCACTCATTAGTAGCGTCGTGATAAAATCGTGTAGTTGTCACATAAACTAACCACTGTGTCGTCTGGTATCTCACAGAAAGTACTTTAAATCCAGAATGTATTTTCAAGTAAACCAAAATGTTGCATTAAAATCTCATTAGCAGTACTGGTAAATGTTCTAAGTATGTGAGCCTTATAGTCGTTACGTAATCGTGCAACAAACAAGCAAGAATGCACACACACAATAACACTGTGACGTCTGTTCACTATAACAATGCATTCATCATTTCTGTTTAAATAAGTTCTCTTGGTTCTTGATTGGATATTTGACTTCAAACATTGTTGTATGTTAACAGATTCTAAGTCTGACAAAGCATATTAGTAATGTGAAGCGAAAAATTTTATGACAAAGACTAAGTTAAAAGGCAGATTATCTTTCAATAAACGGTTTTACATGTGAAATGTGGTACAATCTTTTACTCTTCAAAGTACTCAGAATTTCAGCTTGAACGCAATTATCATGCAGTATACGTCAGTAAAGAATACTGGAATTTTTCACAAGGTTAGCGTCTATGTTATTTTTCTCTGAGCCAGCCGGCGCACGTGGGTGCCTGCGGCGCGAGTCATTGTCTTTCTCTTTGTTGGCGCGCGTTGTTATTGGGATTAGGAGACCTAACTTCTACGAATTCGCCTTGCCGAGAGGGCCCAGCTCTGTTAGAATCCCGCCAGTTCTGATGAAATTCACGTCTGTCGTTTTGTCGGTAGTTTACATAGTTTCTTGTTTGTCGGCCACGTGGTGGAGAATTTCTCCCTGAATCGTAACTGCGTGCTGAACTGTTGCGTCTGAAATTATTCTGCCTCCCTTGACAATAATAGTTCTGGTTACCATATTGTCTATTTCTATGGTTATCTCTGTCATATTCATTTCTACGGAAATGCGATCTTTCTCTGTAGCTATTATTCTTCCAACGGTTGTCATACGGGTGGTGTCTGTTTTGGTCACGATTTGTGTTGTGAGAATAGCCTTGTTGTGTCAAGTTATTACTTCTTTCACCGCGGAATTGCGACGGATGTGACCTGTAATTGTTGTGTTCCTGGTTTCGCGTTCCGCGATTGTCAGTGTCAATTTCTAATTCTTGTAAAAGTCCCTGAAATGCTTCAATGTCGTCTTTGCAACGTCCTGCCAAAATAATGTGTCGTAAATGTTCAGGCAATTTGATTAAGCAAATGCGGATAAGTTCTGAGGGGCTGTATGGGTTTGAAAGATACTGATTCTTATGCAACATGTCTTCAAAATATTTCATAAGACTGGAAAATTCAGATTGTTCGAAACGTTTCATCATTATGATGCTTTGTTTTACTCGGTCTTGTGCGGCCTGAGACCAATATGCTGAGAGGAAGGCATGGTAAAACTCTCCTTCACTGTGGCAATCGTGAATTACCGATCGCATTCTTACAGCTGGTTCATTCTCCAAGTAGCCACACATAAATTCTAATCTGTGTTCTAACGACCAATTGGGAGGAAAACAATGCGAGAATTGATGGAGCCATGCTTGTGGATGAATGTCGTTGCCAGAATTCTTAAATGTTTTGAATTTACGTGTGGTAATGAACAGCTTATAGTCAAAATCATCATGTCGGCGAGTCGCATGTCGGTCATTGTTACGTCGTTTCGGCGGTTCCATTTCAAAATTCGGTGCACCTTGCCAATTTCTTTCACAACTTCCGAAGTGTCCTGTGTTATTATTTTGCGGCTTTTCCGTATTTCTAAGTCCCTCTTCCCGTGTTGGAGCGCGAGTGTCCTCTGAAATACGTAATTCTTGTATTACCTGTGTCAGCTGATCTTGTACTTCCCGGATTTCTCTTTGGTGTTGCGTATTAATTTGATTCTGATTTTGTTTGAATTTCCTAATTTGTTCGCATTCTTCTGTGTCACTAAAGACTACCGGTTTTGTGTCGTTCAGATTATCATCTACCTTCGTAGATAAGTTAGTGAACTGATCCGAAAGTTCGGCTACTTTCTCCGATAGTGAACACATTTCCTCAATGTGTTTTTCTGAACCAAGTTTCAGATTGTCCATTTGTGTTGAAATCGAATCTACTGTGTTCTTTAAGTTTTCCTGAGTTTTTGCAAGTTGCGTAACCGAATCGGTAGATGCAACTGAGTCAAATTTAGCTTGCAAGGTCTCATGATTTTCATGAACAATAATTTGCAGTTCTTTTATGGCTGCTTCGTGATTCTGTAATGCCTTTTCATGCCGCGAAAAAATAAGTTGAAAATGCTCACAAATTTGAGTTTTTACGTCATTACAGACTTTTTGACATTTCGATTCAATGTTATGTAACTCAGTAGTTAAATCTTCACGCGTTTGTTCAAGAGTTTGTTCCAATGAGTCTAACTTTTGAAGCTGTTGCTGTGTTTGTCTCTGATTTTGTTCCAGTGTGTCTAACTTTTTAAGATTTTGTTCCACTGTGTCTAACTTTTTGAGATTTTGTTCCACTGTGTCTAACTTTTTGAGATTTTGTTCCACTGTGTCTAACTTTTGAAGCTTTTGCTGTGTTTGTCCCATTTGTTGTATTAATTGCAATAACAATGCATTGGTGTCTGAAACATGTTCCTCAGTGCTTTTCGGCAGTGAATTTACACCGGAAACATTCACATTTTGACAAGCAGAAAATGTGTCTTGACTTATTTGAGAAAACGGTGAGGATCCAAAACCTGAATCTACAGTATTTGCGAGATCGTGTCGTGTCATTTCGGCTTCCTGAGGCGAGCTGTTGCCGACCGATCGATCGATAATGCTTCCCTCTTCACTAATTGTTTCACTGTCCACGCCATTGTTTGACGCCCGCTCCATTTCCCTGTGCACAGTTACCAAATTACTACTTTGAACATTAGTTAATTCATTACTCTGCGGCGCTGATAAGCTACGCTCGTCGTCACTATTATTTCTCAGTTTAGTTTGGAGCCTAGTGTTACGTTTTTCACACGCCATAATTGTCACAATATTTCACACGATAACACAGAAAAGCACAATTTGAAGTGCAAAAATAGGAGAACACATTAACATAGCACTGAAAATAATATCTAGTTAATTGCAAGCGTAGCTGCGAAATACTTGGTGCAAATCTACATGCATGCCACAACTGTTTTACTGTACAACAATGAAAGGCTACAACTACAAAGGAGATTCTCACTACAATTACGCGCTAGCAATAAACAAAAGCTACACTAAATACACAAACTACAAGAAAAAAGCAGAAGATTCCAGTGAGGTATCCTAGGCTAAGGGTCGACATATGAAACGTCCCCTTTGAACAATTATACATGACTGTGCTTAAACTGACACACAATATTTTGTTAGGGCAACGCAATCTGACTTTCAAAATTCCCTACAAAAGAATGGCCCTGACTAACATTAAACTATACCTTTCACAAATCACTTACCTCACAAAAATCTTCGCTGCTCAAGCTACTGCAATACAGCGAGCGCCACTACTGCCAGCTAAATAAAAGATTCAAACTATGGAAGGCACTAACTGCTGATAGGGATAGTTAGCAAATGAAAGATATTAATAGAGAACAAACAATGTATTTACCTTGATATCATCATATATAAATATAGCAGTTCATGACAAATTTCAAAACTCCGCCATCTCTCTCCCCACATCCACCACTGCTGGCGGCTCACCTCCAACTGCGCAACGCTACGCGCTGTTCACAGCCAGCTGCCTAACACTACAATGGCGAGTATTACAACAATGCAAAGCAGCCACAGACTGCACACAGCACAGCCAGTGATTTTCATATTGAGCGCTACGTAACATTGCCAATAAGAAAACATAAACAGCCTACTTACATAGAGAAAACATAAACAGCCTACTTACAGTTCGATTTACGTTTTCTGTAGACCTTTTCCCACATTTACCGACGTAACATCGCTATAAAGCACCCTCTGCCTATACTACGAGGTACCCGCTGCCTCACAACTTTGATGCGAAGCGTGCTTTGTTACGTAACAACGTTATGAAGTACGCTTTGCCAGTAAAATTAGTAACAAGGGCTCTCTGCCAAGAAGCAGTGTTGTACGAAACACCCTCTGCAACGTAAATTCTGTATGATGTACTTTCTGTCACGCAACACAGGCGTGAAGCGCCCTCTGCCAAGCAAAATCGTTAGGAAGCATGCCCTGAGACAGAGAATTGATAAAAAACATCCTCCGTCACGCACATACCATCCTCGTAAATCCGTCTACTCAGTGGAGAAAAGCGTTTCAAAAGCATTACAGTAATTCCTGAGATTAGCCTTAGACGGCGGAAAGGACTGTGGTAGAGGACTTCAGTTTTTTATATAAGCCTACAAGAAAATTTATAGTCACAGATTTTATGCAGATGGAATGTAATACGAGGCATGTTTTTTAAGTAAGTACCGTTTTGAAATTAAAAAAAAAAAAGACTTGCTAAGATATCTCAGTAATTTTATTTTTACATGAAAGCCTGTACCTTAATCTATTTTTCTACGTAATTTCCGTCAATATTGAGGCATTTGTCATAACGTTTACCAGTTTTTGAATATCCTCCTCACAGAAGTCTGCCGCCTGACTTGTTAACCACTGCATCACCACTGTTTTGACTTCGTCATCGTCTTGAAGACGCTGACCGCCCATGTGTTTCTTCAAGATGAAATATGGGTGGCCTACTTCACACCAGTATCAAAGCAACAGTCCATGGAATGGCGGCATTCAGATTCACCCAGAAAAGTGAAGTTTAAGCAAACAATTTCTGCCCGGAAAATCATGCGCACAGTTTTTTGGGACAGAATAGGAGTATTGCTTGAGGAATTTCTGCCTCGTAATGAGACATTCAATGCAGAAGCTTGCTGTAAGACATTGCACAATCTGCGCCGTACAATTCAGAACAAAAGACGTGGCAAGTTCAGCATGGGCATCGTTTTGCTGCAAGACAATGCCCGTCCGCATGTGGCGAATCAGACCAATGATCTCATCACATCTTTTCGATGGGAAACTCTAGATCATCCTCCGTACAGCCCCGATCTTGCGCCCAGTGACTACCATCTGTTCCTGCACTTGAAGAAACACCTGGGCGGTCAGCGTCTTCAAGACGATGACGAAGTCAAAACAGTGGTGATGCAGTGGTTAACAAGTCAGGCGGCAGACTCCTATGAGGAGGGTATTCAAAAACTGGTAGAGCGTTGTGACAAGTGCCTCAATATTGACGGAAATTATGTAGAAAAGTAGATTAAGGTACAGGCTTTCATGTAAAAATAAAATTATTGAGATATCTTAGCACGTCTTTTTTTGATTTCAAAACGGTAATTACTTAAAAAACACGCCTCGTGCATCGTACATTATGGAATGTGGGCAATGCTTATCTAAATACGGGAACGGATGAATAATTTGCAGTAACCAAGCGGGGAAAATTGTTCACGAATGACTTAAACAAACGAACCACCCGTTACAGAGTGGCCGCTTGCTCTCTTGCCACAGTCACGTCTGATACAGAATAACTGTGCCAACGCGTGAGAAACAAGATCAATAATTTATTAAAATAATGTACAGCAAAATATACTCAGCTTTTGTTTTGCGAGGAGGCGCGGCACTGATTTAAAGTTCTGAACCTAATCTATCCTGTGGCTGCTCTATGCATTGGTGACAAGGAAAATTTATGTCTACTGGGAGTCAAACCCAGATCTTCCGCTTGAAACTAGCTGTCACCTTGACCGCCTCTGCCACCCAAGCATGCCTCCAGGACCGACCCAGACTTCCATATGTCATCACTTTCGTCTCCATCCTATGCTCGCAGAACTGCTGGGAGTCCCATACGGGAAGAGACGTATCATTGAAGTCTAAGCCCAGTTATTAGGAATGAAATGCTGAATTGCAATGGCTGTGTTTTACTAATGTACTGCGCAATGTTCCAGAGACGTGCGTGTCTGAAGAACATTACACAGTACATTAGAACAACACAGCCACTGCAGTTTGAGCCGTGCGTCGCTCTTGTTCGTGCCATATCTCATTTGAAATCCTGTTTTTACTGTCCTACCACCTCGTTATGTTAATTTCAATTACTGGTGTCACTGAGTTGCCGCCTTGCTTGCCCGTGAGCGGCAGCAGCGGCGCTTATCGGTATAAGCCCTGGCGTATTATCTTTGCTGACGGCTATTACTTCCCGGTTGTCGTGTGTTCGGAGTTAGTTCGGATGTGCCAGTGGGTTGAGAGGCGCTAGCAGTGCAGTTCGGACCTGTCAGTGTTTGACTTAGGACGCGGCAGAAGTTCAGTCCGGACAGCCATGACTCGCCCGACGGTTGCCGACACATATCACTTGAGTGCGGACCTCCTTGGTTGCTCGTCAGTTGGTTGTCTTGTCGGACGACGTGTATGTTGGTCGGCGATCGCTTATGGGTTGTCTGCGTGTGCCGACTCGTGATTCGTCCTCGTTATTGCCCAGTCACTGCCGTTAGTATTGTCTTTCGTGCAAGTGTTTGTGATGTCGACTGTTAAGTTATTTTAGTGCTGTCTCCGTGCTGATGTGAGGAGTCGGTCAGTTGGTGTGGAGCAGTGAGGAAATCTCCGCGGGGCATAGTTTGGCCGGGCCCGCTGGGGGTCTCTGCGCAGTGTCGGAGCGTGTTTGGCTGTTCCCATTGCTATGAGGTCCGTGGCTCACCGACCGTCGACACGGAAGTTGAGTTTGGATTTAATTTACCAGCAAGTCAACACTGCGCACATTGTGCCATTTGGTTCTCGTTGTTGGCTGTTGGGACATTCCCGTGAGCAACAACGTGTGTGTTCGCGTTGCCAAAGGTTTAGCCACCGTCCGGTGGAGTCTAAATGTATTTAGTTATTTGCAATTGAAGTGCACTAGTGGAATTTTCTGCCTTGTCGCCGTTAACGTTCCGGTTATCTGCCCTGCCGTTGACGTATATTTAGGCAGTGCCCTTTCCTCACCGTGTTGTCGCTGTCCAGCACGGTGTGTAGTTAGACAGCTTAATGTATGCTTTTAAGTCATTGGGTCTTCAGCCGTTTTTAAATTAAGGGTCTTTGTCATTAGAGCATCAGACTTTGGGGCCTTCACCTTAATTGAAGATAAGGCCTTCTGACTTTTGTTTTTTGTTTAATTTTACCTTAGTCTGAAATCATGGGCCTTCAGACGTCTTTAAATTACGGTTGTTGCTTTTCAAGTGTTAGATTTTGGTCCTTGAGCCAAATTGTAGAACTTACTCAACGTGAGGCCTTCTGCCGTATAAATATTCTTTTTGGCGTCTGAATTTTGAGTTAACGGCATTTAGCCGTTTTTTTTTTTTTTTTTTTTTTTTTTTTTTTTTTTTTTTTTTTTTTTTATATATAAATTAAAGTGGTTGTGCCCTTAAGGCATAAGATCATAAGATAGTGTGGTGTATTCATCCGGTAACTAAGTTCAACAATTTGTACTGTAATGTTTGGTCAAATATATAAAGTTATATGTGCTGGAGTATAACTGACAGACGCTCATTTTGGCCCTTTTTCACAATTCCAACTACCTATCCTGTCCTGCGGGTTTAGCAGGGCGTATCACAGTTTAATATTTCAAAAATGGTTCAAATGGCTCTGAGCACTATGGGACTCAACTACTGAGGTTATCAGTCCCCTAGAACTTAGAACTACTTAAACCTAACTAACCTAAGGACATCCATGACCGAGTCAGGATTCGAACCTGCGACCGTAGCTCGGCCTACCTTCGTGACGTACGCGCCGCGACCTGTCTTTCTCGTAGGCCCCGCACAGCGAGCATGTGACGTTCGACAAAAAACTACGATTGGAAGACGGATAGACTCTGACACCCAAGTCACTGAAGTGTCAGTCACTAAGTTATTTTAATCCTAGTACATCCGAGACATCGCTGGTAGAGGACTGGGCCCATTAGAAGTTAAATGTGTTAAGAAAATTAAGCATTGTCTAGTAATGTCGAAACTGACAGAGAAGGAGTAGCTGTAATGTTATATGGACCTTGCTATTTTAGATTTCGTCGAAAGACACAACATTTGAGACATAATTCTTCAAGCAGGTTTGAATCTTCTGAAAGATGAGTTGGTGTATGTCACCTGGAATGTTCGCTCATTATTACTTCATCATTTCTTACAATATGTCAAAACCACGAGTAGTAGCCACGTTTTGTTTTAGATACATGCAAGGGAATAAATCTGATGGCATTAAACTAGTGGTTGTTCGTGACTAATCCGTATTTCGTGTATGTCGAGTCCTTCGTAAAAGGCATTATAGAGCGATGTGCATAACTTGTATACAAAACGATTCGGGACCAAACCACCCATGAAGTGTCCTCTTCATCCCAAGTTACGATATTAATCCAAACTAACGTTTCTAACATTTCACACACGATTCCACAGAAGGCAAGATTCTAAGAAAACACCGTGCCGAATGCCACAACACAAAATAGTTTGACACATAAGCCACCTGTATTCAAAGAACGGTAAGATTCGCGATGTGTTCAGCTCTCAGCAGCTCTTGCCTGGCTGACAAGGGGAAGGTCTCAGAAAAGACCAACCGATTCGGCTCAGTTTTGGGAGGTCGCTTGTGTAAAACCTTAAACGAAGGAGTCTAAGGTATTTTGGCTCAACACCCCCCTCGTTTTTGTGAAAATCACCCCTTAAGGTTATGATGAGTAATCGACTCAAAATTGGCAGGATCGACAGATGATTGTAAATAGAGCACTTTTAATCATCAGGTATGGGTTCCGCAAACGTATACTTTTCCAGAAATCGAGAAATAAACTTTTACAACTGCCGCATATGTACCCACATGGTAAACGTTTTTCACCCAGAGCGTCGATAGCGCAACGACCAAGGTAACGCCGGCACGGTAGCTCAGCGTGTTCAGTTAGAGGGTTTAGCTACTCTCTGTAATAAAGAAACTGAGTGAATGGATTAACGAACAACCTGAACGGGTGTAATCGGACGTCCGCCACCAACAAATTCAACGAACATTATAGAAAAAAAAGTAACTGGCTAGGAAGCGGAGAACCTGGGTTCGAATCTCGAGGAAACTACGATTTTCGTTTTTTTAAATTGTAGTTTTTCGTGTCAGAATTCATAGGGGTGGGAGGGTTTATAAGGTACGCAACACAACACGGAATAATTATTGTAATAAGGAACGAAAACTAATTTCTCAAACGGCGTGAATTAGTAAAGAATTAAACTTTTAAGCCTTGTCACATGAAATAACTCAGAGTGAGAGTGCTGCGAATTCCTCACGAGGGACCACAGATAGCCAACCGCGAGACGCTTGTTTGCAGCGAGGCATGGGACAGAATGCACGCGGGTTGAGTTATGTTGTCCCAGTTTCCGTTTCGTCATATCATAGGTGTGAACCTCGAAGAGTGAGGATGTCCAGCACAAACCTTATGGAAGTCAATCGGAAAGAGTTGTTTTCCGTCATTAGGCTGCCGCGAACCTCGAGGATACGTGTAATGATTTTTCATCGTTAATCCGCCGAATAAAATATGTTTTGTGAAAGAATACGGTGATCTTCCGTAAGTAACAAATTACTTGTACTGTATATAGTTTGTAGTAATTAGCTTTTCTGTTTATGCCCTAGTAACTAGTTCTTGTTTGTTGTGTCATATCTTTCAGTTGCATAATCTGAATAATGGAGGATGTACACCCTTTGACCAGCGCTGAAATACGAGTATATAGTTGGGAGCGTGTTCTGTTTCATTTCATACATCCTGCAGTAATTTCAGGTTCCACTGCTGAGATATTCATCGTTGAAGTTTGCAGCCTCCAAGATTTGATCTTTTTTTTCTTTCCTGCGTAATACTTTTTCAGTGAGTCGTTGATAATTTTAGAGAACGAAACATTTATGCTTTCTGGATTGATATAGAAATGAGGATGCAGGTAACTTTTTATCCATGTTATACGCACTAGCAGGATACTCATTGTCAAGTTTTCCGTAACCAATAATTTACCCTGTGGATACCAATAAACAGCAACTTAAAAACTCAAAATGTAAATAAAACAACGTGCGGGCTGTAAATTGGATGCCTCACTATGTTCTTATCTCACAAAA
Organism: Schistocerca americana; assembly: GCF_021461395.2. Taxonomy (NCBI): domain Eukaryota; kingdom Metazoa; phylum Arthropoda; class Insecta; order Orthoptera; family Acrididae; genus Schistocerca; species Schistocerca americana. The sequence goes on from NC_060119.1 coordinate 206,418,138, forward strand.
CCCAAATGATTTTTTCACGTTAACAAATCACTATCAGAAATGAAGAATGTGGTAAATGGAAAAAGACTCGAACTGACCAAGGTTTGTAAAGCAGTAATAGCCACCAACACACAAACATAAACGTGGCATCAGTTAATAACAGAACTCAGTGAGTTACGCACTAAATGAATAATTTTAATGTTAGTAAGAATAATTTTAGTGTTTGTAAGACAATTACTATTACAGTATAATAACTATTCGGCGGTAAAAATGCTTTTTATTGGTTTTTGTGCTAGCAACATACGGATTGTACACTGCAATACTGATAGTCTTCAAACAATAGCAGATACAGCAAAATATTACGGGTTAGACATTCCTAATGGCATACCACGGCAGAGAAAGAGTACTTCACGTGAAATCGAATATTTTTTTCGGTTTCCATAAACCGCCTTTACGCTTCTCATCTTTCCTGTTGATTTTAACTGCCCATTGGTTATGATTTTCTTAATTTTTCGGAAATACCATAAACCAGAAGTCACCATCACTACAATTATTGCAGTTAATAGCGGTACTACATGGAATTGCTCTCTATTATCCTTAAAATTACGCAAGCCAGATTACTATCTATTCATTGCACCGTCAACCAAAGGTTAGTTAAAAATTGGTGTAAAAATCTAGTGCGACAGTCATCGCTGCACATTCGACTTTCGATTCCTTTGTCGGTATTAAATTTTGTAGAATGAATCGATGAAAAACATGCACAAGTACTGCAAGACCTGTTGTATTTTCACTTGCAAATAATTACGTCACGGAATCGGCCCACAACAGCACCACGCCCTACATTTCAGCAACAGTAAACATATGAATGAAGGTAAAAAGGCGACGTCATGGGTTCTCAGCCAATCAGTGTCGATATCATCACTGGCTTCTCTTCCCCTCTCTCTCTAGGTACAGAACACTTAGCAATGGGGAGTCAGCAGAGTGGCTGAACTTTCACTCTCGGATCCCCGTCTTTGTATACTGCATCTCTATTATGGTGTACTGCGTCATTAACCGATGTTTGATATGAATGTTCTCATAGTACTGATACCTTTTTCTTTCTGGCATTGGCTATTTTATCCACTGTAGTAAAGGCATGCTAAGCTGGTAAATGTCTCGCCAGAGTGAACTAGAATATAATAACCTACCTTACGAAAGTCGCGAACTATTAGATGAAATAAAGGCCCATAACATACCTTACGAAAGTTGCGAACTATTAGATGAAATAAAGGCCCGAAACGTGTCGTTACCTCCAGTTGCATACAAGTTCTTTGGCTGCTAACGGCGTTTATTTGAATCAGGGCGGTCCGGCGGAGGTTCCAGTCCTCCCTCGTGTGTGTGTGTGTGTGTGTGTGTGTGTGTGTGTGTGTGTGTGTGTGTGTGTGTGTGTGTTTGTTTGTCCTTAGGCTATTTTAGGATAAATAGGGTGTAAGCTTAGGGACTGATGACCCTAGCAGTTAAGTCCCATAAGATTTCACACACATTTTTTTGAAAAAGGGCATTATTTGCAAGTTTCGTTTTGTTTCTTCAGGTGCAGTTTGGCGGCTTCCACAACTTGTGTGTTAGAACTGCGACAAACATGTATTTTGAGACACTGAAAGGAACAAGAACAGAAATCGCCAGGACTCTCCCCAGTACGAAAACCATGAGCTGTGACCGACCTAGTGTACACGCTGAACAACAGAATTTGTGTCTGGGTGTACCAAAAGGCACTGTACATAATGTGCGACATATGTCAGAGTAAAATTAAGGATTGCTTTTCCGTGTCACGCTGTGTGTATAATTTTCTTTTTGTGCGCTAGGTGGAACTACAGCGGCTAACATTACCCGGTGCAATTGATGTGATATTCGTGTCTAACGTTAGCTTAAAAGGCGTCCTACGAAACTAACAGCAGAAAGACGACAGACCTGTGGGAGACTGGCTCCTTTACCTTGTATTCTCTGCGCTGCTACTAAAGACCTCACTACTTGGTCTTGTTCCTACAGCTCGGTACGCAAAAGATCCCAGCCCCGCTAAGAGGAGTCAGTGCTCCGTATTTACTGTGCTTGGTTGTGGTAATAGCTGACATACCAGCAGTATTCCAGAGGGAGCTTGTACTCAGGAGACAACACGGAGCATAGCAACAGACTCTGCTAGATTTCTCCATCATTATGTTCTTTGTACAAGATGTTTGTACGTTCTGATACACTCGGCTCAAAACATCTGGATTGCGATAAATCATTAGTGCAGTAACTTGTGCAACCTGGTTTTCATACTCTTGCGTAGGGGTCTCGCAAAGAAGACTCCTGATGTACTTCCAGAGAAAGAACTTTAAAGGAGTCAAATCGAGGGACGTTGACTGCCAGTCATGTGGTCAACCTTCACCCACTAACCTTTCCTCGTATGTTGGGTTGATAGCCTCCGTGAGAAACTGCAAAATGTGATTGTGCGCTATCGTTTTCAAACCACATTTCTGTAAGAGTGTTGAGACCATCTATGGACAACTGCACTATTAGTTTCTGTTAGAGACTGGTACTTTCAACCCATTACACGGGAAGAAAAAATGTTCACCCAAAATAATTGCCACCGATGTAGGAGTCTCCTTTTTTATAACGACCGTATATCCTAGCAACGTCGCCGTATATCCTACACTATCAAAAATTAGATTCAAATAAACCCTTTGTTTCCCCTCTGTTAACCAGCCGTGGTATGCTGCACCACCTTTACAAACTCATCCCATCATCCCCACACCAGCACATACTCTGCATCCTATCTAAATGTAAATTCAACCAACTTCCTCTTCCTGACAATGGTGTCTGCCCAATATTTCTCCGTCCTGCCAATTGTAGTTCGGAAAGTATCCACTCCATATCAGGGCTTTGCTTTCTCTCTCCCCTTTGCAACTATACCCCATCTCTTCTCCTCTTGATACTATGTCTCTGCCCACCCAGCATCTCATCCTCAACTTCCTTCTTCCCAAAATCCATCCTAATATGTACCTTCATTTCCACACAGACCATCCAACAGCCTGTATAATTATTATATTCTTTCCTTTTTAGAATGCTCTCTGTTTTTCATATCTCAACAATTATTTTCCCCAGTGCATTTCCTTCAGCTTTTTAGTGAATGTGCAGCGCTACCTTTTAATGTATGTCACTATTTTTTTCAACGTGTTTTAACTATCTATTTATTTTTCTTTTATCTGTATTTGCTGGTGCTTTTGATCTTAATTTTTAAGAACCAGAGGAAAACAGCATTGTATTTTATGTAAATAGTGTCTTTCAGTACCTCTTTCTATGTAGTTGAAAATCGATCTTTACTTTTACTTCCTTAAATCTGGTTACCATATATTTTTTTTATAGCGTAATCCTCTTGTCTGAAGAACGGGATATTGTCCCGCTGAAACCCCCCCCCCCCCCAACCTCCCCCCCCCCACCAGACCAGACATATGATGAGGGGGATGAAATAATAATAAAGAAAATGATAAAGTCTGATACGAGCCATTGAGGCTCACATAATTTTTATTCTTTTACTAGCTGAGTACCTGGCGTTGTCCTGGTATGTATTTATTTCGCTTCAATTAATCGATTTCCTCATTCACCCTCTCTCCGTCCATGTACTCGCTCCCCTCTCTGTCCATCTCTTTCTCCTCATTCTCTCTGTCCACCCCCTTCACCCTCTGTCTCTGTCCCTCTCCCCTTGCTCCTGTCTCTGCCCATCGCCTCCTTCCCCTCTCTCTGTCAGTCTTCTCCTCTTTCCTTTCTATGGCCATCTCTTCTTTCTCCATCTCTCTGTCCATCTACTTCCCTTCCCTTTCTCTGCCCATCCCCTCCTCTCCCTTTCTCCGTCCATCTCCTCCTTCCCTCGTATCTCCTGAAATGTGTGTCGTACAATGATATAATTTTGTAGGTACATTCAGTAGCATATGGGAACACTCTGTGATAAATGTATTGCGAATACAGTTAGTAGTTAAGGGGCAATAAATATAAAGATCATGACTTCGTGCCTGATGCGACAGCTTTACTGCGTGAACAGACAAAATGTAATAAACGATAAACTTTTTGCTTTTTATCATTTTGTGGGAACTGCCAGCGATAAAAAGTTTCTTAAAGATCTGAAATTGTCTGTAAGGTTTGTCGCAGGTTACTAAGTTCTCTCGTTCTCAAATACTGGATATTGCGTATAGTACTTACACGTTATGCAGCGTGTAGGGTGGAAGTATGGAATAAAAACAATGGAGAGTGTATAAGCATTGTATTCATCACTTCAGCACATATCAACCAAAAAAAAAAAGCATTTCCACAAATATGAAGAAGATCAAAGAGTAAATTGCTTTTTCAAAGAGTAAATTTTCCCATAATTTTAGTGGTGTTCTTTGCTTCAAGAAGTATCTTGTACTATACACTTTCTAAAGTATCCTGTGTTGTTACTTATGGCTCAAGCTACCCTCATACCAAATTACATCGAAATCGGTGCAGCGGGTTTGTAATAATAAATTTAAATTTCATGCATGATGCTGCAGTTTTCCACGCATCTAGTTGTTTATGATGTCATATTTCCTGAACCATTCAGTGATGTATGTGAACACTGTCTCCAAAATGTGTCACAAATACAGTTAGTAGTAAAGAAGTAATAAATAAAAAACGGCGTGCCTGATACGAAAATCAACAGCGAAATTGTAGTAAGCGATAAACTTTTTTCCACTCATCATTATATGGGGGGGGGGGGGGGGGGGAGGGGTGTCAGCTAGTAAAAGGCTTGAAATTATTTGTTTAAGCCATTAACTGCTCTCGTTGTCAAATAGTAGATGAATAAAATCTGGATATTCGCCCATCGTGGCCAACACTTATTTTTTGCGCCCAACCAATCCCTTTGGTAGGTTGGAGAAGATATGGAACATCCATCCATACATACATTTTGATATCGTTTATGAATATCATCTTCTTTCGTGATCCGAATTTGATGAACTAAAACCTGTATGATGCTCCAAACTAAGTTCAAATTATCTGTGAAAACCCCATGAAAATTTGACTTTTTACAGACAATAGATTAATGTTGATTATTGGTGTGTTTACAGCACGTGAGTAAGTTTTGGTTTATTTTATTCCAGTTTTTTCATGGCTGTACCGGGAAAAATTTTTGTATTTTTTGTAGTGGTATGTCTGACTTTGATATGTGTACTTGTTGCAGCTGTAACCAGTTGAAAATGACCTAAGTTCGAAATTGTTATAGTGGGTATTGAAATAAATTGTACTCTCCCGAGTACTGTACCTGGAGGACAGTGTACTTATGAACACATGATGTTTCCTGGTCGATGTTTAATTGTAGAGACTGATTTTAGAATCACATGAAGTAATGCGCACTAGAAATCACCATAAGCAGGTTCTGGCATTTTATGCTGTTTTTCTTGTGGTGAGACATGAGCTGGTGTTTTGTGCATCGTTTGTAAACACACGAGTGCAAGATATTTAAGTGTTGTACAATACTTGAAAGCTGTCTGAAGGACATTGTGAATTCTTCAGTTATAGATTTTTATAATGAGTAAAATTCTGCGTATTTTTAAATATAGTTACACAACGTGTGGATGGTTAAACCATACTTCATCAGTCGCACACGGTCTTGTAACTTGAAACAGGAGAAGGTTTTGCATACGGAAGACATGGAATTTGTAAATGAAGTGAGTTCTTTAATGTCTTGACAGTGCTTCCTGTCTTGAAAATGGAAATTTGTATAAGTTGCCAATAGCTTCTATTTCAAAATCTCCATCTACGTGATAACTCTGCTATTCATAATAAAGTGCCTGGCAGAGGGTTCAATGAACCACCTTCAAGCTGTCTCTCTACCGTTCCACTCTCGAACGGCACGCGGGAAAAACGAGCACTTAATTTTTTCTGCGCACGCCCTGATTTCTCTAATTTTATCGTGATGATCATTTCTCCCTATGTAGATGGATGCCAACAGAATGTTTTCGCAATCGGAGGAGAAAACTGGTGATTGAAATTTCATGTGTAGATCCCGTCGCAACGAAAAACGCCTTTGTTTTAATGATTGCCACTCCAACTCACGTATCATGTCTGTGACATGTTTTTAATATGTATGTGATTTTTACTTACACTTTTTGTTAATTTTGTTTCACTTACTGATTATTGGTGTGTGGTAAGTAACAATATAATACATAGTCTATTTGACAGAGTGATGACAAGATTTCACTTTTAATTTTGATGGAACATATGTTCCTAGGGTTATGACGGTGTTGTACCCTGAAACGGTTTTTCATATTTGGAAAAACCTTACTTTTCCAGAGTAATTTTTGTAATTTAAAAAGAAGAGAGTCGTACATACAAAGTAAATGGTATCGTTTCGAAATGGAATAAGAGAAAATAATATATTCCTTAAGGAACAGTCAAATGAAAACGAGGCACGTAGGAAAAAGTAAGTAAACTACTAATACATTGGTTCCACTTTTAGACAAGAAGGTCAATGCCTTCACGAAATAACGTTTGCAGTTTCCTGTTGAACCATGGAAGCAAATCGATGGCCATGAATTTCCTTATTCAGGTCTTCAAAAATGTGGAAATCGTGCGGGGAGGGGTGGGGGCTGTATACAGGATGTCTAAGGATTTCCCAGCGAAACTTCTGCAGCGTAGTCTAAACAACCTTGGCAACATATAGGCGGCCATTATCCTGCAGCAGGATGATGCCGTCTGTCAGTCATCCTGGGCGTCTGGACTTGATGGCGTGCTTCAATTTTTGGAAAGTGCCCACGTACCGTCGTGCGTTAATTGTGACGCAATATTCCAGAAATTCAATTACTATGGGGTCATTGCAGTCAAAGAAAGATTCATCATGATTCTCCTGGAGCTGGAGAGCCTGTTGTTTCGAGTACGCTGCAGAAGTTTCGCTGGGAAGCCCTTGCACATCCTGTACACAGTCCAGAGATCTTTCCCCGTACGATTTCCGTATTTTTGGAGCCCTGAAGAAACACATTCGTGGCCGTCGATTTGCTTCGGACGAAGAGGTGCATGTCTAGGTACAATGATGGATCACTAGGCAACCGCAAACATTTTTCCATGAAGTTTCTGACTGCCATGTGTCACAGTGGCATATACAGGGCGATTCTTATTAACTTCTAAAAAAAACCCAAAGTGACGTAGATTATTCTGAGAAATGTAATTTAATGCAAGACTCATGGAGCTGGAAACACCCCAAAAGCGGATGACAATTGTTGAACATGTGACGCAACCAGACGACGCACGTCGCCGCCCGTGCAGCGGTTGAGCTTGGAAGTGAAGGGATGATTCAGCGATGCAAAACTTGCATTCGAGCAAGCAGTGTAAATTTCGAATACCTTTTGTAAATGTGATCTGTTGTAAATGTAGTAGTGAAACTTCCCCCATGAAAGTAATGAAAGACTGTACTGGTAAACTTCTTCGTTATTTGATATCGAAACAGCTGAGTAAAACTGAACGTACTCAAACAGTTTTCTTTTTACTTATTCTGATCATTTCTAAACTGACACACAATATTTTAGGGCAGCGCAATCTCACTTTTAATAATCCCTACAAATGAATAGCCCTGACTAACAATAGCCTATACCCTTCATGAATCACTTACCTCACAAAAATCTTCGTTACTCGAACTACTGCAATACAGCGAGTGTCAATACTGCCAACTAAATAAAAGATTCTAACTATTGAAGGCACTAACTACTGATAGACATGTAGTTAGCAAATGAAAGATATATACATATATATATTCTTGACATCTATTCTCTTCTTTTTCTGACGGACGCACGTCCAGATCGTCCGCTCATATTAACATCTCAAAACTCTGGCATCTCTCTCCCCACATCCACCACTGCTGACGGCTCACCTCCAACTGCCCAATGCTGTGCGCTGTTCAAATCCAACGGCCAAACACTACACTAACGAATATTCCGACAATGAGTCCAACCAGCCACAGACTGCACACAGTGTAGTCGGCGATTTTCATAACAAATATATCAAGTGTATACACTTATTGATACACTGTTGGTCAAAAGCAAAAATTGTCCTCACAGTCCAAAAAGACAGTCCTGATCATTCATCACAGTAATAATTACAGTTTTATGCACAAAGTCTGAGCAGTAAAAGAAAATGCACACTGAAGTAGTGGATTTCCATGCAGTCTTGAAGAAGTAGTCTTGTCCATCCAACGGAAAGACAGTGCTGACTCTTGATATGCAAAAAGGTAATGGGCCACAACAGAGCAAACCCACAGCAGAGTCAGTCAAAGTATTGAAAAATACTGGTAGGTAGGTGATCACAGAGCAGACACACAGTATATCTTGTAGAGATAATGGTATCAGTAATTGTCATCCAATTTTGGGGTATTTCCGACATTTGCCGCCACACGTGTCTTATACGAGGGCTATCCACTAAGTACATTACGTTTTGGAATTAAAAATAAATAAAATATTGGAAATTTTTTTATTACATACAGATGAAAGCCACACTTAAATACTACTTTTCTACATAGTTGCCATTTAAATTAAGGCACTTATCGTAGCGATGGACGAGCTTGGAAATTCCTTCGTCGTAAAATTCGGCCGCCTGCGCCTTCAACCACGTGGTCACCTCTTCTTGAAGCTGTGCGTCATCAAAACGCTGCATAGCCAACCACTTCTTCATTGCTGGGAATAAGTGGAAGTCGCTCGGTGCCAGGTCGGGACTGTACGGCGGATGAGGAAACAACTCCCACTTAAAAGATTCGAGAACTTCACGAGTGGCATTTGCCGTGTGGGCCAGGGCGTTGTCGTGAATCAGCAAGATCTTTGAGCCCAACTTTCCCCAGCGCTTGTTTTGTATTGCTCTTCTGAGGTTGTGCAGAGTTTGGCAATACCTTTGAGAGTTTATTGTAGTGCCTCTTTCCAGGAAATCCACAAAAATCACACCTTTTCTGTCGCAAAAGACAGTCGCCATCACCTTCCTTGCCGACATTGTCTGCATGCATTTCTTGGATTTTTGGGGCAATTTGTGCGCCCCCACTGCATTGACTGCAATTATGTCTCGCAGTTCACATGCTTAACCCATGTTTCGTCACCAGTAACGATGCGATCGAGTAATGAGTCGCCATCTTTCTCGTAAGCGTCCAGAAACGTTAACGCTGCAGCCATTCGCTGATTTTTGTGAATCTCTGTCAAGATTTTTGGTATCCATCTAGCACAGAACTTGTGGTAACCAAGCTTTTCGGTAATGATTTCGTGCAACAAACTTCGTGAAATTTGTGGAAAACTCATAGAGAGTTCCGTTATTGTGAAATTACGGTTTTCACGGACCGCGGCATCGACGTTTTCGATAAGTTCGGCAGTCACTGTGCTGGGTCTTCCACTTCGCTCTTCGTCTTGAACGTTAGTTCGGCCATTTTTAAATTTTATGACCCATTGACGCACTCCACCTTCAGTGATTATGTTGTCCCCATACAAGTCACAAAGCTGCCGATAGATTTCTATCGGTGTACAGTTTTTTGCAGTCAGCGGCACTTTCAATTAACGCTGACATTTCAAACTGTCACAGTAACTCAACGGAGTACAGCATGAACCTCTCACTAGCACGGCAGGATGCCGACTGAGCGTCGGAATGCCATGACACCAAGATGGCCGCGCTAGCCCCGCCCCTAACGGACACAAACGAAAACGTAATGTACTTTGCGGATAGCCCTCGTATTAAATCACTTGTCTCAGCGTCACGCACATCGCTTCGGGGTTTGTTAAACGTCAATAAGAATCACCCTGTCTGTATTAACAGTTATGGCGAATACTTTTGAAATAATAAACACTTTACTTACTTCTTTTCCAACTGCCTCCGTTTCATTTGACTGCGATTGTCCGCAACGTGATACAATGTACAACATCTCCCCCACAGTCGATGGCGAACAAAATTATATATGTCTGTGATCCCACTACCGAACACAATTGTGCACTTTGGAATGTTTTGAGGTCCATTCTGTTTGGTGACGCCGAATATGAACCGACCATAAAGTTGCCATACCGATCGAAACATATGATCGCTCGCCTTCCCCGTTTGAGCTTTTGTCCATTTACACATGTGGATGTGTGTGTGCAGCACCGGTGCGGCGTGACCTTGATGAGGGCGGGCCACACGGAGCTGGGTCTGTCGCAGTTGGCGATGGCCGTCCTGGCAGCAGACAACCCCACCTTCCTGCTGGCCCACTACCAGCGACAGCTGAGCAACCAGCTGTACCAGCAGCTCAGCGCGCGCTGCCGCATGCTGGAGAGGGTGCGTACCAGCGCCGGCTTTCCGAGCCGAGGGTCCAGATTTCACTGGATGGTGTTCAAGCTTGAGAAAGACAGTGAGGTATGATGGGGACCTCTACGAACTTAGTGGTCACTGAGGTATCACTTCCTGAACCTATCCGAAAGAGTAGTCGGTAGCATGAACACGTAGCTTTCAGAAAACTGATTAACACCTAACAGCAACCAAAAAAACTCCACATACACAGTGTACGACATAGAACTCACGTAAAAGCAAAACTTTATTGTCCGAACGCGGTCATTGAGTCAGTAAAGTTGACTGTTTTAAATTCGTAGGACTGATAGATGAAAAGTGAAGTGCAGAAGGTGTCTACACTATACGAATGATCTCCATTGACTCTTGACGCTCAAACGTAAAGTCTTGTTTATTTCTGTTACTTTTGCTCTATTATCTCCTGTGATACATTTTTGGGGCAACTCTGGGATGTCACCAAGGATTTTCTTATCCCTCCCTCAAGAAAAAAAAAAGAAAAAAAAAACTAATTTGTTCTCTGGGCGTCTCGGAATTCTAGTTCTGATATCCCTGTACATACACGTCATGGGATTTGTTGTTAGCTATGCTGACTCATCCAGGAGAAACTACAACATTCATTCAGTAAACACCAGACTAAAAATAATTTCTACTTCAATAATACTTCCGTAAACATTATACAAAAAAGTCTGTACTATTTCATTTTCGATGGAATTCAAACTGAACTAAAAAAATTGACATTAAACGAAAAGTTTTCAGACCTGAATTCAAAGGTTTCCTCGTTACACACTAGCCTTACTCTGTACGCCAATTCCTCGCCATGGTTGTGGATGTTCCACTGTAATGTGTTATTTATTTATATACTCTCTCACACTATTTTTGTTTTATTAATTCTTTCGTTCTCAATTTTCTAATCAGCATTATGTAACCTACACACTCTCTCATTCCATTACGAAGTAGCTTTTGCTCGCATGGTCACTTAACACACATACCAAACACAATATTTAAAATAAACTGTTTTAAATACCTAGGAGAATGGACTACAAGCAATACAAAAGAAAAGATAGCCATAGAAATTAAAAGTACATGAAATGGAAAGGGAATACCATATCACAAAAATATACATAACAAAAAATCTTTGTCCTCAAACACAGTGTTAAAGCCTGAAACACTGTATTCAGCAGAAACACTTAAACTAATAAGATTTAGCGATCTTGATAAACTGGAAAAAGTTGAAAGAAGAATTCTAAGGAAAATGCTGAGACCTAGGAGTAATAGTAATGTTGAACACAAATTAAGAGCAAAGAGAGACCTCTATTTGAAAATGGCAAAACTAACTGATCAACGAGGAAAAGAAGACTGCAGCTTTATGGAAACATATATCGAATGGACAACAACAGACTAACCAAGCAGGCCTTCAGCTTACTTAACAGCTACAGATACAAACCCACATGGTTCACCGAAATTGACAGAGATATGAAAAGCACTATAATTAGAATGAACATAATAGATAACGAAATACTTTTTAGAGAAGCAACACAAAATGCAGGAGTTAAGGAAAGAAACAATTCTACAAATGGATGTCAGTAGACTCACGAATAAAAGGAAAGATCGTCTCAAAGAGTGAAGGAAGTCTGGCAGCAACGAAAATTAAGGACAAAGTGGCAAGTTGATTTATCGTACCCTCCAAAGGAGTTTTTCGAATACATAAACAAAGTACCTGGTAACAGTGGCTGCGGTCGTTGAAGCATGCCACTGTGACTGCGCTCGGTCTTATTTAGGTGGTTCGAAGTCTGCTGGGTGCAGGAATTATTATCACTATATCCTTACATCAGTTTTGGAGCGAATGAGTAATGTTTTCTGCGCGGTTGAAATGCTGAGATGCGTGGCAAACACGCAGTTAACGTTCGAGCAGGTGATTAGACTACAAGGCTCAATCACTATGGTAACAACTAGGTGCTTGCAAGAGACATTTCCAGACCTGATTCTGAGGAGAAACTGTTCGTTTTTTTCTGTGTAGGAACTGGGTTTTTCTTTGTCATGGAAAAGAAAATACTGACATCAACGACGACGGAAATATTGAATTCAGGTTGCTGTTGATAAGGTACATGTTGTGAAACCTCAATTGCTTCCGGAATGCTTAATCGGAATGCAAGCAGGAGACGTCATTCATAACCGCCATATTCCAACAGGTGCATACCCCGTCATTTCCAAGGCCCAAATGCATCACTGTGCAAGGAAATTTAAAACCCATGTATGGAGGGCACATGCACACAGTACTTAAATACTAGCGCCACCACACAAGCAAATATAACCAACGTCGAAAATTTTTGATAGCGAATATTAATAGCCAACGACGGGTGAGCAAGTAACATTAAATCCTTCCCTCTGTTATTGGATCATGGCGAGAGCAGAATTCCTGGCATAATTTAAGCAAAGACCCTCGCTTATATTTATAAGGTCACTCACTAATTTCATCTCACCTGTTTCCTGAACAACACTGTCTCAGTGGATGGAAGGATACCAGCATCTATGTGTTGTTATATTCCAAGGGGTGACTGGTCTCAAGATAATAGCAGATATCCTCGGTTAAGTATGTCTGACACTTGTGCTCAGTACATCGGTACTAAACGGTCCCGATGATTTTAGCAATTTAGCAATGTATAACTTTCCGTAATATACGAGGGTAATCACAAAAGTAAGGTCTCCTATTTTTTTATAAGTACAGAACTCTGTTTGTGTGGCAGTTGGTCATACTGTTATGAAGAGCGCTCCACGCGCTGTGTGTAAACATGTGCACGCCGCACTGAGGCGCTGTCTTGGCTTGGCAGCCGTTGAGAATGCAGCTTCCGTTGGATGTTACCGCCAAGTGGGAATTGCGCGCAGTTATTCGGTTTTTGAACGCAAAGGACACTGCGACGATTGAAATCCTTCGCCAATTGATGGAAGTGTATGGTGAGTCGTGCATGTATGTCAAAAATGTTCGTAAGTGGTGTAGAGAGTTTGCAGCTGGTCGGACCGAAATTCACGACGGACAAAGTCGCGGGAGTCCGTCAATTTCTGAGTAAACAGTGTTGAAGGTTGAGGAAAGCATGCGTGAAGATCGAAGGATCACCCTGGATGATCTCTGCACGATGGTTCCCGAGGTTTCCCGAAGCACCGCTCACAGAATTTTAGCGGAAACATTGAACTACCGGAAGGTGTGCGCAAGATGGGTGCCACGCATGCTGACTTGAGGACCACATGTGGCAACGAGTTGATTCTTCCCACGGATTTCTTCACCGCCTTACAGCCGAACAGGACAACTTTCTGGACTCAGTTGTCACGGGTGACGAAACCTGGCCATACCACTCTACACGTGAGACCAAGTAACAATCACGCCAGTGACGGCATCCTTCTTCGCCAAAGCCCCGGAAATTCAAACAAACACAGTCTGCCGGTAAAGTCTTACAACCGTTTTTTGGGATCGGAAAGGGGTATTGTTGGTCGAATTTATGCCCACTGGGACCACAATTAACGCTGACAGGTACTGCGAGACTCTGAAAAAACTCAAACGGGCAATTCAGAACCAGAGAAGAGGAATGTTGAGCAAGGGCGTATACATTCTCCATGACAACGCTCGCCCACACATCGCCCGGCAAACCGTTGCTCTCCTGCAACAGTTTCAGTGGAACATAATCACCCACCCACCCTATAGTCCTGACTTGGCGCCCAGTGACTATCACCTGTTCCCTAGGTTAAAAGAACATTTGACCGGAAAGCGACTCAGTTCCGACGACGAGGTGAATGAAGAGGTTCATAACTTTTCTGAACAGTATGGCGGCGAGCTGGTATGACATGGGCATACAAAAACTGCCACAGCGTCTACAAAAATGCATCGACAGAAATGGTGATTATGTCGAAAAATAGATAAATGTTCAAGCTGTAAACTGATGTAAACCATTGTAGAAATAAACAGGTCTATGTACTTATAAAAAAATAGGAGATCTTACTTTCTGGATTACCCTCGTACATTGATCAGCCAGAACATTATGACATCCGACGTACTGTCGATATAATCGCGTCCAGGCCATAGCAGCGTCACCTGGCGGGGAATAACTGCTAGTCAGACACACGCACGATGCATGCAGTATTAGCGAGCGTGTTGTCCTTGTGTAGAACGGGGAAAGCGCGCAATCTACCTGAGTGTGACCGAGAGCAGATTGTGATGGCCTGGAGGCTCGGCACGAACATTTCGGAAACTGCAGGACTTGCCGCGTGTTCAAGGAATGCTGTGGGTGTCTTCAACACGTGGCGAAACCAAAGTGACGTCGTGGGATTGGACAGCCACCCCTCATTACAGATGTCGAACGTCGTAGGCTGGGCGGACTGGTAAAACAGGACAGGCGGCGTACTGTGGCGGAACTGACACCAGGCTTTAATGCCGGGCAGAGTACAAGTGTGTCTGAACATACAGTGCACCGAATACTCCTAACGATGGCCCTCCGCAGCCGACGCCTGCTTGTGCCAATGTTAACACCAGGACATCGGCAACTACGACTGAAATGGGCGCGTGACCATCGGCAATGGACGCTGGCGGAGTGGCAGAGCGTCGCAGGATCTGATGAACCCCGACACCTTCTTCATCATCCGATGGGAGGGCGTGAATCCGTCTTCTTCCAGGGGAACAGCTCTTTGACACCTGTACTGCAGGACGGAGACAAGCTGACGGCGGCTCCATTATGCTCTGGGGAACATTCACGTTGGCATCCATGGTTCCAGTGGAGCTCATGCAAGGCAGCATGACAGCCAAGGAGTATCGTACACTGGTTGCAGACCACGTAGACCCCATCATGACGATGATGTTTCCCAACGGCAGCGATATTTTTCAGCAAGATAACGCGCCATGTCACGAGTTCAGGAGGAACACACTGGCGATATCCAGTTTATGTGTTCGCCAACAGCTCGCCAGATCTGAATCTGAACGAACACATCTGTGGTGTGATGTACGTGGCGTCAGAGCTGATTGCTCCTCCTCCGCGGAATTTAACGGAATTAGGTGACTTGTGTGTGCTGACGTGGTACCAACTCCCTCCATCGACCTACTAAGGCCTCATTGCTTCCATGCCAAGACGCATCGCCACTGTTAGGTAGGCTCTTGTAATCTTATGGTTGATGTGCTTTGCAAGCCACTGAGAAGTCTATGCCGGAGGGTACAGTCGAATACACCATTTATTTGGGCTTCTTCCCGTTCCATACGCGTATGAAGTGCTGGAAGAATGATGGCTAAAACGCCTTTGTGAGTGCTGTATTTAGTGTCCGTACAGCAGTGATACAGGGTGTTTCAAAAATGACCGGTATATTTGAAACGGCAATAAAAACTAAACGAGCAGCGATAGAAATACACCGTTTGTTGCAATATGCTTGGGACAACAGTACATTTTCAGGCAGACAAACTTTCGAAATTACAGTAGTTACAATTTTCAACAACAGATGGCGCTGCGGTCTGCGAAACTCTATAGTACGATATTTTCCACATATCCACCATGCGTAGCAATAATATGGCGTAGTCTCTGAATGAAATTACCCGAAACCTTTGACAACGTGTCTGGCGGAATGGCTTCACATGCAGATGAGATGTACTGCTTCAGCTGTTCAATTGTTTCTGGATTCTGGCGGTACACCTGGTCTTTCAAGTGTCCCCACAGAAAGAAGTCACAGGGGTTCATGTCTGGCGAATAGGGAGGCCAATCCACGCCGCCTCCTGTATGTTTCGGATAGCCCAAAGCAATCACACGATCATCGAAATATTCATTCAGGAAATTAAAGACGTCGGCCGTGCGATGTGGCCGGGCACCATCTTGCATAAACCACGAGGTGTTCGCAGTGTCGTCTAAGGCAGTTTGTACCGCCACAAATTCACGAAGAATGTCCAGATAGCGTGATGCAGTAATTTCGGATCTGAAAAATGGGCCAATGATTCCTTTGGAAGAAATGGCGGCCCAGACCAGTACTTTTTGAGGATGCAGGGACGATGGGACTGCAACATGGGGCTTTTTGGTTCCCCATATGCGCCAGTTCTGTTTATTGATGAAGCCGTCCAGGTAAAAATAAGTTTCGTCAGTAAACCAAATGCTGCCCACATGCATATCGCCGTCATCAATCCTGTGCACTATATCGTTAGCGAATGTCTGTCGTGCAGCAATGGTAGCGGCGCTGAGGGGTTGCCGCGTTTGAATTTTGTATGGATAGAGGTGTAAACTCTGGCGCATGAGTCGATACGTGGACGTTGGCGTCATTTGGACCGCAGCTGCAACACGGCGAACGGAAACCTGAGGCCGCTGTTGGATCACCTGCTGCACTAGCTGCGCGTTGCCCTCTGTGGTTGCCGTACGCGGTCGCCCTACCTTTCCAGCACGTTCATCCGTCACATTCCCAGTCCGTTGAAATTTTTCAAACAGATCCTTTATTGTATCGCTTTTCGGTCCTTTGGTTACATTAAACCTCCGTTGAAAACTTCGTCTTGTTGCAACAACACCGTGTTCTAGGCGGTGGAATTCCAACACCAGAAAAATCCTCTGTTCTAAGGAATAAACCATGTTGTCTACAGCACACTTGCACGTTGTGAACAGCACACGCTTACAGCAGAAAGACGACATACAGAATGGCGCACCCACAGACTGCGTTGTCTTCTATATCTTTCACATCACTTGCAGCGCCATCTGTTGTTGAAAATTGTAACTACTGTAATTTCGAAAGTTTGTCCGCCTGAAAATGTACTGTTGTCCCAAGCATATTGCAACAAACGGTGTATTTCTATCGCTGCTCGCTTAGTTTTTATTGGCGTTTCAAATATACCGGTCATTTTTGAAACACCCTGTATATAGACGTTCCTAGATTCTTTGCTTAATGCTGGTTCTTGAGTTTTTTAAGTGTTGTTTCGCGTGTTAGTTGTCTATCTTTAAGCGTCTATCAGTTCAGTTTTTCAGTATTTCCATGAAATTCTCTCGTGAATCACATAAACCTGTGACAATTCGTGTTTCCTCTCTTTTTTTGTATTCAAAAGGTCCTGATAGTCCCATTCGGTATCGGTTTCATACAACTGAAAAACATTCTAGGGTAGGTATCGGGATTACTTTGTAAGTAATGCCCTTTATAGACTGATTGCATTTTCCTAGGTTACTGCCAATAAACCCTGTTGGGAATTATGCATTGTGTCCAAAGCTCGTTGACGACCATGGGACTGCCTTTGGGTTTCAGACTTCATGTTGAGTAAGTCTTCTCTTTGTGCAGCAACCATCCGGCGTATGAGTATTGTAACAAGTATTGTGGTAGACTAGCATAGCAGTATTCAATGATGGCACGTAATAACAAACAAAGAAATCGGCTTTGTTATGTATGAAGCCGAACGAGTGTTCAGTAGAAGCAGAAGTGCTGCCCTTTGAAGCCACTTAGGATGACACAAGGCGAGACATGCGTGCAGAGATTGTCGACTTGAAAGATAACCACCTTGGAGAATAGAGCATCGTTTTATGAAAGAACCAGTGAGAAGGAAGAGTACAATTCGAAAATTAGTCGTATGTACGCTGCAGAAGACTGCAGTCATAATTATTTTAATATGCTGCTGGCATAAAATGTATACAATAAATCCACTGCTTTATAGTTGCATAAAGTTAACACCAAGTACACTGGTTTTATAATGAACACGTATCATATCGGCTCAATTTGGTAGAATGCAGTCAGTTTCCTGTTAAGATGCGAACCATGGTTTGGACAGTAACACGCAAAGATGTAAGTGACTAATAAAGTTTTGTGGTAACAACCAACTAAAACTAAAAGTCTTCGAGAAGAATGAATCATTCTATTTTCCATTTGAAGGCTCATCAATATATCCTCTATACTTGTTCAGTGAAACCACAATATTTCCAAAACAAATCGAATGATACGAATTTTATACGACTATAATGCAAATGGGTGAAGTAGTTCATTTTGCAGTATTACAAATAAAATTTTGATTTACTCATCAACAGATGCTTCTTTTCAAGTGCTATACACATTTCTTCTTTCTTATCCTCTCTCTCTCTCTCTCTCTCTCTCTCTCTCTCTCTCTCTCTCTCTCTCTCTCTCTCCCTGTTTTTTTTCTGCTTATAGGCCACCTGAGGAACACGTCCAAATTTCAGTTCTTTGTTCTTTTCTTTTATTCCAGTATGCCTTCATCTTTTCGCCATGTTTCTTCTTTCTGTCTTCAGACCGTTTTGAACCAGTCTTTTTAGCTACTCTGCCTTAGAATCCTTCCATTTTCAATACTGTTTCCCGAAAGGCTTCTCTGTCATTTATATCTTCTATTTTTGTATTGTTCCTCTCCAATTACTTTTTTATTTCGTTCGCCCAACTTGTTGTAGGGGTTTACTCCACAAATTTTTGGAAATATTATTAGTTTATCTCTGTCTTGCATTCGAAACAGATATACAAAAAACATGTCTTCTTTTTCTCATTACGATTGAAATATTTTCTATATTTTGGTATATTTCAGCATTACTTCGTAATTTTCGCCCTTCTGTTTTGTTTTGTGGTCCTAATATTTTCCTTATTATTCGCCTTTCAAGTACTTCTGATTTATCTAAATTATGCTCGTAGTTTAATGCCATGCATTGACTGACATTTAAGCATTCCAGCTTCACTGCTGTGTTGTAATGCCTTTTTTTGCATTTTTGGATAGGCACATTTTATTGTAGAGGTCTTTGGTGATACCATATACTCTCCCCATTTCATGCAACCTTTCCTCTATTGCAGATTTTTCCATAGCACTTTCTCGAATTCTCTTCCCTAGAAATTTTAATTTTCTTACTCTCTCGGTGTGGCCAATATCTGTTTTCAGAAATTTTGGAGCATCATTAAAATTTGTTACAAATTTTGTTTTTTCTGCAGAAATTCTCAAGCTGGTGCTGCTGGCTATTTCTTCCAGGAGATTTATTTTGTGTTATAGCAGTGCTACATTTTCGGAGAGTATAGTAAAATCGTCTGCAAATGTTTATTTCGATGTTTCGATGTTTTTGCTTCCTGTTGCTAATCTTATAGGTGAGACGTTGAGATCAATAAGTTTTTATTCCAAATTCTTACTATCTTCTGTAACAGACTATTAAAAAGAATGGGGATAGGCCGTCGCTTTGTCGTACGCCTGCTTTTTATTTTGAAAGGCTGTGGAATTTCTCCTATAAATTTTACTTTATAGACTGTATGTGTAAGTCTTTTGCGGATAAGGTTTGCGAGTTTAGACTTTACGCCAAATTCTCAAATTATTTTATCTATAGTTTCTCTGTCAACAGAATCAAAAGCCTTTTTGAAACCCACAAACATAACTACAATATCATTCGAATTACTGAACTGAGATTAAATATTTTTTCACCTAATTAACTGTCTAGTGTTTCTATTCTGCTTAATAAAATCTTGGAAAATACTTTATATGCTACTGGCAGTAAAGAGATTCCTCTGTAGTTGTTTACGTCCTGTTTATTACCTTTTTTGTGGAGTGAGTGTATCAAGGCAATTTTGTATTCATCTGAGATTTTTTTCTGTTTTCCAGATTTCTCCAAAGAGTAAATTTACCTCCTTTGCTATAATTGACAATGACCACTTCAAAACTTCAACTGCAGTAGAATGTTCTCCACTAATATCTTGCTAGTATTTCACAATTTTTGGTATTGCTTAACCCAGTTTTGCCGTTTTGATTTTTAAAACAGATCTTTGGAGTTTGGTGCTCCTTTACTTTTTTTCATGAAAGTTTGATAAAAGTCACGAGTATTATTATTTTACAGAATGTTTGTCTATTTGCAAAAGTTTCTCCTTTTCAAAGGCTCGTTTGGTATTTTTGATTAACCTGGCTGTTCCTTCCTTTATTGTTTAAATTGATCATAATCTTCAATTTTCTTTGATCATTTCCAATTTTTCTACTTTTTACTCCTCTCTGCTTTGGCTTCTTCGCATTTTTCATTTCATCATATTTTCCTTTTATTTTTTTATTGACTGAAATATTTTCTGTGTAGCTTTATTAAATGCTTTGGATATTTCAGGCCAGTTAGCATGTGTAGCCACTTTAATTTCGTCTTGATAGTTTTTAACTGATTCTTTTGTTATAGTAAGCCTGTCTGTATTATATTTTTTTAACCTTCGTGACTTCTTTTGCTCTTTATTAGGTAGGAGTTTGACTATAATTTTAGAGAAAAAATGATAAGAATCAAATTCACCATTCCCTACTACTTTCACATTCATAATTTCCATTGTATTTTTATGCGAAACAGCCACATGATCTAGCTGGAATTCTCCTGACAGTGGGTTGGGAGACATCCACGTTTTATCTTTTCTTGGGCGAAGGTTGACATTAGTTTCAGGTGAGAGATTTGACACAAGCTGATTAACCTCAAACGATTTGCTTTGGTTCTTCTTCTATGATTTGGGTTGTGTCCTACTGCATTTCTAAATTTCTTTTTTCTGCCTATTTGTATATTGAAGTCACATAATAGTAATATGGTGTCATCTTTGGAATTTTAGATATTTCAGTCTCTAAAAGATCCTAGAATCCATCTATTTTTTGTGGATTTCTCCTGTTTTCTTCATTAATTGGTGCATGGCAAATAAGAAGTGTGTATATCTTGATATCTTGTTTTTGCATTTAACTGGTAGGAAAGATTCTCTGAGGTGGATTTAAATTCTGTAGCATTCAATATTATACTTTTATGAACATAGAAACCTATACCCAACAATGGCATCTGATTCATAATTTTGATTACTGGTTTGCCTTCGAAGATTCTTTAGTTACAAGTATCTATTACATTTTCATCTAGGAACCATGTTTCTTGAACTGCTAAAATTTGAATTTTGTTTTTCTCAAAAGATTAGAGAATTTACATTTAGAGTGCCTGGAAAGAATTTCGTTTTGAATTTTATTTTAGATGTATTCCAAGGTTACTCCGATTCAACCTTCTGATTGCTGTTGTTGGAACTCCCCAGAACCCAATGCGTTGTGCGACACAATGGTGGATTTCTCCCTCGACTTACCACCTGGGGTAGTCCATCATTTACTGCAGTTGAAATCGTATTACATTCAAAGTAAAGAGTTGAATTCCAAGATAAGATAGGATTGTTAGTCCAAAATTTGATCTTTTGTTTGTGGTTCACTCCACTAGGCTCTTCCGCTCTCTCCACCAGTGGGAATTGAATCAGACGTCCTCTACCGCTTTCAAGACTGTTGGCCGGGTTTCACCTGTACCTTAGGCAGTGGCCTTCACAGGATAGTACCATGTGGAGGCAGATGGACCCAGATTTTTCAACGAGGTTTCTACTCCTTCCATTCCTCCTTTCCCATCACTTGCTAAGATGGGGCCCCAGGCTTGGGACCAGTACTATCGGAGTTTATATTTTATTATATAACTCCACGATAATATAAATGAAGAGAATTTACAAACATTTTATTAACATCTTCTAGTTTAATTTCCACATTGGCACAACGTTTCAGATTGACTGGAGAAGCTGATGTTGTCTTTGAATATACAGCAAAATCAAATCTAGAACGTTTCTCCAAAGTATTTACATTCGTCATTTCGAAATCTAAATAATATAATGAAAAGTTAGCTAACGTATTGCCAAAAGCAGTAATCACATTCTCTAATGTGCCAAAGTCGTCAATGAATTTCTTCTATGCAGATCGTTTAGCAGTTGTCCCTTCCCAACGGAACTTAACAAGCACATTTATCTTATTAATAATTAAATTACAGTACACATTCTTACAGTCGGCAGTATAGCCAGAAAGAGGAAGTGTAATTTTTAATTATTGTTAATCTTTAGTTTCTATAAGGCCACTGCGCATCAAATATCCACTTCCTTGCACCACAAAATGAGGAATAAAATTAGATTCATTTATTTTCGTAGACTGGGATTTGCGTTTGTTTTTATTTGTGTGTACCTTGCAAAATCTTATAACCTGGTGTAACTGATGTAGCGTATTATTTTAAGACAATGATTTCCTTGCGTGATTTAGTGATCTAATATAGACATATGGAATCCTCAAAGAGCCAGAATTTTTGATTTCTTTAAAAGTGTTGCTGCATTACTCACTGTTCGTAACCCCGTTATGGCGCTGTGCACAGTTCCAAAGGGAGCACATAAAACAGTTCCATGATTACATCAGTCCTTAAGCAAGCATTCCTAAGACATATAGATATTACTCAAATCTGTCTTCAATAGTTCAACATCTGTCACCATCTTAAATGATTATTATTTAATGCTTCTCTTTGAAACTTCTACAGCCCTTAATTCTAGGATAATATTGCTGCAGCTTTTCTCCTTATGTTTCAGAAGCTACTCCGTACTGGTTTTTTCTCATGTACCACCACTTTCTTGTTCTTCTGCTGGAACAGAGGTCTTCGTCTGAGAATCAGCATCTTCCAGTAAAACTTCTAGTAATTTACTGCAAACAAAAATGGTTCTGCTGTTGATAAGTAGTATGCTAAATAATTTCTAAAAGTATAAAAGTTAACAGAGGGTCTGATCCATAACTAACTTCCCTGTATCTTAAAAACTTACTGTTATTATCATGAAAAGTAATTTACAGTGTGATGACATAATTCCACACTCTGTTGCTTCCCAGAGAGATAGATTTAAGCCAGTGGGCAGCTCCGGTGCTTAATTAATCTCTTCCCCATGACGCATGCTATACCTTAATTACTGTTGTCGCATCATAGGGTACTGCAGCATATCAACATTGGGATGGGACTGTTGGAGACGGTGCGGATGTGACATAGCCTCCCAAAGTAACATGCGTTTGTGTTTGACCAAAGCAAAATTTGTCCCTTGTATCTACCTGCTGGAATTGCGTAATCAAAGACGCTCTTGAGATCAGAATGTGTTACAACAACAACTTCAACCGGGACAGCGGCTATATCCCGAGTGGTGCATATAAACTAACGTTCGAAGCTTAAAAGTTACAAAAAAATGAGGTGAGTTTTCGAACCATCTAAAATCTACAATGTTTTTCGGTTTACAGGAGAAAAATACACTCCTGGAAATGGAAAAAAGAACACATTGACCCCGGTGTGTCAGACCCACCATACTTTCTCCGGACACTGCGAGAGGGCTGTACAAGCAATGATCACACGCACGGCACAGCGGACACACCAGGAACCGCGGTGTTGGCCGTCGAATGGCGCTAGCTGCGCAGCATTTGTGCACCGCCGCCGTCAGTGTCAGCCAGTTTGCCGTGGCATACGGAGCTCCATCGCAGTCTTTAACACTGGTAGCATGCCGCGACAGCGTGGACGTGAACCGTATGTGCAGTTGACGGACTTTGAGCGAGGGCGTATAGTGGGCATGCGGGAGGCCGGGTGGACGTACCGCCGAATTGCTCAACACGTGGGGCGTGAGGTCTCCACAGTACATCGATGTTGTCGCCAGTGGTCGGCGGAAGGTGCACGTGCCCGTCGACCTGGGACCGGACCGCAGCGACGCACGGATGCACGCCAAGACCGTAGGATCCTACGCAGTGCCGTAGGGGACCGCACCGCCACTTCCCAGCAAATTAGGGACACTGTTGCTCCTGGGGTATCGGCGAGGACCATTCGCAACCGTCTCCATGAAGCTGGGCTACGGTCCCGCACACCGTTAGGCCGTCTTCCGCTCACGCCCCAACATCGTGCAGCCCGCCTCCAGTGGTGTCGCGACAGGCGTGAATGGAGGGACGAATGGAGACGTGTCGTCTTCAGCGATGAGAGTCGCTTCTGCCTTGGTGCCAATGATGGTCGTATGCGTGTTTGGCGCCGTGCAGGTGAGCGCCACAATCAGGACTGCATACGACCGAGGCACACAGGGCCAACACCCGGCATCATGGTGTGGGGAGCGATCTCCTACACTGGCCGTACACCACTGGTGATCGTCGAGGGGACACTGAATAGTGCACGGTACATCCAAACCGTCATCGAACCCATCGTTCTACCATTTCTAGACCGGCAAGGGAACTTGCTGTTCCAACAGGACAATGCACGTCCGCATGTATCCCGTGCCACCCAACGTGCTCTAGAAGGTGTAAGTCAACTACCCTGGCCAGCAAGATCTCCGGATCTGTCCCCCATTGAGCATGTTTGGAACTGGATGAAGCGTCGTCTCACGCGGTCTGCACTTCCAGCACGAACGCTGGTCCAACTGAGGCGCCAGGTGGAAATGGCATGGCAAGCCGTTCCACAGGACTACATCCAGCATCTCTACGATCGTCTCCATGGGAGAATAGCAGCCTGCATTGCTGCGAAAGGTGGATATACACTGTACTAGTGCCGACATTGTGCATGCTCTGTTGCCTGTGTCTATGTGCCTGTGGTTCTGTCAGTGTGATCATGTGATGTACCTGACCCCAGGAATGTGTCAATAAAGTTTCCCCTTCCTGGGACAATGAATTCACGGTGTTCTTATTTCAATTTCCAGGAGTGTACATTGCAGGTGGAAACCTGTGTCCAAAACAACAATCCAGCGAAGTAACAGAACGTCGCATTCATAGGAGACAAGGCATTTCTACGCAGCAGCTATCTTCATCTTTTCCACTGGCGATTATGACAATCAGTCGCGATCAATGAATAATAAACAACATTGCGAGACGTTCCGTCTACGGCCCGTCAGCGTACAAAGTCACGTTTACTGCCGAACTGGTGGCCTGGTGGGAGGAGCCGGCGCCTGTGGCTTTGACGCAACGCAAGTTTGTCGCAACATTTCTGGAACACCTTGTATACTTTTGCACGGGCCATAATTTATTTTCTTATTCTCACGATACCTGCACGAGGTGTACGATGGTAACAGCATAGTGGTCATACAGTGTTTTTCGAATACAGGCTCTCCGAATTTAACCAACAGGGTTTCACGAGGATTACGTCGCATTTCTTCCATGGAGCCCATTTACATCCTCCGAGCATTTCCGTTACTCTTTCGCATGGGTCACACCGTCCTATTACAATCCTAGCAGTGCGCCTCTGAATTCATTTGGTGTGTGCCTCCGTGCCGTGCTAGACCCATTTCTGCCGGTCTCTACTTGAGATCAGGTAATACTTACGGCATAGACTGTGCCTCTGTGAGTAGTTGAAATATTTGCGTAAAATATAGTCGCCATACTGATGTTGCTTAAAGATTTCTCTGAAAGAACAACTGTTCACATTAATCTAAAAGGAATCCTTTTGAATCAAAGGGCAATGGTTCGCTCCTACTTGCAGGGTCAGAAAGCATATGGTGCCCATGGAATGACTCCATAGCAGCAAGATGGGTGGAGACAGCAATCACATCTGTCATATGAGCTGACTATACAGACTACACTACTGGCCATTAAAACAGCTACACGAAGAAGAATTCATTGAACAAACATATTATACTAGAACTGACATGTAATTACATTTTCACGCAGCTTGGGTGCATAGGTCCTGAGACATCAGTACCCAGAACAACCACCCTTAGCGTAATAACGGCCTTAATACGCCTGGGCATTGAGTCAAACAGAGCTTGGATGGCGTATACAAGTACAGCTGCTCATGCAGCTTCAACGATACCACAGTTTATCAAGAGTAGTGACAGACGTATTGTGACGAGCCAGTTGCTCGGCCACCATTCACCAGACGTTTTCAATTGGTGAGAGATCTGGAGAATGTGCTGACCAGGGCAGCAGTCGAACATTTTCTGTATCCAGAAAGGCACGTACAGGACCTGCAACATGCAGTCGTGCATAATCCTGCTGAAATGTAGGGTTTCGCAGGAAACGAATGACGGGTAGAGCCACGGGTCGTAACACATCTGAAATGCAACGTCCACTGTTCAAAGTGCCATCAGTGCGAACAAGAGGTGACCGAGACGTGTAACCAATGGCACCCCATACCATCACGCCGGGTGATACGCCAGTATGGCGATGACGAATACAAGCTTCCCATTGTGCGTTCACCGCGATGTCGCCAGACACGGATGCGACCATCATGATGCTGTAAACAGAACCTGGACTCATCCGAAAAAATGACGTTTTGCCACTCGCGCACCCAGGTTCGTCGTTGAGTACACCATCGCAGGCGCTCCTGTCTCTGATACAGCGTCGGGGGTAACCGCAGCCATGGGCTCCGATCTGATAGTCCATGCTGGTGCAAACGTCGTCGAACTGTTCGTGCAGATGGTTGTTGTCTTGCAAACGTCCCCATCTGTTGATTCAGGGATCGAGACGTGGCTGCACGATCCGTTAGAGCCATGCGGATAATATGCCTGTCATCTCGACTGCTGGTGATACGAGGCCGTTGGGATCCAGCACGGCGTTCCGTATTACCCTCCTGAACCCACCGATTCCATATTCTGCTAATAGTCATTGGATCTCGACCAATGCTAGCAGCAATGTCGCGATACGATAAACCGCAATCGCGATAGGGTACAATCCGACCTTTATCGAAGTCGGAAACGTGATGATACGCATTTCTCCTCCTTACACGAGGCATCACAACAGCGTTTCACCAGGCAACGCCTGTCAACTGCTGTTTGTGTATGAGAAATCGGTTGGAAACTTTCTTCATGTCAGCACGTTGTAGTTGTCGCCACCGGCGCCAACCTTGTGTGAATGCTCTGTAAAGCTAATCATTTGCATATCACAGCATCTTCTTCCGGTCGGTTAAATTTCGTGTCTGTAGCACGTTATTTTCGTGGTGTAGCAATTTTGATGGCCAGTAGTGTAATTTATGAACACAGGAGTGCTGGTACAAGCAAGATTCCCCTCTGGTGGCAACACAGGCGTGTGCTCTCTCATGCAAACGATTATAAAGATGTGAAATGCCATCCTGCGATTGATTGATGTAAGCGTCTTGCACCTTTTGTTGCAATTGGGAAATCATTTGTTTAGTTGGCGAGGAATCTGGTGATCTTGGTGGTCACGGTAGTTATGCCCCACGAAGAGCACGTCGCGTCGCAACAACCGTATGTGGATGCACATTGTTCCGACGAAAAGGCACATCACCTGTCTGTGGAAGAAGCACAGGAATAAGAATCTGTGCAGTGTAGTGGGCAACGGTTACTTTACTCTGCAGAAACACCAAACGTCGCCAAATGTCAAATGGCCCCCCACACAGTGAAACCAGTGTGTCATGGGTGGATGCACTCTGGAATAGGCAGCTCAGCAGGTTTACCCCATAAACGTGTACGTCCGTCATTCGCATATAGACAGAGCCTACTCCCTTCAGTGAGAGACGACACAGCGCCATTCCACTCTCCAGTTGACTCTTTCATGACACCATAGTATCCATGCTGGGCAGTGTCGTGGGGCTTGGTCAGAGGAGCACGTGATCTTAGTCCTGGTATAACGAGATTGTTCCCAATGGTTCCTGGGATGACGTAGCATGCGCAACATGTGCCCAGATTGCTTCCCTGGATGATGTTCAACCGGTCATTGCTGCTCGCACAATGTATCGATCTTGACGTGCGTCTCTAGTATGCGGGCGTCCAGACTCTGGCCTACTGGTGCGGAAATATTCCATAGACCACAGCTGAAAGCAGCGGCGCACCACCAGTACATTGTGCTCAACACGTGCAGCATTTCGTCTATATGTCCATCCAAGCCGGCCGGTGTGGCCGAGCGGTTCTAGGCGCTTCAGTCTGGAACCACGTAACCGCTGCGGTTGCAGGTTCGAATCCTGCCTCGGGCATGGATGTGTGTGGTGTCCTTAGGTTAGTTAGGTTTAAGTAGTTCTAAGTTCTAGCGGACTGATGACCTCAGATGTTAAGTCTCATACTGCTCAGAGCCATTTGAACCATTTTTTTGTCCATCCAACTTCCCGCAGTTCCAAAATGTGACCCCATTCAAATGACGGAAGGTATTCAACATAAGTACATACTCGTCGATGGGGCAATGTTGTACCCTATAATGAATGTTGCAAATACTGTTCACCTCTCAACTGAGCGCAGTTAGTGCCTGCAGCGTGAAAACAAGGGGTGTACATACAGGTCTCCAGAGCGACGTCTGATCGCCAATGACCGTGACAAATGAATCACTAACACCATGCAGGCAGTATGCATATATTATACCCTGATGCCACTGACACCCAAACCTTCCGATTGTCGGACACTCAGATCGGTACCAAACGTTGTATGTCGATAGAGTATCAACCAAAACTCCGATTCAGTTCGTACTATGTGCTGTGCTCCAGCAAAACGGGCGTAAATGTTAATTAAAAGTACGCCAGAACTACGGAGCACAGGAAAAGCATCACTGTGAGTAACTAAAACGTATAGTTTCTTTAGTGAAGATGGTAGAGCGTTAGATATTCGTACAAAGGGACCTACTTTCAAATCCCAATGATGACAATTTTTTTACTGTATTATACGTTAAAGTGTTACACTGAAGAGCCAAAGAAACTGGTACACCTGCCTAATGAGCATAGCCACTGAGGGTGTTGCATTTTTTCCTGGCAGTGTACGTTTTAATGCATTTCAATGCACAGGCTACAATAAGAAAAAGCATGTAAGTTTGATGAGCGTGACAGTGATCAATGGTAGAACTGCGCAAGGATTTTGCTACACACGGAGTTTATCCCGACATAGCGACGTGGTTCATTAAGGCGACAGTGAACTCAGTGGCGCATTGACCTGGCGTCTGAGTAAGTGCTCTCTGAAAACAGTCAGTTTTCCTCGGAGGTTAGCTACATATCTGCTGAACAGGCTTCTCCCAAGCGGCCAACGCAATTGAGTCGTAGGAACGCTGAATCCACAGAAACAACAGAAGAAATTACGTATAGTAACTTTCCAGGAATGGTCGATTTTGAAAGAGACCTAAACCTAACAAATCACTTCCCCGCTTTTCTGAGTTTGAACTCAACGGCTTGACCCACTTAGTGTCACATCGTACACCATCCCCTCAACACGCGATCAACAGCCATGTGTCACTAAATGTGAAATGTGCTTCATGATGTTTCTCTGTCATCGTGTATTTGTGCGTGTGTGCAGCGTGTGAGGTGAAAATTGAAAATTTGTGGTAAGTTCTTATGGGACCAAACTGCTGAGGTCATAGGTCCCTAAGCCTACACACTACTTAATCTACCTTAAACTAACTTAAGTTATGGACAACACACTCATCCATGCCCGGTGGAGGCTTCGAAACTCCGACGGGGGGGCCGCACGGACCGTGATAAGGCACGGCTGGGTGGACGATGTGATATTGTACGTCACCTTAGGTGCGTCGCCTCATCTCCTACCTCTGAGATCTCCCGCATGTATTATTTTTTGGCCTCTGCTGTGCGCAATTGTTCATACTAAGGAAAGCTCAAAGGACAAACTCGTTAGTAAGTGGCGTCATTAATTAATCGTCGCCAGACTTCGTTTAGAAATATCGTCGGGTACTTTACAAAAGATAGGCAGGATGATACAATTATTAGCTAAAAGTATTCGATGAAAATGTTTATTTCACTGAACCACATGGTTGACTAAACGTGGCTAATCAACACATAATAATGTCATAAATTAGCAGATATACTCAACTCTAACTTACGAGCTAATAGTGCACTATGTGCACGAAATGAAACGAATTTATCCTACAACATCCGTGATCCATCTCATACCTGCAGCTGCGTTACTAAACCACCACCAAGAGTACGGTTAAAAGTACGTCTGCTCCTAGTAATGAAGTGGCCGAGTTAAGTCTTGTCCTTCCCCTCGCCTAATTACAGCACAAAATTGACCAGTCTGGCTTCTGGTGGTTGTCTGAATTTCTAG
Source organism: Schistocerca americana (assembly GCF_021461395.2). NCBI lineage: Eukaryota > Metazoa > Arthropoda > Insecta > Orthoptera > Acrididae > Schistocerca > Schistocerca americana. The sequence continues at coordinate 206,448,150 of NC_060119.1, forward strand.
AATGGTGCCTCATGATTGGTACAGAAGCTGGCTCGCAAACGTTCGAGTTCCAAGCAGAGTTGAATCCCTCACGTGAAAGCGTCCCGTCTCTGCAGCCCTTAAAAACGCCGGGCGTCTGCCTTGCCTTGAGTCGTGTGGTGAGGGATGGAACCAGGCGCCGCCAGACCGGTCCGTTACCTGTAGTTTGAATAGCCCGCACCATCACCTTCGACGTGTCGGAGTTCTCGTCCGACGATCCAGTTTTATATCTACGGTTATTCCCAACACTCGAAGCTCGCTCGTCTCCAGTACTTAGCTGACACCTTTTGTGTACCATTTCTTTCAACCCCCTCAACGTCTGTTGGTCCTACATTGTTCAGTGGGAATTTGATTGAATAAGCTATTTGTTCCCTCTCAATATGACACTTGTGATCTGTCAAGCCAGTAAATAGCCTCAAACTGGTCTACAAAAGCCACCTAATCAACCTCATGCAAGCTGCGCGACTATTGTGGCTAAAAAGTCCTTCAGTATTAATACCAAACAGATCTTGCACTTGCAAATGTAAAATTGATACTTAGTAAATTTTACCTGAAAATATTCTATGTTACGAAACGTAAAAATAACAGTTACATCTTTGTTTTTGTGTAGCCTTATTCCTACAAAACATTAGTGCCTGTAAGGATTAAGTTTAGGTCGAATTGTACACGTAATTAGTTCTTGTATAACATTTACAAAAACCTTTTTCCTGTCATTACACTGACGAGAAAGTATAAATTATTGTAGTAAACGACATAGCCGATTAAGAGAGTGACTTATAGTAAGCGAGAGAATACGAGGTCTATTCGGAAAGTAAGAACCGATAGGTCGCGATATGGGAATGAGAGTAAAAATCCGATGTAGCTTTGCACAGATGTGTTGGGCAGTCTCTCTAGTATGCCTGTCGATCCCGTCACGTCACTCTTTTCAGTTCTGAGCGCACAGTGATCCCGTAAAGATGCCGAGAACAATACTGTCCCCCGCCTAGTGTGGGATGCCTGCTGAGAGGTTTCGCATGATTTTATGGAGTCCCACGTAACGTACATGTCATGCATTTCCTTCTTCATGACAAAAATGGTTCAAATGGCTCTAAGCACTATGGGACTTAACATCTGAGGTCATCAGTCCCCTACTCTTAGAACTACTTAAACCTAAGTAGCCTAAGAACATCACACACATCCATGCCTGAGACAGGATTCGAACCTGCAACCGTAGTAGCAGCGCGGTTCCGGACTGAAGCGTCTAGAACTGCTCGGTCACAGCGGCAGGCTTCTTCATGACAATTCTCGGCCACTCGATGCAGGGGGAATGAGGACGCCTCTGCAGCGTTTTCGGTACATCATACAGCCCGGACTTGGCTCCCTCTGATGTTCATATCTGTTCACATAAGCCACTGGCTATGAAGACAATACAATGCTACTCAAAAGTCCTTAGACACCTTCATAAGTTGGAAGATTAAAGGGAAAATTGAAATATGATGATGGGAACGTAGGTTTGATTGACGTGGGGTTGCAACTTTTGGAGTGAATGTCATTCATGGCTGTCATCTTGAAATCCGCGGTTTTGGATTCAAGTCATTTTTTTTAATGGGAAGGGGGGCGTCCGACACATCAAATAACACTCACTTGAGTTCTGTAATTGAGAGGTGTAATTTGTTTTTGTCTATCTTGTACAGTTTAGAAGTTATTAATGTTCAAAGATCCCCTGACTTAACGCCCCTTGATTTTTATCTATGGGGACATCTTAAGTAGATAGTGTATGCTGAGAGCATCCGTGATTTGAGACACCTGGAGGAACGCATACAACACGCCTGTGACCAAATTGCAGGAGACACTCTCCCCTGTGTGCAGTCAGAGTAGTTGCGGCGACTACAGTTGTGCATTTCATGGGATGGACAACATGTAGAACACCTGTTGTAGCAGTCGGTACGAAGGTAATTTCCCAACTTTGAGCATTAATAACCTCTAAACTGTACAAGATAGACAAAAACAAATTACACAACTAAATTCCCGAGCTCAAGTGAGTGTTATTTGATTCCCATAAAAAAAAAAAAATTACTTGAATCCAAAATCACGGATTTCAAAATGGCGGCCATGAATGACATTCACTCCAAAAGTTGCGGCTCCACATCAAACTTATGTTCCCATCATCACATTTCAATTTCCCCTTTAATCTGCCAACTTATGAAGGTGTCCAAGGACTTTTGACTCACCCGTGTTTTGGCAACCACACGAACTGCAGTCCAGCGTAGAGAAGTGGCAGCGGTGGCCTCCTGTGGCGGGGATACGGGGAAGTTGGAACAACGCTACGACAGATGTCTAAGCCGGAGCGGCGACAATAAAGAGAAGTAGGTGGAAGATGTAGCAAACTGTTGCGAACAAAGCATTTTTTATTTTCACTGTGGTGCTCATTTCGCAACCGATCGGACCTTACTTTGCGAATAGCGCTCGTATTTCATTCTCGCCTGGCGCGCATGCACTGCAGCGTAGATGACTTTTGTAAGCCAGTTTTAAGTTATTTCCCGGCACGATAGACTGCAAGCATCCCATATCATATTATTCGTCTGGACTCATCCTGTACGACGGCAGTACATCTGCATCCATACTCCGCAAGCCACCCGACGGTGTGTGGCGGAGGGTACCTTGAGTACCTCTATCGGTTCTCCCTTCTATTCCAGTCTCGTATTGTTCGTGGAAAGAAAGATTGTTGGTATGCCTCTGTGTAGGCTCTAATCTCTCTGATTTTATCCTCATGGTCTCTTCGCGAGATATACGTAGGAGGGAGCAATATACTGCTTGACTCCTCGGTGAAGGTATGTTCTCTGAACTTCAACAAAAGCCCGTGTAAGCTTATCAGTCCGTCGCTGACATAGAAGACTGCAAACCTTCTTTCCTTCCCGTCTGGGCAAGCTGTGCAGTGACTAGAGTACATGTAAAGCTTACTGGGACAGGGTAAATGCTAGCTACAATGAAGTCGATAATTCGATCGTAATATTGACATTTCAATTTGATATCCCCCACAACTGACAAAATTAAAAAAAAAAAAAAAAAAAAAAAAAAAAAAAAAAAAAAAGAAAAAAGTGAATCTCTTTGTCTACAACAGAACAAAAGCAAACTGTTGCTCTTCATTTATTGTTGGAAGTGGTTAGGCATTGGTGAAAATCTCGCTTCTGAGCACACAAAGAGCTCTAACCGCAGAACTCTGCACGGAACACGCGTTGGTGCAATGCTGCGATACAGGCCGTGTATCTCCCTTCGAAGACGACGGCCAAGACGCCGTCTCCAAGCCAGTACCGCTCGGTGGCTGAAGGCGAAATCCCTCCACAATTCTCTCATCTCCCACGCGTACGAAAACGCGGCGGAAGAATACTCACTTTCGGCCAATGTCGAACACTGTATCATCGCCGAAATCCCTCCACTGAGATTTACCCAATGATCGAGTAGGTCATAACGCCCCTAGGCAAACGAAATTCCCGTCTTCGCCACGTGTTGCCCAGCACAGGTGGCTCCGGATGCCGGGCTACCCCCAAAAGCGTCGTATTGTCCCACGTTTCCGGTGACCGCTACCTGCCACCCACGGTGGCCCGGCGAGCTACGGCCATCTGCAGACTTTACATTCCGCAATTCTCAACTTCCGGCGCTTTTCATCAAAGCTTTAAGTTAGTGGCTCAATCCTGCACACATGCAGGGAGTACCGCTCGAGAGTGCCTCATATTTGTCATAATTCAATAGAGTCATGATCTGATGCCCTTGCCAGTCCCTTTGTTAATACTGATGTTGGTAAGCTAACGTGGAAGTGCCCATGTCCTGGCACCTTACACCCATACCGAGCTACTGAGCGTCTCTCTTGCAGGGTCTTCCACTGGAGTTTATCTATCATCTCCGTAACGCTTCCGCGATTACAAAATGATCCTGTAACGAAGCGCGCTGCTCTCCGTTGGATCTTCTCTGTCTCTTCTATCAACCCTATCTGGTACGGATCCTACACCGGTGAGCAGTATTCAAGCAGTGGGCGAACAAGCGTACTGTAGCCTACTTTCTTTGCTTTCGGACTGCTTTTCCCTAGGATTCTTCCAATAAATCTCAGTCTGGCATCGGCTGGTCATTCCATTTCAAATCACTCCTAATGCCTACTCCCAGATAATTTATGGAATTAAGTGCTTCCAGTTGCTGACTTACTATATTGTAGCTAAATGACAAAGGATCTTTATAAACATTTACCTTTTACACCCTGAATACGATGATACTGTGCTGTAGGTAACAGCATCAACAGGGAACAACTTTAAAGTGCTGCTGAACATATCTGATAAATCATTTACATATATTGCCAACATTAGAGGTGTCACTACGTTTCTTTTTGGCATACTTGGCGAATAATAATCACTCGACGAAACCCTTCTTTCAAACAGACTACTGAATGTGCTGTGTGTCGACTGAGACAAATCCCTTGTGTTGTTGTTAGACTATTTAGTGCGATGTGTAAACGGTAGACGTTCTTTAGTGTGGAGACCATGCGTGTACTAATGATATGTTTGCTCCAGACGATCAGCTTATTACCAGTGGGTTTAGAAGTTCTGCTTATCCATGTTGCAGACGTTTGAGTTCAAGAGGGTGGCTCGCTGCTGGGGCAGGACGGCAGTTTCGAAGACAACGGTGGGCACCCAGTGCACGCATTCTCAGTAAGTTGCCTCACTTAGCGATCCCTTTACAGTTCATTTCATGTATACTACTTCTTGGATCCTCATAGGGAGTCTCTGGGATGTGTAAAGAAATCTGGAATGTGCTTTTTACTAAAGCGCAGCACTGAAATGACTTAGTTTTACGATAGATCACAGTGCTGGCATTAATTACAGGATTTCTACCTAACAAAGATCTCAAGTTCAGTGTAAAATTTCTGTACAGTACCCACTTTATGTTTAGCTTGCTATGTGATATACTTGAGTATATGGATCTGAATCCTTTCGTTATTAGTGTCAACCCCTTTTAGAAATGTTTCTTTTAGTATTAGCATTATATTCATCCTTTGCACTATTTTTTGAAGAAATAAAAATATTACCAAGAACAAATATCGGGGTTCTTTAAGAGGTTTCAGCAGTATATTTTAGAATTGACCACAGCTGTAAGTTTTGTATTATTTAAATGTTACACCTATAATTTGAATTTAGCTCAAAAATCATTCTTTGACTTGCTGTTCAATGCTGGGTAATTTCTCTATTTCAAGATAGAATTTTCTATATTGAATTTCTCTATTTTAATTGATTCGTAATTCCAATCACACATACGAAAAATGTACTAGAATTATGGAGCTTCATTAAGGCTGAGGTATATGTTTTCCAGTTAATATTGTGGTCTATCTGTAGTCTGCAAACAGGAACTCTATCTACAGTACTTCTTGGTTTCATTATTTTTATATCATGTGCAGTTAAGTGCTGAATTATTGTATGTACTGAGTCTTGTCCAAATGTAACGATAATCCACTGGCCTCAAGTTACTTGTTGATGGTTTCAAATACTTCAGTACCTGCCTTATCAATGACAGGAATTTCTTACTAGTGCACAATATTGTTATTATACGTGGGTTGGAACTTTAATAATGGCAGCTATTTATTTACAACTCGTACAAAATAGATAAGTGTTTCAAAGTTTTACTGACCTTCAAAATAGTCACCAGCATTGTGCATAGCCCGTTGCCAGCGATGTGGAAGTCGTAGGACACTCTTAGCAGTGTCAGTTGTGTTGACAGAGCGGCGCGGTCTATTGCCCGACGAATTTGTGGCAGTTCTGAAGCGAATGCCGTGAAGTGTTTTCTTCAGTTTAGAAATCGAGTTGAACTCACGAGGGCTTAATTCAGGGGAGTGCAGTAGGTGGTATAGCACTTAGAAGCCCCATCAGTCAAACAAATCAGTAACAACTTGCAGAGTACGTGCTTGAACATTGTCCTACAAAATGATGGTGAGGTCCTGCAGAAAGCGTCATCACTTCTGTCTCTAAGCTGGTCGTAGGTTGTGTTCGAAAAATGAACAGCATAGAGACAGAAGTGAAGACACTTTCTGCAGAATCTGACCATCATTTTGCAGGACAATGCTCAAGCACGTACAGATCCAACCCTCGTACATGAGAATCTAACGGTTAACAGAATCAAAAGTCTTAAGTAAGCCACAAATATTCCCAACGATAACTGCTAATTTATTCATATATCGTCTGTCAAGGCAACTATATCAGGTTAGTTGTCAGTTCCTTTTGAAATCAAAACTGTTTCGCATCCCGCAATGATTCTGATTCACCACCCAGGCTGAGAGTATTCATTTGGAGGAAAAGTTACAGATGACACGGTCAGACTTTGTTTCTAGAGAATTTTACGTGGCCCCTCCACTGACGGGAGGGTACCAGTAAATATCGTATCTTTGCACTTTTCCTGAGCTCCTCACTATTCACTGAAGCCTTCGTGCACACTATTGATAGTAGAGTGGCTGTCCTTGTTGGTATTTACTTTCTCGATTCGGATGACTCGAGTCTGTTTTGCACATGCTTACAGCGACTTTCGCTACGCTGTGGACTTTGCTTCTGGCTCGCCATTCACTTCGTTAACTCTGCCGCCACCGGCTACAGAAATCGTCTGTTCCAGTGAGAGTGATCATAAACTATATTCTAACTACGCAGAATGGGATAGAAAAGTATGCTACAGAGAACTTTTTCTGCACTAATTGCCTATAAATTCTTGTGTGACATCTTCGGTTAAATTTTTGAAAAGGCTGGCTGTAGAGAGATAGATTTATATCTCCTTACCATTGTTTTAAATCTGTTTTGTCGTATGTTTAACAGCACATTTAAGTATGTACCATTGTGGTAAGATTTATCACGTAAGTAAATTATATATACTGTAAAGTTCATGTAAACAATATTCGATTATTTTTCTGCTGATTACGTCAGAGTTAGATGAATTTTTAGTTTTAAGATAGTTGATAGAGTAGAAAACGTATCTGGAGGTGTTTGGAAGGAGTTGAATTTTAATACACCTACATATTTTCGAATACTTTTCTTTTAAGCTGCAAGTTATTCACTAAGGAATTGTTCAGATTTAAATTATCTGATACTAACTATAAAGAGTTAAAAAGAGCAGAAATTTTGGCGTTATATTTGATAACTCCATTGTTTACATTTAGAGACATTTTCTCTCAGTACTGATTCAGTTTTCTCATTTAATATCTTGTATATTCCAAATATTTACAATCTTGTTGATGGAAAAATGGAAAAGGAAACCCCGCAATTATGCCCTGCAGATCACGCCGTAGTCGACCGACCGCCGTGCCATCCTCTGTCATTCATCATCGGATGCAGTATGGAGGGGCTTGGGGTCACCACATCCCCCTCCCAGCCGCTATCCGCTTCCTTGACCTTGGAGCCGCTACTCTCAATCAGGGAGCACCTCAGTTGGCATCACGAGGTTGAGAGGTTGAGTACACTCCGGTCCAGTCATCCGACCAAAGGGAAATATCTGTCAGTTCCGGGAGTCGAACTCAGATCCCCGCACGAGGATCTGTCGAATTGACGGAGGACTTTCGTTTTTCTTGAAAATACGTTTTGATGCTCTGATCATGCTATGTGAAACTTTTAAATTGTGGAATACTTAATATTTAATAGTGTGTTTCTGGGTGCCCTGCCAAGTTGTTGTTTCCATTTATGCATAATATTTCGACTACCTACCCATTAGCCTTCTTCAGGGCTGAGAGATGTGTTGTTATACATATTCTATGCCTGGACTCCAATCAGTCTGGTTGGGGTCCAATCAGTGAGTGCACATAGCAGCAAAACTCGCAGTCCCTGAACCAGGCAGCTGGGTCGATAGTCGAAATATTGTGCATAAAGGGAAACAACAACTCGGCAGAATACCCGAAAGTACACTATTAATCAGTCACGCTGAGAAATAGAGCTCACATTATTAGACAGAGCACAATAATGTATGATCAGATTTGTTAATATTCATGTTATGTCGTTCTAAGCAAATGCTGAGAAATTAATTTCTTCATGAGCTAAGCGGAAAGTTGCGTAGTTGCAGATAAATAGTGTCTCTAATGACAGCTTCAAATCTAAGAATCTTTGTTTTAAAAATACAGATGTACTTCAAGCAAGGCCATTTTTGAAGTAGTAAGGACGAAGTACTGAGCTCTGCCTATGAGGAGTTCGTAAGTCCAGTCACGAAGCTGGTCCCATGTTCCATAAGATTATCTTTTGTTCAGCAGACGATAGCGAGGAACTGAATCGAACGCCTTCCAGAAACCGAGAAATATGCCACCAACTGGCGCATTGCTATCTGCTGTGCCCTGAATGCCATGGACGAACGAAGTGAAGTGAGTTTCAAAAGACCATTTTCGGCGCTAACAATGTTAATTCCTACGTTCCAGATTTTCTGTCTATAGAAGCGTTACAACACGTGATAATAGAATGTGTGTCCAAATTCTACAACAGATTAACGTGATTCGTGTAGTCCACTTCGAGAGATTGCAGGGCACTCTCACTTTTGATACGCTGTCATGGTGCTTAATGTTCTTAGGGAAGATGATCTTTATTACTTGGTTGTTATACAAACATGAAAAGAAGTTTTGCATCATCTCGGTTCCCATAACTCCTGAAGATAGACGTTGACTGATGGTATTGTATCACAGATACAGTCCTTTTGACTGCTCAGAGATGTCACTCAAAGATGTAAACAGCCACACATGAGCAGCGCCTATTAGAGGGAGGGGGTCCGACAGCCATCAGTTCCAGTCATACCACCAGGAAGGAGGTACACGGCTCGTGTTGTCTGTAGTTCAACCAGGTCTAGACGGTCAATACCGCGGTTCGATCGCGTCCGCATTGTTATTTTGTGCCAGGAAGGGCTCTCAACAAGGGGAGTGTCCAGGCGTCTCGCATGAACCAAAGCGATGTTGTTCGGACATGGAGGAGATACAGAGAGACAGGAACTGTAGATGACATGCCTCGCTCAGGCTGCCCAGGAGCTACTACTGCAGTGGATGAACGCTACCTACAGATTATGGCTTGGAGGAACCCTGACAGCAACGCCACCATGTTGAATAAAGCTTTTTGTGCAGCCACAGGACGTCGTGTTATGACTCAAATTGTGCGCAATAGGCTGCATGATGCGCAACTTTGCTCCCGACGTCCATGGCGAGGTTCGTCTTTGCAACCACTTCACCATGCAGCAAGGTTCAGATGGTCCCAGCAACATGCCGAATGGACTGCTCAAGATTGGCATCACATTCTCTTCATTGATGTATGTTGCATATACCTTCAACCACACAATCATCTTAGACGTGTTTGGAGGCAACCCAGTCAGGCTGAATGCCTTAGACACACTGTCCACCGAGTGCAGCAAGGTGGAGGCTCCCTGCTGTTTTGGGTTGGCGTTATGTGGGGCCAATGTACGCCACTGGTGGTCATGGAAGACGCCATAATTGGTGTATGATACGTGAATGCCATCCTCCAACTGACAGTGCAACCATATCTGCGGCATATTGGCGAGGCATTCGTCATCATGGACATTTCGCGCTCTCCATGTGCACATGTTGTGAATGACTTACTTTCAGATAGCGACATCACTCGACTAGAGCGTCCAGCATGTTCTCCAGACATGAACCCTATCGAACATGCCTGGGATGGATTGAAAAGGGCTGTTTATGGACGACGTTACCCACCTAATACTCTGAGGGATCTACAGCGAATCGCTATTGAGAAGTGGGACAATCTGGACCAACAGTGCCTTGATTAATTTGTGGATAGTATGTCAAGACGAATACAGGCCTGCATCAATGCAAGAGGACATGCTACTGGGTATTGGAGGTACCAGTGTGTACAGCAATCTGCACCACCACCTCTGAAGATCTCGCTGTATGGTGGTACAACATGCAGTGTGTGGTTTTAATGAGCAGTGAAATGGGCGGAAATGATATTTACGTTGCTCTCTATTCCAATTTTCTGTACAGGTTTCAGAACTCTCGGAACCGAGGTGATGGAAAACTTTTTTTGATGTGTGTATTTGATATGATCTGACTCCATTCATTTGATGAAATGGTTGCAGTAGTTAACGCTCTTGCTTGGGTGCTCCAGTGAAGGCTCAGTGGTAAGCTTTACCTGCGTTCAAAGGAAGAGGGTGCCGAGTTAATTGAATGCAGTAAAATCGTAAGGCAGCTGAGGGCCTAGGGGAGCTTTTCTTCTGTGGAACCCAGGTGAAAACGTTCATGGACAGCCAATTCCCTCGGTCTCATTGTGCAGACACATTGGGTGGCACCGGTCAGTTGGTGGCTGCATCCAGGTAGGCTGACTAGCACCGAGGAGTCGCTGCAGCAATGAGCAGAACATTGATGACTAGCAATAAAGCAGAGAATGGACCTTTGTTAGGTAGAAAAAGCGGATGTTACAGCTGTGAGTTTCCGCGAATTTCCATGGACAGGGCCAGGCGTCCAGACTCTGCTAAAAAACATATTTGTGAAAGCACGAAGCTTTTAGCAAGTTTATGGCTGGTAGGCTGACTAGCACCGAGGAGTCGCTGCAGCAATTAGCAGAGCATTGATGACTAGCAATAAAGCAGAGAATGGACCTTTTTTAGGTAGAAAAAGCGGATGTTACAGCTGTGAGTTTCTGCGAATTTCCATGGACAGGGCCAGGCGTCCAGACTCTGCTAAAAAACATATTTGTGAAAGCACGAAGCTTTTAGCAAGTTTATGGCTGTTCTTTGAAAAGTTCGAAATTTATGCAACAAGGGAGATAACGATCCTTTTATGGAGGGCAGTGATTCCATCCAAGTCATGCTTCTAGCAAAGACACAGCGTAAATGTGTGGGAATGAGGCCGCGAAGCTGAATCTGTTTTCCTTTTCTCCCAATTAATTTTTAAAGTCGCTGGTTGGTCAATTTTGTGTATGCAGAGCCCATCTCGTGATTGGCTTGTGCTGAAGTGGATGTAGTTTGAGCATACAAATGTGCTATGCTAACAATGTGCAGAGGAAGGCTGTAGAGAGAGGAAAGAGCACTCTTGGACTGGCCCTTCGCTATAAAGAATGGCAGGTCTTTACCTAAATGGTGAAACTTGTGTCCTTTAGCCTGTGCCAGTCACCATCTGAACCGTCAGAGGTACTGATTCTTGCATCACGCACACAACGAGTGATGTTTGGGTGTACGCATAGTCGTGTTCAAATGGCTCAAATGGTTCAAATGGCTCTGAGCACTATGGGACTTAACATCTGAGGTCATCAGTCCCCTAGAACTTAGAACTACTTAAACCTAACTAACTTAAGGACACCACACACATCCATGCCCGAGGCAGGATTCGATCCTGCGACCGTAGCGGTCGCGCGGTTCCAGACTGTAGCGCCTAGAACCGCTCGACCACCCCGGCCGGCATAGTCGTGTCGCAGAGTCAAATTGGTTTGGCAGGCCAGCAAACGGGTCCATCTGCACAATGGAATCCAACGGGGTTTCAGAGACTCATAGGGAAGTAGCTGCGTTCCGAATCAGCCGAACGCGAGACCGTGTATTTGCATATTTCCGCGAGCATGGCGTTAATAACAGATTGTCGTTGTCCGTGACTCCAGTCGGTGACCGCGTCGTGCTATGCCGCCCTCACCTGCATAAGGATAATGTATCCGTCGCTATGGTATAGGGCTCCAATATATGCTTCTCAGCATCCTGTTCTTTGGAACCAAATTTTTCTTTATCGAATAGTAGAGTATGGATGCTTGATAGTAGCGTAGTTTTTGGGCCATACCACGGATTCACATTTATGTAGTCAGATAAAGCTATTAGTTCTGGTTAGTGTGGTGTGCTGATCTCCAGCTGATCACTTTGCTCACCATAGACCACATATCATTGAAAGCGTTTGTCAGATAAAAATGTTTGTGTGGCATTTCTTTAGCCATTTTTTGTCAAGTGATGTTAAGAATGTATACACCTATTGTTATCTAGACCACAACTTCTCCCAGTGTTCTGATTAACATTACCTTTTCCATTTTATTAGAGTCCTGATTGCAACGGAAAGAGCTTGAAGCTTGCAACTTTTTAAAAAATGGAAGTGACCTTTAAGATTTTTCTCAATTGGTTGCAATCCTTCCTAGGCCCAACTACCTACTACACACTTCTGCATAAACAAAGCAAAATCTGTTATATAATCTGAAGATATTCGCACTAGTATCCCATCAGGACCCCCGCTTTTCATTTGCTGAACGATTTTAGTTGATTTCCTATTCAGTAGTCACTCATCTCAGTTATTTTTGCTTGATGAATGAAAGGATGATCTCTGAGTGACTGGGTAGATGACTTTGATCTGATTACTCACTTTACATAAGGCCAAAACCTTTTAGGATTCTTCATCAGTTTGGTACAAGAAATTTTATTTTCGAAATAGTTGAATATATCTCACACTGCTCTCCTGAAGCTTATTTTCGCTTCAGCTTTCGTTTATTAGCTAGAATTTTCACATATTAAAGGTCGTCGAAGAAAGTTCCCTCTAGAGCGCCATAGAACTTGGACTCACTGTTATCGTTATTGTGAGTTACTACCATTTGTCTGTCCTGTAAGTATCATTTCAGGGCTGACGACCCATAGCTTCTCTTGTACTGCTGTACCTAAAAATATCACAACTGCTACTGTCCACATGAATGACGGCGTATATTCTGTGTCCGCAGAAACCTGGGACTTGAACTAAATGCGTAGAGGTCTCAGCTTGTCTTACAATGGGAGGCCACAACATCGCTTTCACACGTTTACTTCAAAGGTTGTATACTTATGTGCAAATAGTAAGGTGCACTGCTCTGGAAATTCCGAGAAAATCGTAAGAGGAGTTTTATGCTTCTATGATGTGGCTTATGTATAGTGCGTAAGTGCTACATGTTAGATTTCATGGTATTCAAGTGGTAGTTTGCACTGTAGCCCAGCGTGTTAGGTCAGACAGTTAGCTGTTCTATGTAATGGAAAAAATAACTGAGTGAAAGGCCCAATAATGAGCTTCAACGGGTGTCATATGACGTCCGCCACGACCAAATGCAACTAACAATAACGAACCAATAAAAATGGTTAGAAATCGAGCTCCGCAATAGGAACGTGCGTGAGCCGACGATTCGACTCCCTCTCAAACTTAATTTCTAATCTATATTTTTTTCATCATTGCTTATATTGTTTGATTTATATGATATTTGAGGGGTAATACAGTGAAAAGATACCACGTGAGTAGAAGGTTTAATGAATTTCGTGTTATTTGGCTACTTACTATTTTTAATTAAATTTAACTATAAGAACGAACATATTTATGACTATCGACAAGTAAACGAAGAAAAGCATAGGATTTTATTAAAAATTTACGCCTGTCTTGATTTGCGAAATCCCTTCCACATACAGGCTGGAAACATACCCGAAGCTTCTTTACACCTCGACGCTTCGAGCTGCAGGAACGGAAGCAGGCCACATTTAGCAGTTACCTGCGTAGCGGTAAGACGTCGCTAATGTACAGTTTTTACAAATATCACAGAATTTACAATCGTACAACAAAAATTAAGTTTAAGCGGGAGTCGAACCGTCGCCTCAAACACGTTCGTCTTACGTAGCTCGACTACAAGATAACATTGGATTCGTTACGACGTCCGAAGCACCAATCTTCTTGATAGAAGAAATACGGTCCAAAATCAGATTTTCTGCAACTAACAGGTAGATTTAGGATGGATTGAAGCTCCGACAGTGTGGCAATGAACCAGCAGATAATCTACCGCTTACCATCATGAACTCGAACATCCGGCACCTATGCACAGATAACATACGCCACATAATAGACGCGCAAAACTTCTCTTGCGATTTTCTAGGAATTGCCGGAATAGCGCTCCTTACTGCTTGCATATTATGTTGTTTTAATGGCCTGTTAAAGACGTACGAAGTTTGATATAAATCACTGATCCCACAGTCGTGGCCTATTCTTGTTACTAGCTCATCAGAAGTCAATTGGTCCTGTATTCCGTTCAACATTTCCCCTGTTCCGTGGATAATTGCTCCCCACTAATTTTTCTGTGATATCCCAGAACCGTCTCAGGAAATAGTGAGGAGCTGAAGTGTACCTGTGGATGAGTACTTCAACTAAGCAGAAAATGTTGTCGCCCCATGTAGGTAGGCTCACGATTGACTGTGCCCTCCAGAAGTTTCGGGACATATTTCCATAAAATGTTAAAAATAAATCTGCACACTCACTAGTTCGGCTGAACCTCCACTGTTGCGGTGCTGTCAACATGGCACCATTAGACGATTAGAACTGCCATCGACTGCTTGTGTTCGCTACGTCTACAACATCCATTGTTTCAATGTGTCAGTGTCCCATATCCCAGCCGGCCGAAGTGGCCGTGCGGTTAAAGGCGCTGCAGTCTGGAACCGCAAGACCGCTACGGTCGCAGGTTCGAATCCTGCCTCGGGCATGGATGTTTGCGATGTCCTTAGGTTAGTTAGGTTTAACTTGTTCTAAGTTCTAGGGGACTAATGACCTCAGCAGTTGAGTCCCATAGTGCTCAGAGCCATTTTTCCCATATCCCAGTATGGATGGTTGCGGGCAAACAAGTTACATAATTTCCATATTGTGTGTCCACTTCATCAGCTCTTCAGAGTGCACGCACTCTAGTTCGTGGCTTCAAACATCAAATCATGTCATCTTGTTTATGGCATATGGTCTCACACCTGGAACTCCTTCTACATTACTGACGACCGCCTCAGGAATACGTTATCATGCTCTATGCAAATTCAGTATCCTACTTTATTTACGATAAAACTGAAGCACTTTAGTTTTTCAAACTCACACCTTGTCTCTCAATATGATTAATCATCTCTCTCTGCCATAAGGACGTTGATTCCAAATGATCAGTGTATTTAAATACATGACAAGGTAACTGATAAATTAATTTTATCAGCGCGGAACCACATATTTGCTTCGACTTAGCCATTCATTGCGAAGTAGAGTCCTAATATGCGTTCCTAACCGTCCTCGCAGCAATTTGACTTGTGAGAATAGATGCCTCAAACGGTGAGACCTGTATGTTGATATTCAGTAAAAAAGCTGATGACCATGCTACAGAGCACGCTAATCACTTCATCATCATCATATCTTCGTCGTCGTCGTCATCATCATCATCATCATCATCATCATCATCATCATCGTCATCACCACCTAGTTTTTACAAACTAATGTGCACTTTATATTTTTTTCTGTTGTCGCTATTACTGTTTTTGTTGTTTATGTCATAACTATTTCTAAGTGTAAGACTAGTCATAAAATGTACTTCGCAATGAAAATAATGTAAAAAAATCAGCACCGCCTAGTTAGATGTAAGAGAAGGCATGACAACCCTAATTTCTTAGGATCAATTATGGGAATTTAAGTCCACCTATTACACAAACATTATCCCTAACACCTAACATTATTTTTATTCAGATTGTAAAATGGAAACATGTTTTATGTAAAACACTCACACACACACACACACACACACACACACACACACACACACACACACACACACACACACACGGAAAGAGAGACATGGAATAGGTGAGGGAGAGAAAGAGAGAGAGAGAGAAGGTAAACAGAGTTCAAATGAGGTACCAGAACGCGCATGAAAACAGGTTATTGTGTACAAGGAACAAGCACGTAACAGCAACACACACACGGCGTTTTGTGGAAAATTCGAAGTTATAACTTGCGACTGTGGTTCATTAAAAACATGTACGGTTTTTCTGTGTGTATTTATACCACAATGAGCTTGTAGATGCGGAAAATTTCCATGAAAGTACCTGCAAGTAATCACAAAATATTACGTTTATAGATAAAGTTACTTTTTAAATTGTTTGATTTTATTTTATTTATTTTTTGAGTGTGCTCTATTGCTCCATTTGTGCTCTATTGCTATGTTTGAATGTTAACTTAAAATTTTATCCGTAGAATTTAAGATCAACAAAGATAACACAACTCAGGCTGTCACTTCAGATGCCTCACTTTCCAAATACAAAATTAGAATATTTCAAAAATTGACTTAAGTATCACATTTTTATCTGTATAAACAGAGCTGTGTTAAAGACATTTACTATTTAAGTGCACATTGAAGAATGGATAGGTGCACTTTGTTTGGTAAAACTATCTTATTACTGTGTTAGCATCTGTATGAGCCACGAGCGCAAATCTGTTCGCCGTCTACTACACATCCATGTTTTGTATGAAGTCATAATTGACACCAAATGATTGCCATGCAAGTGAAAATCTTATCGAATTACAGAAGCGATAAAAATCTGTTGTGAATTTACTAAGTAAGTCTGGTTTTTTGATAAGCTGTCCTCTTTCTTTCTCTGTTATTTGCTTCCTAAGTGTGTCCCTGCCTGTCGCTAAGTTAGAGCAGTCTAAAAGGAGGTGGTCAATAATTTGATTTCTTCCATAACATGTGCACTGTGAGTCTAAAGTTATTTCGGGCCGTTTATAATAGGCTTTCAGTTTCCCATCGCCTGTTAACATGGCTGCAAAATTCGGTGATTTTGGAACCTTAATCATTAAAGTGCTGCGGATTGCAAGAAAACAGGATTTGGTGGTATCCCGTTTTTAGTTCGTTGCCACTCAATTTCCCATTTGTTTCTAAACTCTTCTCTTAGTTTTTATTTATTTATTCCACTTAGAGGTGTTTCGATACACCTTACAGTTTCCCGTGATTGGGCTGCTCTCCTAGCTATATTATCTGCTGGCTCATTACTACCCCGTAGGAGCTTCACTCCATCCTAAATCCACCAGCTAGTTGCACAAATCTTATGATTTTGGACCGTATTTCTTCCCTCAAGAAGTTATGGTGCTTCGGATTTCGTAACGATTCGAATCTTATCTTGTAGTCGGCATGCATTACTGCAACTCTGTCAACATTCGTTATACTGGTCATTGACTCAAACGCATTTACAATGGCAAATTATTCTGCTTGATTATTTGAGCATTCGTTATCCAATTTGGGCTCTAATTGACGAGTAACCTTCTTGTAGATAAATATTGCTATTCCTGAACCCACTCCGTTGTCTGATTTGTATATTTCAACGAGGTAGTATTTATTTTCTCTCTTTTCAGCTTCACTTTTAAAGTCGTCTGGCATCTTTAATATTTGAGTATGTCATAACATTTGCCTTATGTCTCGTAGCTTTAATTGTTATGGGCGTGAGGCCTCCTGAAAGAAACAGCGCTTCACTGAATGTCGTTCTCTAAGGTTTCACTATATTAACTGTTGTGCTCCGTTAATTGCGATGTGATTGTGTTGTCGCTAGAGTATTTCAAACGATACCGATGAGGCTTACGATAATAAAGGTAGCACGGCTCCTTTATAAATAGTTTGTGGTGCCTCATTACGCAGACCTCAGTTGAGTCAATTTAATTTGAGAGAGCGTTAGTTAAAGACTTACATTTGTCTCTAGTCTGTTCAATATTGTAACGTTGTAACCACATTCAAGTCCAAAACCATGGACGTCAATGAATTACAACACTTATCACTGAAAGCACGTTTATCATGAGTTCAACCAGAACATAACTGACCTGGAAAAAGAGAGCTGCTGTTTATACAAAAATCGAATATTCTAGAAAGGTGCTATTTATACAAAAACAGAATATTCCGTAATATACAGACATTAGGTATTTCTAAACCTTCCAGGAATGACGAACACAACGAACACTAAATAACTATTATTGGTCGGGTTTGAACTGGTGACCCGTAATATTATCTCTTAAAACATCTGTCTTGTGACAGCCAGAGCGAGAGCACCAGCAGCAGCGAGTACTGTTTGTATAAAGCGTTTATTTTGCATTTTGTTTACGACCTTCCACTAAGGAAGGGATTCTATTTGTGTTTATCTGCTCTGCATAGTAACTAACAGTTCTTGATAAAACTTTACGTAGTTTTCGTGTTAGATTTCTTAGTGTTTTCTTGATCGTTTAGAACAGAAAGCGCCCTAAAACCGTCTTTTGTTTGTTTCGCGGCCGTTAGCCACTAGTCACTTGAATCAGCAGTTGTCTTGTGACAGCCAGAGCGAGAGCACTAGCAGCAGCGAGTACTGTTTGTATAAAGCGTTTTTGTACTTATTTGCTGCGCTTAGCTTTTAAATAGTTTTTCTGGGAAAACCTAGCGTAGTTTTCGCGTCTCGTATTTCAGTGAGTGTTTCTTGATTATCAGAGTAGCTCATCAGAAGATTATCTTGGGAATTTGTCACCGTATAGAGTAGGGTAAACATAGTCATGTGTAGGGACTGTGGTTGTTGTGAGCGGACGCAAGGAGAATTGGCCACTCTTCGGGGGCAGGTGGAGGCTTTGTCTGTTAGGCTCATCGAGCTCGAGGCGCAGGCGTCGGCTCGTAGTGGCGTTGGGGCAACTGTGGTGAGACCTATGCCTACTTCGGTGGCCTTGGAATCACATGGAACCCCTGATGTCGCTGCGTCTTCCGGCAGTGAGCATCTTACCGGTCAGCCATCACTCCAGGGTGAATGGCGGACAGTGGTGGGCTCGCGCGTGCCTGGCCGAAAGGCTAAGGTGGGATCTGGCCGCGTGGCAGCTGCCTTACCCCTTTCCAACAGGTACGGGGTGCTTCCTAGTGGTGATGACATCGTTTCCGAGCCACCACAGGATGCCTCGCCTGTTGGGCCAGTGGCCGATTCTCCGGCAAGGTCCCGACAGTCACAGAGGGCGGGCCTATTAGTTATAGGGAGCTCCAACGTTAGGCGGGTTATGGAGCCCCTTAGGAAAATAGCGGGTAGGTCGGGGAAGAATGCCAGTGTGCACTCGGTGTGCTTGCCGGGGGGTCTCGTCCGTAATGTGGAGGAGGCCCTTCCGGCAGCTATTGAACGCACTGGGTGTGACCGGCTGCAGATAGTAGCACATGTCGAAACGAATGACGCCTGCCGCTTGGGTTCTGAGGCCATCCTTGGTTCCTTCCGGCGGCTGGCTGATTTGGTGAAGACAACCAGCATCGCACGCGGAGTGCAAGCTGAGCTTAATATCTGCAGCATAGTGCCCGGAGTCGATCGCGGTCCTCTGGTTTGGAGCCGTGTGGAGGGTCTAAACCAGAGGCTCAGACGACTCTGCGACTATAATGGTTGCAAATTCATCGACCTCCGTTATTGGGTGGAGAACTGTAGGGCCCCCCTAGACAGGTCAGGCGTGCACTACACACCGGAAGCAGCTACTAGGGTAGCAGAGTACGTGTGGCGTGCACACGGGGGTTTTTTAGGTTAGAGGGACCCCCCCTTGGGCGAAACGATAAAATACCTGACGGCTTACCAGAGAGGACATTATCATCGTTGATAACGAACGTCCGTCCTCAGAGACCAAAAAAAGGAAAAGTTAACGTAATATTGGTAAACTGCAGGAGTATCCAGGGCAAGGTTCCTGAATTAGTATCTCTTATTGAAGGAAATAGTGCGCATATAGTATTAGGAACGGAAAGTTGGTTAAAACCGGAAGTGAACAGTAACGAAATCCTAGACACAGAATGGAATATATACCGCAAGGATAGGATAAACGCCAATGGTGGAGGAGTATTTATAGCAGTAAAGAATTCAATAATATCCAGTGAAGTTATTAGCGAATGCGAATGTGAAATAATCTGGGTTAAGTTAAGTATCAAAGGTGGGTCAGATATGATAGTCGGATGCTTCTATAGACCACCTGCATCAGCAACCGTAGTAGTTGAGCGCCTCAGAGAGAACCTGCAGAACGTCGTGAAGAAGTTTCGTGATCATACTATTGTAATAGGGGGAGACTTCAATCTACCAGGTATAGAATGGGATAGTCACACAATCAGAACTGGAGCCAGGGACAGAGACTCTTGTGACATTATCCTGACTGCCTTGTCCGAGAATTACTTCGAGCAGATAGTTAGAGAACCAACTCGTGAAGCTAACGTTTTAGACCTCATAGCAACAAATAGACCGGAACTTTTCGACTCCGTGAATGTAGAAGAGGGTATCAGTGATCATAAGTCAGTGGTTGCATCAATGACTACAAGTGTAATAAGAAATGCCAAGAAAGGAAGGAAAATATATTTGCTTAACAAGAGTGATAGGGCACAAATCGCAGAATATCTGAGTGACCACCATCAAACGTTCATTTCTGAGGAAGAGGATGTGGAACAAAAATGGAAAAAATTCAGAAACATCGTCCAGTACGCCTTAGATAAGTTCGTACCGACTAAGGTCCAAAGCGAGGGGAAAGATCCACCGTGGTATAACAATCATGTACGAAAGGTACTACGGAAACAAAGAAAGCTTCATCATAGGTTTAAGAGTAGTCGAATCATAGCTGATAAGGAAAAGCTGAACGAAGCGAAAAAGAGCGTAAAGAGAGCAATGAGAGAAGCATTCAACGAATTCGAACATAAAACATTGGCAAACAATCTAAACAAGAACCCTAAAAAGTTTTGGTCATATGTAAAATCGGTAAGCGGATCTAAATCCCCTATTCAGTCACTCGTTGACCACGATGGCACCGAAACAGAGGACGACCGAAGAAAGGCAGAAATACTGAATTCAGTGTTCCGAAACTGTTTCACTGCGGAAAATCGTAACACGGTGCCTGACTTCAGCCGTCGCACGGACGCCAAAATGGAAAATATTGAAATAAACGATATCGGAATTGAAAAACAACTGCTATCACTTAGTAGCGGAAAAGCATCCGGACCAGACGAGATACCCTTAAGATTCTACAGTGATTATGCTAAAGAACTTGCCCCCTTTCTATCAGCAATTTATCGTAGATCGCTGGAAGAACGTAAAGTACCTAGCGACTGGAAGAAAGCGCAGGTCGTTCCCATTTTCAAGAAGGGTCATAAATCAGATGCGAATAATTATAGGCCTATTTCGCTTACGTCAATCTGTTGTAGAATAATGGAACATGTTTTGTGTTCTCGTATTATGACGTTCTTAGATAATACAAATCTCCTTCATCATAACCAACATGGATTCCGCAAACAGAGATCATGTGAAACTCAGCTCGCCCTATTTGCCCAAGAAATTCACAGTGCCGTAGACACTGGCGAGCAGATTGATGCCGTATTCCTGGACTTCAGGAAGGCATTTGATACGGTTCCGCACTTACGTTTAGTGAAAAAAATACGAGCTTACGGAATATCGGACCAGGTTTGTGATTGGATTCAGGATTTCCTAGAAGAAAGAACACAACATGTCATTCTTAACGCTTCAAAATCTGCAGATGTAGAGGTAATTTCGGGAGTACCGCAGGGAAGCGTGATAGGACCTTTATTGTTTACAATATACATAAATGACTTAGTTGACAACATCGGTAGCTCCGTGAGGCTATTTGCAGATGACACGGTTGTCTACAAGAAAGTAGCAACATCAGAAGACTCGTACGTACTCCAGGAGGACCTGCAGAGGATTAATGCATGGTGCGACAGCTGGCAGCTTTCCCTAAACGTAGATAAATGTAATATAATGCGCATACATAGGGGCAGAAATCCATTCCAGTACGATTATGCCATAGGTGGTAAATCATTGGAAGCGGTAACGACCGTAAAATACTTAGGAGTTACTATCCGGAGCGATCTGAAGTGGAATGATCACATAAAACAAATAGTGGGAAAAGCAGGCGCCAGGTTGAGATTCATAGGAAGAATTCTAAGAAAATGTGACTCATCGACGAAAGAAGTAGCTTACAAAACGCTTGTTCGTCCGATTCTTGAGTATTGCTCATCAGTATGGGACCCTTACCAGGTTGGATTAATAGAAGAGATAGATATGATCCAGCGAAAAGCAGCGCGATTCGTCATGGGGACATTTAGTCAGCGCGAGAGCGTTACGGAGATGCTGAACAAGCTCCAGTGGCGGACACTTCAAGAAAGGCGTTACGCAATACGGAGAGGTTTATTATCGAAATTACGAGAGAGCACATTCCGGGAAGAGATGGGCAACATATTACTACCGCCCACATATATCTCGCGTAATGATCACAACGAAAAGATCCGAGAAATTAGAGCAAATACGGAGACTTACAAGCAGTCGTTCTTCCCACGCACAATTCGTGAATGGAACAGGGAAGGGGGGATCAGATAGTGGTACAATAAGTACCCTCCGCCACACACCGTAAGGTGGCTCGCGGAGTATAGATGTAGATGTAGATGTAGATTTATTATATAAAACATGTTAGCATTTTAAAGATCTGAATCGAAAAAACTCATTGATCATGACTCAAATGAAGCGAAGCGTTTTTGTGCATCAAAAAGCATAGTTGTTTGCATGATAGACAAAACAGTATTTTCGTTACTTAGTCTGCAAATACGGATGCTATTAGAATCTCAAAAGCAAATGATGATGAAATGAAAGCGGTTTTAGAAATACGACTAACGACACCTACATTGGGAGGTCATAAAGTTTCAACTATCACCTCCAGACGGTGAAGCTGCGTCAATACACTCGTATATCTGCTTCAGTGCGACACATTCTCTCAGTGACTGATGACTTGTGTATGACTTCGGCTGTACAGATCTGGAGTCTGGCTCTTCGGGAAACGTCTGACCTCCAAGATCACCTCATATCATTCTGCAAATGCCTGCCACCCAAGTGTTTCTTCGTCCAAGGTAGAGGAAGAAGCCCCTGGGGGCCATATCAGGAGAATACGACGGCTGAAGCACAGTTCGATTGCTGGCGTTGTCATGGAGCATAAACAGCCCTTTGTGCACTTTTCCGCGATGCTTCAATCTTGACAGCCTCGCGTAACCTCGTCAGGAGATTTCGGAAGTGTAATCCTGTGATGGTTTGACCCGTAACTAACACACGGTCCTGTCGTATTAATGTGACCACCGCCCATGTACGACTTCAACGCGCAGTAACCACTCACAGACAGCAGGTCACAGCACTGAATCGACATGGCGGCACGTTTCCGTCGGTACATTTATTTATACCACTGTAATGTAGCCTGTTACCAATAATATAAACATAGGCTTTATTGATTTTTACAAAAATTATGCAATAGAAATAAGTACTTAATTTTGTCTCACACAACACTACCTCCCGTCACCATAACTATTTCTATTAATAGTAATACGAGGTGCATTCAAGCCTCCGATTTTTTTTCTAATTAGCTACTCACCCGAAATCGATGAACTGGCGTTACTTCTCGACGTAATCGCCCTGCAGACGTACACATTTTTCACAACGCTGACGCCATAATTCCATGGCAACGGCGAAGGCTTCTTTAGGAGTCTGTTTTGACCACTGGAAAATCGCTGAGGCAATAGCAGCACGGCTGGTGAATGTGCGGCCACGGAGATGTCTTTCATTGTTGGAAAAAACCAAAAGTCACTAGGAGCCAGGTCAGGTGAGTAGGGAGCATGAGGAATCACTTCAAAGTTGTTATCACGAAGAAACTGTTGCGTAACGTTAGCTCGATGTGCGGGTGCGTTGTCTTGGCGAAACAGCACACGCGCAGCCCTTCCCGGACGTTTTTGTTGCAGTGCAGGAAGGAATTTGTTCTTCAAAACATTTTCGTAGGATGCACCTGTTACCGTAGTGCCCTTTGGAACGCAATGAGTAAGGATTATGCCCTCGCTGTCCCAGAACATGGACACGTATCATTTTTTCAGCACTGGCGGTTACACGAAATTTTTTTGGTGGCGGTGAATCTGTGTGCTTCCATTGAGCTGACTGGCGCTTTGTTTCTGGATTGAAAAATGGCATCCACGCCTCATCCATAGTCACAACCAACGAAAAGAAAGCCCCATTCATGCTGTCGTTGCGTGTCAGCATTGCTTGGCAACATGCCACACGGGCAGCCATGTGGTCGTCTGTCAGCATTCGTGGCACCCACCTGGATGACACTTTTCACATTTTCAGGTCGTCATGCAGGATTGTGTGCACAGAACCCACAGAAATAGGCGATCTGTTCAACAGTCATTCGGCGATCCCCCAAAACAATTCTCTCCACTTTCTCGATCATGTCGTCAGACCGGCTTGTGCGAGCCCGAGGTTGTTTCGGTTTGTTGTCACACGATGTTCTGCCTTCATTAAACTGTCACACCCACGAACGCACTTTCGACATATCCATAACTCCATCACCACATGTCTCCTTCAACTGTCGATGAATTTCAATTGGTTTCACACCACGCAAATTCAGAAAATGAATGACTGCACGCTGTTCAAGTAAGGAAAACGTCACCATTTTAAGTATTTAAAACAGTTCTCATTCTCGCCGCTGGCGGTAAAATTCCATCTGCCATACGGTGCTGCCATCTCTGGGACGTATTGACAATGAACGCGGCCTCATTTTAAAACAATGCACATGTTTCTATCTCTTTCCAGTCCGGAGAAAAAAAATCGGAGGCCTTAGAACTTGAATGCACCTCGTAATACAAAAGAAACTATTCCTACTATGAATAAAAACTTCACCTACTACCAACTCTATGTCCACAAATATTATAATTTCAGTTATTGTCTGTAACGTTCACCAACGCACTCCATCGCTCCCTTGTCCATAGGCACGCTCTGCCGGTTTCTTGAGCACCACGGTGGGCGTTGTAGTTGCATCCTCTTTTATTGTGTGTTGGCTCCCTCGTTGAAGGGGACGATTACTCTGCTCCAAGGAACCATCGTCGTTGCCGATAACGAGTGTAACTACATGACGGCCCATGTCACCACGGTTCTGGTTCCTTGTGTGACGACATACAGCCCACGGCTGCGTTTCTCTCTGGTGTTGTTACGATGTCTGCAGACACGATGTCGGTATCTTCCAAAACCACATTGTTACTCTTCATGCACGTCTAGAAGCGGTCCGCGCTGTAAATAGTGATTATTTAGGCTTTTACATGGGTCCACATTAATGTGAATGTGTTAACAGCAAACCAAGGCAGTCCTAAAAAATACCCAGCCTCATGGTTAGGTCTTCGTCTTTTTCGGCGGTGGTGAATGCACATGTTTTCATCGCTTGCTTTGTTCCTTTGTCTCGATATCTTAATGATTCACAGAGCACCCATCCATGGTGATTAGGAAGATAAAGGAGACATTTGAACTGGCTGGACACGGTTTTGTCCTTCCGCTGCTGGCTCGGTTTCGCAGGCTGTTTGAATAGGTTTGAGCTGTCGCGGAATGCACCTCGGGGAGAACTGTGTCACGTAAGATGTTGAAAACAGATCGATAGCATATTTTCACTTATTCCACTTCGACGCGCAAGTCGCCGAAGTGGCGTCAAATCGAAAGACTTGCACCAGGCGAACGATCTACCCGACGGGAGGCCCTAGTCACACGACATTTATTAACTTATTCCACTGTCACCTCGATTGTGGTACGCTGTGTTTCCACGTCTCTGGCTATTTCTGGCTGTTCACAGAGAGATTGTCTGCCACTTCGGTCTTCGTCATTCAGGCTTGTTTGACCATACGATATCATATAATAGTGAACCGTTGCTGTGCACTTCCGCCAACTGAGCATGGGTTGTTGCAGTGTTGTTCCTTTTCAAACCCAGAAAACGAATTACCTCACGATAATCCACCTTATGAAAGATAGATAGATAGATACTCAGCGATCACAGGCCCTGCAGACCACGCGCTGATTCCACAAACTACCTCCATTCCTTCCTGTTTTGTGCCCGGTTCCACCAGGTGTCTTCAATTCCCAGGGCTGCTAGGTCCTTTGCCAAGTCGTCCATCCAGTGCTGCCTTGGTCGTCTAATGGGGCGTTTGGTTTTTGGTTTCCCCGCTAGTGCCATCTTCGCCTGTCTTCCATCTGGCACACGGGCTACATGGCCCACCCATTGTATTCTTCTGCTTTTTATCTTCTGTGGGATAGTTGGTTGTCGTATCAGAAGGTAGATTTCCTGGTTCCATTATCTAAAACTGGTCCCCATATCTTCCTCATTACTCTTCTTTCAAATATTAATAGTTTTTCCCTTTCTCGCTTAGTCATGCTCCATGTTTCTGAACCGTACATTACTGCTGGGCATATCACTGTGTTGTAGAGTTTCATCTTATGCTCACTAAGATCGATTAGAGCCAATCGTCTCTCTGAGGGTATGCATGCGTTTCGTTCCCACTGCTATTCTTTCCTTGATGTCCATTTTTATGTTGTTGTCTGTGGTAAACCACAATCCCAAGTATTTGAACTGGTCTACTCTCTTGAACCTCATGCCGTATATCTCAAGAAATTCTATCTGGTCTTGTCTTCTTCCTAATTGCATGAACTCTGTTTTGTCTCGATTCACTTTGAGACCTACCTACTGTGCATGATTGTCCATTTCCTGGTACATTTCTTTCAACTCGTGCTTTGATTCACCTAATAGTGCTATGTCATCTGCATATGCGAGACAATTGAAGTTATTGTCCATCTCTACTCCAGCCCACTCCTGTTGCCTACACTCTTTTATTACTTTTTCTCAGATGACATTGAACAGAACACATGAGAGAGCATAACAGGTGCGCCATTTTCTTTTGGTTCCCCTACTGGCCTGCTGTGGTAGAGTGGCGTGAGTATTCCAATGTGTACCATAACTGCAGACATGTACAGGGGGTGGGAAAAAATATGGGAACACCGCAAAAATGCAAGTTTGAACATAAATGCAGATGCTAGCCAAGAGTTTAGGTTGCACTGTTGTATTTGAGCGCGAACGGTACTTATGCAGTGTCATTATGTTGCAGCTGTCAGTCGTGGAACATTCTATGTTGATCTGATTGCATTATGTCGGAGCTAAGTGAATTCGAACGTGGGTAAATTGCTGGCACTCCAATGATGGGTACGTTCGTAACGAAGATAGCCGAAATACTTTGTATTTCAAGAGGCACCGTGTCAAAGATTTATACTGCACACAGGAAATGCGGAAAAATATATCTGCTGTACCACAACGCAGACGAAAGTATAAGATGAATGATAGTGAGGGAAGAAGAGGATTGTGGCGAAAAATAAGAGGACGGCAGCTGAAAAAGACACAGCAGAACTGAATGTCGCACTCACGAACTCTGTGAGCATCAAAACAACACGAAGCGGGCGCCATAGGCAGAGAAGAGCAAGGGCGAGCTGGAATACCGAAACCATTCCTCAGTTATGTAATTACCTTTAACAGCAAAACGTGGTGCCAAAGCCGAGCCTGGACTATGGAGCAATGGAAGAAAGTAATTTTGTCGGGTGAGTCTTGTTTCAAGCCGTTTCCAATTTCTGACCGAGGTTACGTCCCAAGAGTGAAACATGGCGGGGCTCGGTGATTTCTAGTTGGTGTGATGATCGGCATCTGGCTCTAGATGAAGAAAACTGTGAGGTAATGCGGATGAGTAGGAAAAACAAACCGGTAATGTTCGGGTACAGCATCAGTAGTGTCCTGCTTTACACCGCCACGTTGTTTAAATATCTGGACGTAATGTCGCAAAGCGATCAAAGCGATACGAAATGGAACGAGCACGTGAGATTATGGTAGGTGAGGTGAATGGCCAACTTCGGTTTATTGGAAGAATTCTAGGAAAGTGTGGTTCATCTGTAAAGGAGACCGCATATAGAACGTTTGTGAGACTTGTTTTTGAGTACCGCTCGAGTGTTTGGGACTAGTGCCACGTCGGATTAAAAGAAGACATCGAAGCATTTCAGAGGCGGGCTGCTAGTTTTGTTGCTCGTAGATTCTAACAACACGTAAGTGTTACGGAGATGCCTCGGGAACTCGAATGGGAATCCTTGGAAAGCGACGTTCTTTTCGAGGAACACTATTAAGAAAATTTAGAGAACCGGCATTTGAAACTCACTGCAGAACAATTGTACTGCCTTCAACTTATACTGCGCGTAAGGACCACAAAGATACGAGTAAGATACAAGTAAATAGAGCCCATACAGAGGCATCTAGGCAGTCGTTTTTTCCTCGCTCTACATGCGAGTGGAACGGTGTAGTGTAACGACGCGTATGATTCAATGATTTTTGTTTGAAATATGACCATGTGCAGACTTCGTCACCTACGTCGTTTACAAAACACTTCAAAAAAATTATTTAAATTCTTTTAAAGTTCTCTATAAAGATTCTTGAACGAAACTGTAATTAAAACACCTTCAGTTGAGTCGTTTGTGCAGAATTACGTCACTCAGTCCAACTGGTTTGCGCAAACTTTTGAAATCTAGATGTCGTTTGTTTCTTCTTGGAAATTATATTCTTGCAAGTTATCTTATTTTTCCCATATTAAAATCAGACTGTAAAACCTTTAAGATTCAGAAATCGAAATCAAACTCTTCTGAAAATTAATATTTTGGAAAAATACAGTAATAATTCTTCCTCAATATAACTCTTCATAAATAATTCTGGAACACGTATTTAAGCTTTAGAGCATACACTGTTTTATTGTCTTCGTATATGCTACATACAGATGTCAACATCACACTCCACAAAACAGAACGGAACAAAATACAACATGAACTAAACATTCTGTGACGTCATTACAATGGAAAATTACAAATTTTTATTTATTTGAATGTTGGAGGTTCGACGCAACAACCCGATCACAGGATCTGCTGCTTTTTGGCCGTTGACCCGCGACGTCAGGTGGCCAACAATTTTCTTTCTGGTTCCGGCAGTGAAGATGCTGTTTCCGCGAGTTGCGCTGTTCTCTCCTAACATGAAACATACAAAACAAAAATACAAAACTTTACATATTTTACAAGCATAACACAATATTACAAATACATAAACAAAACACTAAATTAAACTTATATTTACCTGCAAACTAAGCTGATCCTTGTGGAAGGGTGAAGCTTTAATTTCGCGTCCCATTACAACAAGAAAGAAATGACTGGGTATGGTACGAGATACCCTCCTCACGCGCCGTACCGTGGATTGCAGTGTATCTCAATGTAGACGTAGATGTAGATTTGGGCAGTCAAATTGTGGTACTCATGGGCCTCGTGGTTACTCTGCAAGGTCGCCTCACTGCAAAGGATTATGTGACTATGTTGGCTAATTAGGTCTCTGCTCACACAGCACACATCGTCTAGGACTGGTTTTGTGAGCACGGGGCTGAACTGTCGCATCTGCCCTAGCCACCACAATCACCAGATGTCAATATTCGTGAGCTTTTGTGGTCTACCTCGGAGAGAAGTGTGCCTGGTCACTAACCACATCCATCATCGTTACCTGAACTTGCCATTTCTCAGCAAGAGTGGTGCAAGATTCACTTGAAAACCATACAGGACCTCCACCCATTCCGAGACTTCTTGATCTGTTTTGAATGCCAACGGTAGTCCTGCACCGTATTAGTTACGGTAATTTCTTGTGTTTTTGGTGCTTCGGTATTTTTCTCCGCCCCCTGTGCCTGAAACCAAACAAAAATCAATTTCGTTATTTTATTTTTTCGAGGTGATAATAAAAACATAATGACTAGTCTCATATCGAAGACCGTAAACGGTGTTCATGAAGGTTTCTCGGGTCTCCAGCCGGCTGGTAGCGTTGATATCTCGCGACGTTTCGGGAAGTGTCATACCACGCATCTTCTGGCGAAGTGTCGAGATTCGCGGAGAGCGGTCTATATGTATGCGCGGTCACCCCCCTCTAC
The DNA here is from genome assembly GCF_021461395.2 of Schistocerca americana. NCBI lineage: Eukaryota > Metazoa > Arthropoda > Insecta > Orthoptera > Acrididae > Schistocerca > Schistocerca americana. Next base: position 206,477,711 of record NC_060119.1, read on the forward strand.
TAGACCTCGGGTGGCTGCGGTGGACCAGCGGCGTGCGCGCGGTGGTGGGGATGGCGGTCGCCCCCGGCGGCCGCGTACGGTTCTCGGTGTAAGCCTTCTGTCTGCGTCCGCGGCGGAGGACGTTGACGGGGGAGCTCCCGACGGATTGCCGCTATCGCAGGGTTCCATGCTGCGCTGAGTTGGTATCCCTCGTCTCTGTTGACCAGATTCTCGTCAATCCTTATTTCTATGGATTCTTTGATAACGCTTTCCCAAAAGCCAGATGCTCGGCACAGTACCTTTGTGTTTTCGAAGTGGAAGGTGAAGGTGTGTTCTTCATTGATGCTGTGTTCTGCTATTGCTGATTTTTCTGTGTGGCCTAGTCGCACACATCTGATATGTTGAAGCTTCCTGGCAGATTAAAACTGTGTGCCAGACCGAGACTCGAACTCGGGACCTTTGCTTTACGCGGGCAAGTGCTCTAGCAACAGAGCTACCCAAGCACGACTCACGCCCCGTTCTCACAGCTTTACTCTGCCAGTACCTCGTCTCCTACCTTCCAAAGTTTACAGAAGCTCTCCTGCGAACCTTGCAAAACTAGCACTCCTGAAAGAAAGGGTATTGCAGAAACATGGCTTAACCACAGCCTGGGGGATGTTTCCGGAATGAGATTTTCACTCTGCAACGGAGTGTGCGCTGATACGAAACTTCTTGGCAGATTAAAACTGTGTGCCGGACCGAGTTTTGCAAGGTTCGCAGGAGAGCTTCTGTAAAGTTTGGAAGGTAGGATACGAGGTACTGACAGAAGTAAAGCTGTGAGAACGGGGCGTGAGTCGTGCTTGGGTAGCTCAGTTTGTAGAGCATTTGCCCGCGAAAGGCAAAGGTCCCGAGTTCGAGTCTCGGTCCGGCACACAGTTTTAATCTGCCAGGAAGTTTCATATCAGCGCACACTCCGCTGCAGAGTGAAAATCTCATTCTGGATCTGATATGTTCTTTGCAGCGTTTAGATGTGCAGCGCTGTGTTTGCCCCATGTATTGCTCTCCGCATTCGCATGTTATACTGTATACTCCTGGTGTGTTAAGGTTCAGCGCGTCTTTGGCAGAACGTAGGAGCTCCCTCGTCTTCGGTGGTGGCCGGAGAATGGTTTTGATCTTTTAAGTCGTGCAATATTGGCCGAGAGCGGACCCACGTACGGAAGGAACGCGAGTCGTTTATCTTCTTCTTCTCCTTCATTATTTTCTTCTGGGGTTCTCACTGCTTCCTTTTAAGCGCCCTGTTGATCTGCGTTTCACTGTAGCCATTTTGTTGGAAGACTTCCCTCAGGTTTGTCGCAGACGGCGCGCGCCCTATGTACCAGGGTGGTCAGTACTGTTTGCCTTTGTGCTGGATGGTGGCAGCTTGTTGCATGAAGGTATATAGATCTGTGTGTGTCTTCTTCCTATGTACTGCATGGCCTAGTGATCCATCTGCCTTCCTCTTAATTAAAATATCAAGGAAGGGGAGGCATCCATTTTCCTCTATTTCCATTGTAAATTTGATGTTGGGATGGATGCTGTTGAGGATGAGGGGTGACCGCGCATATAAATAGCCCGCTCTCCGCGAATCTCGACACTTCGCCAGAAGATGGGTAGTATGACACTTCCCGAAACGTCGCGAGATATCAACGCTACCACCCGGCTGCAGACCCGAGAAACCTTCAAAACGCCGGGAAAGCCTACAGTCACGTAAACGGCGTTGTTCTACATCTACATCTACATCCATACTCCGCAAGTCACCTGACAGTGTGTGGCGGAGGGTACCCTGAGTACCTCTATGAGTTCTCCCTTCTATTCCAGTCTCGTATTGTTCGTGGCAAGAAGGATTGTCGGTATGCTTCTGTGTTGGCTCTAATCTCTCTGATTTTATCCTCATGGTCTCTTCGCGAGATATACATAGGAGGGAGCAATATACTGCTTGACTCTTCGGTGAAGGTATGTTCTCGAAACTTTAACAAAAGCCCGTACCGAGCTACTGAGCGTCTCTCCTGCAGAGTCTTCCACTGGAGTTTATCTATCATCTCCGTGACGCTTTCGCGATTACTAAGTGATCCTGTAACGAAGCGCGCTGCTCTCCGTTTGATCTTCTCTATATCTTCTATCAACCCTATCTGGTACGGATCCCACACTGCTGAGCAGTATTCAAGCAGTGGGCGAACAAGCGTACTGTAACCTACTTCCTTTGTTTTCGGTTTGCATTTCCTTAAGATTCTTCCAATGAATCTCAGTCTGGCATCTGCTTTACCGACGATCAGCTTTATATGATCATTCCATTTTAAATCACTCCTAATGCGTACTCCCAGATAATTTATGGAATTAACTGTTTCCAGTTGCTGACCTGCTATTTTGTAGCTAAATGATAAGGGATCTATCTTTCTATGTATTCGCAGCACATTACACTTGTCTACATTGAGATTCAGTTGCGATTCCCTGCACCATGCGTCAATTCGCTGCAGATCCTCCTGCATTTCAGTACAATTTTCCATTGTTACAACCTCTCGATACACCACAGCAACATCTGCAAAAAGCCTCAGTGAACTTCTGATGTCATCCACCAGGTCATTTATGTATATTGTGAATAGCAACGGTCCTATGACACTCCCCTGCGGCACACCTGAAATCACTCTTACTTCGGAAGACTTCTCTCCATTGAGAATGACATGCTGCGTTCTGTTATCTAGGAACTCCTCAATCCTACCTTAATGACGAACTCGTTGATGGTGTCAGCGATAGATCACTTTTATTCTTTTGGATCCAATGACGCCGCCGCTATTTGGTGTTTCAGGTCCGAGGCATCTGGCGCGAGTCGTAGCAGAAGAGCCCATTCGGAGGTGTTGGCAGCACTGTGTCCCACTCCAGCGCAGCTGCATGCTATCACGCCCCGCTCGGCGCAGAACAGCCGCGCTAACGGCAGTACGACTTTCGGCAGAGCTCTCGATGCAAGTATTGCGTCGCTCAGACGGAAACGCCCCACAGAATGGGATTCCATATCGTATTGTCCTAGATATTTCTCGCAAACCTCGACCCACGCCACAAAGAGTACCTCCAGCGACGATGATTATGCTTCCAGTGAGATGTCCGAAGCCATCACGGCGTCCTCGCACATCACCGTGTCGTCGCACACGGCGGACTCAGGCGACTGGATGCCGTCCTCCTTGAGCTCGGAGTGCTTCGACGACACCACCACCGTCGTCACGAAGGGACGTCACACTGACGGACTAGCGCCTGAGATCAGCTTCCCGTCTTCTGAGCCGGCGGACCTGGAAGACTGGTTCTCATCGTCGTCATCCTCCAGACGTCTCTACGAAGACAGATCACTTGTTCCGGCCAGGTTTCGAAATTACTGTTTGAGGCTGCTCGGTGTAAGGGAAGACGTGCTGGTGGCCCCGCAAGCGTATGATACGCGGACAGTCAACGACACCATGAGACGGTACTGCGTGTCCCTCCTGAATTCTGTGAGAAGAGCCCTGTTGTTGTACCTGTACTGTAACGTCTCGAGGTAACACCAGTCGCCGCTCCCTTTGGCCCACCGTCAGGGCAAAGCAAGAGACACGTAACATCACAATGTCAGATTCGTCCCACCATCATAAATTCCCTTTCCAGAGCCCAGTTGCCGCCTCGTAAGTTCCCATGTACAATCTGCTATTACAATTTAAATTCTACGCACAATAACTTTTCCCAGAGAATGAGATCCACCCCAGCTGCTACGATACTGAAAATTATATTCAGTTTTACTTCAGAGGTCCAAAAATACGTGCACACAGTGGCAAGTCAGGAGCACTGAATTTTATTCAAAAATTCTGTTTTTTTTATTGTTATCACTTGTTACATCTACAACACAGTACTTTAGCATTTCTCAAATTCGCAACGCAGGCTTATGACACCGAAATCTTACCAAGCATCGGTATTCAAAACTTTCACAACTTTGAAAATTCTCAGCAGGCCACATATTCTAATCATTTCGGTTTAATGGCGCAGAAAAACGCTACCAATCATTTCAGTTATTGCATCTTAATTTTTTTAGTTTTTAATCCGAAGACCATTACGCAAAAATTATTCCATGTCCGACAGCTTCTTCACACGAAGTAGTCATACGTGCACCTACTGTTGCGCCACATATCGTCGTTAATTGGATTCTATGACTTGCTCAATATCGAAAATAATTGAACAAACTGCATTGTGTATAACCTGGCTGTGTCATCTAACTTGCCATCGTGAAACTTAAAACACCTTTTATTGCATAATCGCTATCGTTTTGCACGGTCGCCGCCATGCTTTTACGGACAACGGGTTCGTAAACTGAGTGTTATGCGTTATGACTGATGTCGTAGCTCTGTAGAACCTAGTATTTCAGAGACAGAAAGAAGATAAAAGATATATAAAATGAGTAATAAATCAAATTAAGGTGACGCTCTTCCTTTGATTCTGTAGTTTGTTGAATTTATTCTCGATTTTATTTCGAACAATATCCATCACTGGCTTAGCAGTACAGTATTTTAATACATGTGTCAACTATATAGTTAATACACCTGAAATGTTCGTTGCATGTCTAGTAAGAGACATGTGTCTGAATTATGCAAAATAAAGTTGAGGATACCTCAATTTTAACAGAATCGCACACGTTAAAACAATTATACAAAACATTATGCAGCCGTAAGTTAAAAGCGAAAGAACATAAATGAACGCAGCAAGAAAGGAAAAGCTTTAATCAGGTACCGTCGAAAAAACTCACAGAGAAAAATAAAACAAATTATGAAACATGATTTAGCCTGTGTGAAATCTCAAATCTAGCACGTTCCGAGCAGAATTATGTAACACAGTAGTGGAAAATCGAAAATTATCACCTCACAGTTACGTAGTGTAGAACCATCGTATTTGAATTGTCTGCTGATAAATAGCAATAAAAGTAATGATTCAAAGAGATGCGCTATGAACCGAACCTGAACCACCTACTGGCTATGTGAACAGCACATCCACAAGATCTGAACTAGCGGAAAACGAATCTAAAGTTTCCTTACTGGGCTGTAATAGTATCTACAGCTGTGGTCTTACTTGCATGGTAGGAACAACGAGTAGCTTCAACTGGCTGCCTAGTGTCAGACCACTACCATCGCAATATGTCTTCAATATAAGGCAATCACTTATGGTGAATTTACATTTGTAAGTGACCAGCCTTTTCCTGCTGACATCACTGGAGTATGCATTCGACAGGTACATAGCACACATTTCCTCCTCCCCCCCCCCCCCCCCCTCTGTGTTCATCTCTTCCTCACCTGTCACTTGGTCCACCTCATCCTATCACCTCTATCTGAACATCTACTCCACAATCTCTCTGTCTCTCCACCTCTTCCTTGCCTATTTTTTATAAATCTGTGCTCACTCTCTGCTCAAATGGTTCAAATGGCTCTGAGCACTATGGGACTCAACTGCTGAGGTCATTAGTCCCCTAGAACTTAGAACTAGTTAAACCTAACTAACCTAAGGACATCACATACATCCATGCCCGAGGTAGGATTCGAACCTGCGACCGTAGCGGTCTCGCGGTTCCAGACTGCAGCGCCAGAACCGCGCGGCCACTTCGGCCGGCTCACTCTCTGCAACGATATATCTTTCTCCCCTTACTTCTGTCCACATCCTCTTCCCCCTTCTTTTGTTCATATCCTTCTCCCCATCTTCCTTTCCCATCTGTCCACTACACTTCACACTCCCACATGCCTCCAGCATCTTCCCCTCCTCTCTCATCTGACCATCCCTCTTCACTCTGTTCTCTGTCCCATCTCCTCGTCTCCTCTCTCTGTCCATCTCATACTTGTCCATACACTGTGTCACATTTTCCTCTCCTCTCTCTATTTCATCTTCCCCACACTCTGTCCCTCTCATCCTTCCCCACATCTCTGTCTTCAGCCCCTCCCTCTGAGCTCTGTCTATCTCTCTGTCCCCTCCTCTCTGTCCATCACCTCCTCACTCCTTTGTCTGTCCATCTCCTTTTCCACCCTATCTCTGTCCACCTCATGCTCTGTCTTTTTTTACTATCCATCACCTCCCTTCCCCATCTCTCAGCTCGACTGCAGCTGTCTGCATGTGTAGCTCAAGCAAAAAAGCAGGCTGATAGTACTCCCACAAAACGTCTGTTGAGCAGGACAGGCTACGTGTCAGGGTATTTAAAATCATTTTTTTGCCCTTGACATGTAAGGTCTCTATGCAAAACAGGTCGATAAGACAGGCCAGTACCACTTCAACACAACAGAAATGTTGTGTAGGACAGCCTATGTGACTGTGGCTGGAAAATTGTTTGATGCCCCTGACATGTATGCTGCCTTTCAGACTGGGTAGATAAGGCAGACTGATACTACACACTCACACACACACACACACACACACACACACACACACACCACATACCTGTCATGGATGGCAGTCTATATGGTAGGGGCCTGAACAAAAACGTTTTTGCCCCTATCTCTGCTCCTTTGGGATCTAGGCAGTTATAAAGCCCATAGAGCTGACGCATGAAGTGTGATGTTTGTGTGATAGATGTGGTTTAAATTGATCCAGTGGTTTGGGAGGAGATGCTGGGCATACACACATGGGTGCTGCTTCATACAGGGTGTTTCTAAAATGGTTGGAGGCCTGGTAGAGTAGGCCATAACAAGCAACTCTCACATTTACATTCCTTAGTGTTCAGCACTAGGCATCGCTTAAAAGCATCATGTGCTACCAGGAAGTTAGGCATACAACCAGCCTTCCAAGTCAAAAAGGTATCAGGTATAATGTGTGGGATAACACCACAGAGTTTCCTCCAACATTTGCTAGTTCACAAATGTGTTGCCTTTGGCAGTACAAAAGTCTGGCAGAGAGTGATACCTGTGCATATTGCGAAGTCTGGTTCGCACTGTGCTAGCGTATCTACAAATAGGGACATTCTTGTCTTTGGTATTGTGAGGAGCAGACGAGAAATAGGGCGCTTTTCTCGGAAGATGGTTGGAAACGCTCTGGCTGCTCAACGGATGTACAGTCGTGTTCAAAAGTGTCCGAACGACCTGAATTGCATTTCGCCTGATTCGCATACAACCCTCATAACGCAGCGGTCTAGCAGGTCCTCTAATCGCTCCTCATTACAGTCGTTTGACTATTGAAAATGGTTTCAACAAACCACCACTAGAAAACACTGCTCTGAATCGCAATAACTCAAGATGTAAAGTATTACCACGATACTACAAATGTCAGGGAGCACCTTATTACAGATAAGACTGTCCTTAATGCTTGTAAGCTCACATTTATTACAATAAATGACATACCTGAAATATTACCACTCATTATTACATCAGATAGGTAATGCACGTAGCAAATTCGTCGTATTCATGATTTCCTCTTCAAAGTAACATACCGTACTTCTTATTTACCACAAAATGACATTAAAAATTTAAGATTTTCACGAGCTGCTAGTTGAGAATTTGTTTGAACTTCAAATGACACGGCGAACCGTCTCGTTCTGCATATGGATTCAAACCCAGGTCATGCAGACTAACCGAAGATTTCGTGACTGACGGAAACTAACAGTCATTCTCGACTAGGCATACAGAGAGTGATATACCTCGGTTTTAGACTGTATCAGTTAGGAAATATCAACTTTAAATTACATAACGTAAACATTTTTAATGGACGCCAATTCCTACCCAGCATCTATTGTCCCTGGTAACGAACTACGAGAGATGTTAAATATTGCTTCTTCACGAGTAACTTACTTGAAATGCTGTGAGGTAAAGCTTTGTGTTGGACAAGGATTCGAACCCAGAACCTAATCGGATGTTATCGAAGCACAATCGACCTTGACATATCGGATTTCCTCGGCAGTAGCAAGATGTTTTAACGGAAATGACGAGACGAAACATTAATTTTTTCCTTCCCAGGACTCCAACCTGGCACCTATCGCTGTTATATTCTAGAGAAAACGAACGTTAAATATGGGTTTGTTACACCAGCAGCGAACTAGAAATAATATGACAAAGAGTTCAGTGCTGACTGGGAATCGAACCCCACACATATCGTTATTGACTACACACAGAGACGTCAGCTACCGAATGTTTCACCACCAGCAGCTCGGAATAACATCCTTGAACTTACAGTGATCCCACAAATAGTTCTGTGTCTCACTGGGAGACAAAAACGTCAGATATCGTTAGTGTTGAAAACGAATGAAAATACATTAAAAATCGAAATTATTATCCACCAGCAGATAGATGTTCTCTTGCTAGAGCTTGATAATATATATTGAAAAAATTTAGTGCTGCGCCAGGATTCAAACTCTTTCGTGCGCAATATGTGAAGATGTTGAGGAATCTGCAGTTTTGAACAAACAACAAATTGTAGTCGAGCTGTATTGTCACGAAGAGACAAAATTCCGCGTTAAGGGCGGTGAGTTGAATTCCCAGTTCAGAACCAATTTTATCGACATACAGAAGAGCAGTTTAAAAGATGTAATAAGTGTCCTGTGACCCTACATAGCGGTTGTTTCATCACTATAAATAAATAACTAGTAAAAGAAAGGTTACTGGTGATAGTTTCTACATGTCGCCACTCCTGACTTTATTGTCGTTCAACCTAATGTCTACTTGGTAGAGAAGGAATATCATGTTTATTGTGAATTTCAGACCACAATGCCATTATACCTTCTTCACTTGGCGTAGCCAGAAGAGAATAGAAACAGTCTCTCCCTATCTAAAATCATCAGCAGTTGGAATCGAAGCCAGGCCATTAGTATATAAATCTATGAGCAATCCAACAGACCAGCAAATCCTCTTCTCTGTGGTTCATTTTTCTATTTTAACGCCGTTGCGCCACACTGAATGAGAATTCTGACACACAGGCTCCCTGTAGTGGTTTGCAGCATGTTCAGTACATTCATTTACTTGGTTGACCGAATCGCCATGAACTAGCTGCCTCGGCTACCCAGTGCATACATTCGACTCTATTTTGTAATCACCGAAATAAAATCACGTAACTGCCACATACACAGAACTACCGTCAGTGTAGGATGCAGAAATTGAGCTACTCTATTGCGCTATCTGTTTGTTGAAAACGTTGTGCAGTGCAAAAGAAAAGCTGTAACTGTCTGTCTCTCAGAAGTCTACATCCGGCCATATGCATTATCTCACAACACTGTGGAATGCGGAAGTTTTGGAGGAATTGTTGTTGACTTCTGGAGCGGCTGTAAAAACCGTTCAGCCAGTAGTGTAACGGTAAATGTAGTGCACCAAAGACGAAACATTGCGAGGTCAAGTACATTCACTGCTACATTTTTTAAAACGCAATTCTGCTGTCTGCTGAAGTTATCAATCTAATGGAACTTTGAACACAATTCGATTCACTTCTCAACCCAAAATAGTCGCATGGCAAAAAAGGACCAACTACTGCGCATTTTGTTCTTTTCAGGTTTAATAGACGGCCAGGCAGCAGATGCATCTCGAAATTCTTGTATTATGTATGGGGAGAGCGCATTGAGCCAAAATACTTCAGAAAAGTATTTTCCACATTAGCTGTCGTGTGGTAGTGGCATTTTATTCTTCTTCAAGCCTTGTTTGACAGCTTTAACTCAGAACAAGTTTTCTACATGCGTGTAATCAATAAATTGCATGTGCATTGTCAGACTGTTGTAGATAACATCAGAGAATTCGCATGTATCGTTGATGATAAATTTCTCTAAAAATGGTTCAAATGGCTCTGAGCACTATGGGATTTAACGTCTGAGGTCATCAGTCCCCTAGAACTTAGAACTACTTAAACCTAACTAACCTAAGGACATCACACACATCCATGCCCGAGGCAGGATTCGAACCTGCGACTGTAACGGTCGCACGGTTCCAGACAGTAGCGCCTAGAACCACTCGGCCACTCCGGCCGGCCGCTATAACTGGCTCTGAGAGGAGTTCAGTGTACAGCAATAAAAATTTTTGGTCATTTTCCAAATAACATAAAATGTCTGGCAGGTAGCGAAGCAAATTTTAAATCTAATTTGAAATCATTTCTCATGGGCAACTCCTATTCCATTCACGAGTTTCTACTTAAAAACTGATAGTCGGTAAAAAATAAAAAATTAACTGATTTTAAGTGTAGTTTGATAATTAGGAATAAAGGGCTAATGTGTTGATTAGTCTTAACGCTAATCATTTATACATATTCTGTAAACTGACTCATTTCAATAAGGGAGTCGTTGAAATGATCTATGGAATATGTAACCAACTATCAGTTTTCTGATGTTCGTTTCTGTAACTCATCAATACATTTGGCTGTTAAGTTAAGCCTGTCCTATTTCTTTTCCCATGGCGCCGCCTGCTGTGAGCTTACACTAGCTCTTGTAGGCCAATATCAAGTGTTCTTTTTGCGCGGCCAGAACACGTACAATGGCATTTCTTACACGTTAATGTTTTGTGGTCCATTTCTCTACGAATGATTCCGTTTTGACGTCTTTTGGTCTGTGGTATATACTCTATGGGGTAATCTTCTACCTTTTTATTCTGCAGTATACGCAGCTTACAGGCACAAACAGATTACTAGCCTTGAATGTCGTATGGGCTATCTTTTAGTTCATTTCATTTTAACAGGGCACTGTGCGAAGCTTCTTAAAACCGACAAGGCCAACAGCCTGTTGAGGTCTCTTGAATTTTAAACGTGTCTTCCCGTATACTCAAAACAATTTCGTATCACTAAGTTGTCTTAAAAAAATTTTCTGTTATGCATATTGGTGTCTTTGATGGACAAGATCAGTTACTGGCTTCTGAATACCTTCGGCTATAATAACCCATTTATTTTTTTAAAAGGGGTGCAAGAAATGTTTTTAAAATATTGACAACAGTATCTGCCTGCTAACACATTTGCATGGACGGCAGCCTACATATTCAACATCTGTTGAGCCAGTAAGATGGTTTCAGTGTTGGTAGTCCAAAGCTATACTAAATCGAGGTCATGCCATTTTTAAGAAAAGTTTGTATTTCCTCTGTAGGACAGAGGCGAAACGCGTTATTGGCCAAATCTAAAATAAAGGATCCAATAAAGTCTGTTTTGCAGCGAAAACATTTATCACTGTGTGCTCTATCATCCCGCCATGTACTGGAAAAAGGTATATACAGGATGAAGCGAAATTCGCGCCCTCGGGCATCGCAGCGTGACTGCTCACATGGCAGCGATAAATAAAATGTCTGTCACAAAACTGCGTCCGGAGAGTACATCCGGGAGAAAAATCAAGTTAAGGAGTGGCAATCTGACAACACTTTAACCACGTGTATGCTAACTACCCCTATCAGCACTTGCTAGTAGTACTGTACAGTTAGTGCAGTTGATAGCGTTTTGGGTTAGCATGATGGAGGTCGAGTGTTCGATCCTGGGTGGGGGCGCATTTTGTTTGTTTGCTAATTTCATTCTGACACTTCATACTGTAATATACACCGTTCCTTAGGTCATATGCATCCTAAATTTACAATATTTTGTAACACTGAACATAACTAATAGGTGGTTAAACAAATAAGAAATATACAGTTGATACAAATGACCTGTCATAGGACAGAGTAACTACAATAACAGTATCAGTTTCGAGATGCTAAAGGTGACAGCACAGTAAAATAACACAATATCTACTTGTCATTAATAGTACACGTAACATGAGCCCTCAGCTGTCGCACATTAGCAGCCAGTGACAATAATAATGTCCATATTAATGACCGCATGACCTTCACAACAGAATACGTTGTTCTCAGAACAACAGATGCTCAAAGCGACCTCCCTGCACGTCCAACATTGCGCTACTCACCGGATCATACAGCTCTGGACCCTTTGCAGCAAAGCTGCGTCCACAGTAACAAGAACAGCACGAACACGCGCTACCAATTCATCCACATTCGTCGTCGGAGTAGGATACACGTGCTCCTTCAGGTGTCCCCACAGGAAGAAATCCAGGGGATTTAGGTCACACAACCGGATCTCTACATTGGAGCCATTTCCCTGGATATGTTCTGTCTAAATACTGTCGCACATTAATTCCAGAGTGTGGAGGTGCACCATCACGTTGGAACCACATACTCTGTCGAACATGCACTAGAACATCTTCCAGCACATCAGATAGATAGTTTGAAAGGAATACATGATACATTCGTGCAGTCAACCGGGCACGCAAAAGTAGGGGCCCAAACACCTGTCGCCCAATGTTCCGGCCAAGACGTTGATACTAAAGCAAACCTGATATCAATGGTCTCTATTGATTTGCGGGTTAACCTCACACCAGTGGTGTGTTATGTTGGAACCATTCACAGAATTGCATCCACTGACGGCGATCTGCTGGATGCAAGTGTTGCGGGGAAGCATAATGATAGGGGTGCACCCATAATCGTGCAGCACGTTAATGAGCATGCGTTGCGAGACACCAGTTGCCTTGCTACGCTGTGTGTATTTCACTGGGGTTCTTAGTAGAGATGGGCAAAACTGTTCTTTTCAGAGATCGGATCAGAACTGTTCACTCCCTGAAATGAACTAGCTCTTTTTCATGACTCACCACTCATTCACAACAGAAAATAAATGGAAGGCACATTGCCCTTTAAACTTGGTTTATTCCAGTACTATACCTGTATTTTGATCTTATTTAATCCTATTTTGAAGTAAAACAGATAATGGGTAAGAATTTTGTATTGTTTATTGAAATTTCCACGGTATGACAAAGTTTTTGATTACTGATTCATTTTGCACTATCGTGGTTTTTTGGGTGATCGAAAAATGTTGCAACTTGAGATTTACATTAACAATATATTTGGCTATAATGTATTAAAATTTCATTAACCTCGTACAAATACATCGCAAGCCATATATTTTTTAAAGTGAACATTTCCTTCCAAAGACGCCTAAATTCGCAAAACCCGTACTACAATAAGAAAAAATATATAAATTTGACTGTAAGACCAAAGTGCTGCATATAGCCTTCCGCAGAATAAAACAAGGAAAATATTGGTGTATCACTTTTGCTATACGTTTATCGGTTCGCTCCTAATTAAAGTGTAAATTCGAGTGACCATAATAAAAAATCCTATAGTAAAAGGAGCCGTCAGGAATCTAATCTGATCAGTTTAAACAAATAAAAATAAAATAAAAACAAATGATGTATACATAACATAATTATGTAATATACATAACGGTATTACTATGAAGAACAATATCCAGTAGAGACGAACTCCGATGCAGAAGCGCTGAGTCAAGCAGGTCGAGCCGCGAGCTGTATTACTGCGCGAGCTAAGACCACAGAGACCAGAGTGACACCTGAGTTGCTTTGCTCAACGCTCTGGCTAGAGTCGAGAACGGTGGGGTGAGCGTTGAGCGGGCGAGTTCCGAGGGTGGGGGGAGCGGTGAACGGCCACCACTCACCCGCTCGGAGGCAAATCGTCCGTTCTCTTGCGAGCAGGTTGTTGCAAGTAGTTCTTATGTTCTCCGCTAGGAGGCTCTCTGTCCTGTTGCTCGCATCAACTGCCCAGAGGGCAGGACGTGCGACTGAAACGATCGCCGACGGAGTGCTACGCTAAGTTAAGGTGCGCCAGACACTGCACGCGACAGAGGAAGCACAGAGTGGGCACGGCATATGTGAAACACAAAATCCAATGGGGCACTGCACAATGCAGGCAGCCAAGGCAGAAGCAGGGTAGAGGCCGGCGCTGGCTGTGTTGTGTGGCGTGCAGTGTGCTCTGAACAGCAGAGGCCCCACTGGTGTGCTCCGACTCTCTGTCTCTCTCTCTCTGCTGTGGGAAACGTTTGGAGCTACCGTTCTTTTTTTCTGAATCACTGATTGTTCACTCCTTTGAAAGATTCAACTCTATGAATTAGTTCAGGAGCGGATCCCCCATCTCTAGTTCTTGGTGTATGACCTCCAGAATAGCTTCTTCAGTAGCTGGAGTACGGCGAGTGGACGACCTCTGCTACACGATGGTGGAAGGAGAGAACCTGACTCCTGAAGGTGCAGCTCCAGGTGATGAAACAAATATTTATCTGGATGGCATCGACGAGGATATCTAGCAGCGTATACGAGCGGCGACACCAGCCCGGTTATCAGATGCACCAAGGACTACAAGAATATTCACGTATTCAGAGTTTTTGTATGCCATACGTCTGGTCACTGGTTTAGAGGTTTACAATGAGAAAATTCGATACGTGTTTGTATGTACATTGGAGTATTTCATGCGCATGTTACTCCACTCACAACTAGTCCCTATCTGGTGGAGGGTGCATACAATAAAACACAATGTCAGTTCTGCTCGCTGTTCCATCTAACGCGCATTACCCCTCTAAGAGATATTGTTCTGCATGATCCATCCCGATACCGCTAATTGTGAAACGTTCTGTTTGGAATTATACTGTTTCCCTAACGGTAACAGATGTGATGCTTCCACAATCCCATCAGTAGAATGATAATAATGTATTGAGGTAAGTACTAAACAACATGCGGTTACCAGACTCAATGTTGAAAGGCATAATTAGTGGGACCATGGTGATAACTCATACAAATAGTAACCGAATTTGGACATTATTAGCAAAACAAGTTGCTAGTCATACTGGTAACGTAAGGCCCTAACGAAATGATACGGACCTGAACGAGGCAAAAACAATAGTTGGTACTAATCTATGGGACCATTGGACGAGGGTACAAACGAAACAGGTTTCGTATCTACACTCCTGGAAATGGAAAAAAGAACACATTGACACCGGTGTGTCAGACCCACCATACTTGCTCCGGACACTGCGAGAGGGCTGTACAAGCAATGATCACACGCACGGCACAGCAGACACACCAGGAACCGCGGTGTTGGCCGTCGAATGGCGCTAGCTGCGCAGCATTTGTGCACCGCCGCCGTCAGTGTCAGCCAGTTTGCCGTGGCATACGGAGCTCCATCGCAGTCTTTAACACTGGTAGCATGCCGCGACAGCGTGGACGTGAACCGTATGTGCAGTTGACGGACTTTGAGCGAGGGCGTATAGTGGGCATGCGGGAGGCCGGGTGGACGTACCGCCGAATTGCTCAAGACGTGGGGCGTGAGGTCTCCACAGTACATCGATGTTGTCGCCAGTGGTCGGCGGAAGGTGCACGTGCCCGTCGACCTGGGACCGGACCGCAGCGACGCACGGATGCACGCCAAGACCGTAGGATCCTACGCAGTGCCGTAGGGGACCGCACCGCCACTTCCCAGCAAATTAGGGACACTGTTGCTCCTGGGGTATCGGCGAGGACCATTCGCAACCGTCTCCATGAAGCTGGGCTACGGTCCCGCACACCGTTAGGCCGTCTTCCGCTCACGCCCCAACATCGTGCAGCCCGCCTCCAGTGGTGTCACGACAGGCGTGAATGGAGGGACGAATGGAGACGTGTCGTCTTCAGCGATGAGAGTCGCTTCTGCCTTGGTGCCAATGATGGTTGTATGCGTGTTTGGCGCCGTGCAGGTGAGCGCCACAATCAGGACTGCATACGACCGAGGCACACAGGGCCAACACCCGGCATCATGGCGTGGGGAGCGATCTCCTACACTGGCCGTACACCACTGGTGATCGTCGAGGGGACACTGAATAGTGCACGGTACATCCAAACCGTCATCGAACCCATCGTTCTACCATTCCTAGACCGGCAAGGGAACTTGCTGTTCCAACAGGACAATGCACGTCCGCATGTATCCCGTGCCACCCAACGTGCTCTAGAAGGTGTAAGTCAACTACCCTGGCCAGCAAGATCTCCGGATCTGTCCCCCATTGAGCATGTTTGGGGCTGGATGAAGCGTCGTCTCACGCGGTCTGCACGTCCAGCACGAACGCTGGTCCAACTGAGGCGCCAGGTGGAAATGGCATGGCAAGCCGTTCCACAGGACTACATCCAGCATCTCTACGATCGTCTCCATGGGAGAATAGCAGCCTGCATTGCTGCGAAAGGTGGATATACACTGTACTAGTGCCGACATTGTGCATGCTCTGTTGCCTGTGTCTATGTGCCTGTGGTTCTGTCAGTGTGATCATGTGATGTATCTGACCCCAGGAATGTGTCAATAAAGTTTCCCCTTCCTGGGACAATGAATTCACGGTGTTCTTATTTCAATTTCCAGGAGTGTAGTAGAAGAAGTGGTGCAAATAAACTCACGTCCACGACGTAGAAGGGGCTTCTTTCGAAGCTGACCAATCTTACAGTTCTACGATTGTAATATGTAGATGTTTTCTAGAGGGTCTGCTGCAATCGCTGTTAGCGATTAAGGTGCCAGATGCCATACCATCTGAACTACATTTATCAAATAAAAAACACATGCCTCAACCCATGATCAAACCGTCTTCCTCCTGCATGCTAACCCAAAATTGTATCAACTGCACCAATTGTACAGCTCGACAAAGATGTGCTGTCACAGGTAGTTACCACACATGTGGTTTCAGTATGGCCAGATTGCCACTCTTTAACGTCCTTTTTCTGCCCGATGTATTCGCCGGACGCAATTTTGCGACAGACTTTTTTTTTATCTCTGGAATGTGAGGAGTCGTACTGCGAAACCTGAGTGCGCGAATTTCGCTTCACCCTGCACATATATACTAAGGCAGGACGGGCAGGAATCCTGCACGTGTGCGGCGCACTTGCACGCGTGCAGTTAACAGGTGTTCTGCGTGCACACAGGGGCAAGCTGGCCACCCGCTTACCTCCCATCCCCACCATACCTTCTGTCCGCTCCTTCCTCTGTAATGCGTTTTGTTTCCTAGCTTGCTTTATTGAATGTAGGAATAAGATTAGTAGTAGTAGTGCTTGGAAGATATCGTGGTTTGTAAGAGTACCTATTACCTAAGATATTTAATTTTCATAGGTGGAGTGGAACAAAATAAGGTTAGTAGGAGTGCTTGAAAGATGTCGTGTTTTGAAAGAGTACCTATTGCCTACGATACGTTTTATTTAATTATCACAGGTGGAGTGGAACAAAATTTCTACATACAGACAAACGCAAGCAGTTACTTAAATTTTCATCCCTGATGTTTGCTCTTAACCGACACTTACTAATTCAGCAAATGGTTTTCCAGCTCTCGCTATATTAAGCTCGTACCACTGGGCTATTATTGTTGTCGTCCTGAAAAATTGAAAACGGTGCTCCATAAAATGTTAAATCAGTTACATGAGAGACATGACGAAAGGAAGCCGCAGATCTCTCGTGACCACAGCAACTACGACAGATTCATCTAGTATCGTCAGATCGCTCTTCTTCAACTCAGTCAATTTCCCCATCCGCTCAGAATCCGACAATAAATTGTACTCGTTCTTGTGAAATTTGTTATAATGGCCTTCAATACTAAACTTCCGCTGACCAGCGAGAATACCGCCACATATTAAACATTTTGAATTTTCACGTTTTTGCACAAAGAAAACATGATTCTCCCATTACTTTTTAAAAGACAGCAGATCTCCACTTCTCCGTCTCCTTGTTTCACTCTGCATTTTCCTGTTCTTGAAATACAACGTTGACTACGTAGTGATCGCTACGCATCAACGTCCGCAGCTTAGCTTGGTACTACATTGCCGCAACCTGCCGGCTGTCGCCACTGCCCCAGTCGACGATTGCACGCGAGCAGCACACGTGCAGCGCTGTGCGCTCATGAGCCGCGTGCAACGTTTGCCCGCCCCTGTACTAAGGTAACAAAGACATGGAACAGCGATACGTGCATATACAGATGTCGGTACTTTCGTGTACACAAGGTATAAAAAGAGCAGCGCATTGGCACAGCTGTCATTCGTACTTAGGTGATTCATGTAAAGATGTTTCCGGCGTGATAATGGCCACAAGTAGGGAATTAACAGTCTTTGAACGTGGAATGGTACTTGGAGGTAGACACATGGAACATTCCATTTCGGAAATCGTTAGAGTATTCAATATTCGGAGGTCCGCAGTGTCAAGACCATGCTAGAACACCAGAATCCTGGCATTATCTCTCAGAGAGGAACAGAGTCGTCAGTGCTGACATGCAAGCTACATCGCGTGAAATAACAGCTGAAATCAGTGTTGGTGGAACGTACGACGAACGTATTCGTTAGGACAGTGCAGAGAAATTTAGAATTAATGGGCTGTGGCAGCAGATGACCGATTCTGGTGCCTATGCTAACAGCACATCACCTACAGCGGCACTCCTGGGCCCGTGACCATATTGGTTGGACCCTGGTCAAGAGAATCCCGATTTCAGTTGGGAACAGCTGATTTTCGAGTTTGAGTGCAGCACAGACCCCGCGAAGCCATGGACCCAAGTTACCAACAGGGACTGAGCAAACTGGTGGCAACTCCATAATGGCGCGAGTCGTGTTTAAATGGAATGAACTGGGTCCTGGATATGTACAGCAATTTGGAGATCATTTTCAGCCATTTATGGCCTCTGTATTGCCGAACCACGATGGAATTTTTATGGATAACAATGCACTATGTCACCAGGCCACAATTTTTCGCAATTGGTCTGAAGGACATTATGGACAATGCGGGTGAATGATTTGGCCCCCAGATTGCTAGACATGAATTCCATCGAACACTTGTGGGAGAGAGTGGATGGGTCATTCTGTGTACGAAGTCCAGCACTGGCAACACTTTCGCAATTATGGACGACTATAGAAGCAGCATGGCACAGTATTTCTGCAGGGCTCTTCGAACGACTTGTAAAGTGTACGCCATGTCGAGTAGCTGCCGAGCTAATGGAAGTCCGACACGATATATAAACAGGGTGTCCCAGCTATCTTGTCCACCCAACATATCTCTGGAACAATAACACCTATTGGAAAACGGCTTTCACCGGTATCAATGTAGGGCTGGGGCCATGAATGTATATATTTGGAAACATTCTAAAACGAAAGCGTATGTGTTTTTTAACACAAACTTATGTTTTTTTTAAATGGACCTCCTATATTTTTTCTTCAGCAATCCATAGCATGACAAAGCACATACACAATGGCGTTGATTGCATCGCAATATTCCCATTACATCCCGAGATATTGAGACGCGAAGTTGACGCTTGAAACACCCGGCATGCGCTGCTAGCGCACGTCCTGAGGCTCAGGCGTGAACCCCATGCTGCCCGTAATCGCGATGTGATGACATGTATAATCACACCTCCATACGTATCAAGAGGTCCGAAACAACGGCAAAACTTTTAGTCCACTTGCTCGTTTCACTAAAACCATCAACATGAATTTTACTATTACGAGTGAATGATTAACTGTCACTTGCGCTAGACCTACAGTAAAGTAAAGTTTTAACGTTGAAATGCATTATCTTTTTAGTAACGGATTAACGATGAGCGAAGTTTGTGACTAACGTTGCGGTACACAGATATGTTACAGAACCGCATCACCCCTAGCCTATGGGATAAATACCTGCTGGAATGTACGACGTTAACGCAGGATGGCAGCAGACCGTATTATTCGTTTCGGACCTCTTGATAAGTATGGAAGTGTGATTACGCATGTCAATCACATCGCGATTACGGGCAGCATGGGGTTCACGCCTGAGCCTCAGGACGTGCGCTAGCAGCGCATGTCGGGTGTTTCAAGCGTCAGCTTCGCGTCTCAATATCTCGGGATGTAATGGGAATATTGCGATGCAATCAACGCCATTGTGTATGTGCTTTGTCATGCTATGGATTGCTGAAGAAAAAATATAGGAGGTTCCTTTAAAAAAACATAAGTTTGTGTTAAAAAACACATACGCTTTCGTTTTAGAATGTTTCCAAATATGTACATTCGTGGGCCCCAGCCCTACATTGATACCGGTGAAAGTCGTTTTCCAATAGGTGTTATTGTTTCAGAGATATTTTGGGTGGACAAGATAACTGGGACATCCTATATATATATATATATATATATATATATATATATATATATATATATATATATAATGTTCATGTCCGGCGGTTTGGTGGCCAGCGGAAGTGTTTCAACTCAGAAGAAAGTTCCAGGGGCCACTCTGTAGCATTTCTGGAGGGGTGGGGTGTCTCATTGTCCTGCTGAAACTGCCCAAGTCCGTCGGAATGCACAATGGACATGAATGGATGCACATGATCGTACAGGATGGTTACGTTCTTGTCACCCGTCAGAGTCGTATATAGACGTACCAGGGGTTCCATATCACTCCAATTGCACACGCCCCACACCATTACAGATTTTTAATCTAAATGTTAGTAATGATTCAACTTTGATTTGCTTTCATTCGTTTCCTCACCAAACCAAGTCCTCATACAGTTCTTCCTTCTCTTACTTTCCCTAATATCGAATTATAGTCTACCATCAAAACTCAGCTTCCTGCTCCCTTCACTCAACGTGCTGAATAATTTCTTTTATCTCATCATGCTACATTTCAATCTCTTTATAATGTGCGGTTTTAGCGGCAGATATCTTTGTACCTGCATCGTTGGTCGTGGCACCTTATGTGCCGGCTAAGCTCTTCAGTTTTCAGTGGTCCCTACTGACCACTATGTGTATACCTGTGCACGGTTTTTGTCTGTAATTCTCTGGATTCAACGGGGTATCCGTCGCTTTTACGTTTCTGTGTTTCTCAGTTTGGTCCGTCCATTCCGGTTGACTGTACTAGTAAGTAGCAAGCGTTATAAAATTCCGTCTTTCTCTTCCTGTTATCTGCAACAATCAAGAGCTTCGATTACTTCTTCGCAGAATATAGGTCTTTCTTTTTAAATTAAGTATTTTATTTTAATCACTTTACACTCTTCCTCACTTATCAAATCATTCTTATACTCTGTTGATGTGATGATTGATCGTAATGGTGGCACATTCCTAACACTGGCAAGCGCCTCTCGAAATGAGTGACGTGTAGGGACTGTCAGTCGCTCGAAACAATACAGCACTTAAAGTGATTGCCTGCGGGTGACTCTGGAAATCGTTCGCTTCGTGTCTTGGGAGCTGAAGCACGGATCAAGAAACGAACATTCGCTCTCGCTTGCCGCTGGCGTTGCTGTCCATCCACATCTGTTCTCGTGGAAGCTGTCATCATCTGGAAACAGCGTTCCAGCACAGGAAGGTACGATAATATCTGTGCGATACATGCCTTACATATTTTCAGCATACCTTTCTCTTCCTGTCGTGTAATGTTCTGTCTATGTAACTCTTGGATTTACACATGTACCCTTCACAAAATTCAGGAACGTTGTATTCAATTAGTAAAATATCAGCAAGACAAAACTTGCATCTCTCAACACATACAAATATAAATGACAATTAATTGAAACTCTCAGCTGCCGACAGGTGTTGTTGATTTACCTCGACGGGGTCAGCTGAAAATGTGTGCTCCTACCGGGACTTTTTTCTTCTTCTTTTTCTCTTTTTTTCATTTTCTTCGGTGTTGTTCGTTGTGTTTGGTCTGGGCGGACGTCACAATACATCCGTTCAAGTTGATCCTTGGTTCCTTTTACTCAGTTTTTTATTACAGAGGGCGAGCAGCCCTCTGACCGAACACGCTGAGCTACCATGCGGGCTGTCAATCTGAGCCATCGAGAACACAGATGAATAGCGCGACTGCAGGGACTTATCCCTTGCACGCTTCCCGTGAGACCCACATTCCCAACTGTCCACAATTCTACATATGTAATGTACCTAATAGATATTTGCCCATCCACTCATTACTCGCGCACACTTTGGCGATTCCCGTAAGTGTTTGGGCAGCCTGTGCGCATTCACACAGACGAAGGTCAATGGCTGGGTAGCCTTTAACTATATATACGAAGATAGTAAGTGTTCTCGAAAGAACAGATACCATTGATGACCGTGCAGCTTCTGTAGAATAAATGATAATTAATTGAAACCCTCAGCTGCCGACAGATGTTGTTGATTTACTTTGATGGGGACAGCTGAAAATGTGTCCCCCGACCGGGACTCGAACTCTGGATATTCTGCATACATGGCAGACTCTCTATCCATCTGAGCCACCGAGGATGGTCAGATATCTATTAGGTACATTACATATGTAGAGTTGTGGACAGTTGGGAATGTGGGTCTCACGGGAAGCGTGCAAGGGATAAGTCCCTGCAGTCGCGCTATTCATCTGCGTCCTCGGTGCCTCAGATGGATAGAGCGTCTGGCATTTAAGCAGGAGATCCCCGGTTAGAGTCCCGGTCGGGGCATACATTTTCAGCTGTCCCCCATCGAGGTATATCAACAACACCTGTCGGCAGCTGAGGGTTTCAATTAATTATCATTTATTCAAGAGAAGCTGCACGGTCATCAATGGTATCTGTTCTTTTGAGAACAGTCGCTATCTTCGCATACATACAAATATTTTGATGTAATAATTGGAAAGAATATGAAACAGAATAATGACATAGACTCAGTCGTAGGCAAGTAGGTGCCAGACTTCGGATGATTGGCGGAATACTGGCAAAATGTCGGCATCTCTCAGGAGCAATTCTTGAATCACAATTTCATTTGACCTTTCGTACCGTGTTCTTCAACCCCGCTGTGGAAAGACAATCTCTCCGTATTCCTTTAATGCATCGATACTGGCGAAGAGCAGCAGCGCCACTACTGTTGTTTTGATAAAGCAACTTTACTACTGAAGCCTTGCTCACCTTGTCCAGACCACTGCTTACTATCTGCATCTGTAATGCACGCTGACGTTTGCGTTTCAACTCAACGTCGCCGTACCAGTAGCGGCGCCTAACGGCACGTGTGGACGCTAACAGTACTAGAAACGCAAATCCTGCAGTGGACCGTCTGGACGTGATTCCTATAAAGTTGGTTACCTATATGGTAAATCGTTTTCCGACTATACTGGCTCAAGTAGCAAAACTTTAATTACAACCACCCTGTATTACTCCAGAATGAGATTTTCACTCTGCAGCGGAGTGTGCGCTGATATGAAATTTCCTGGCAGGTTAAAACAGTGTGCCGGACCGAAACTCGAACTCGAGACCTTTGCATTTCGCGGGCAAGTGCTCTACCAACTGAGCTACCCAAGCACGACCCACACCCCGTCCTCACAGCTTTACTTCTGCCAGTACCTCGCCTCCTACCTTCCAAACTTTACAGAAGCTCTCTGCGCACCTGGAGAACTAGCACTCCTGAAAGAAAGGATATGCGGAGACATGGCTTAGCCACAGCCTGGGGGATGTTTCCAGAATGAGATTTTCACTCTGCAGCGGAGTGTGCGCTGATATGAAACTTCCTGGCAGATTAAAACTGTGTACCGGACATTGCAGGTTCGCAGGAGAGCTTCTGTAAAGTTTGGAAGGTAGGAGGCGAGGTACTGGCAGAAGTAAAGCTGTGAGGATGGGGCGTGAGTCGTGCTTGGGTAGCTCGGTTGGTAGAGCACTTGCCCGCGAAAGGAAAAGGTCCCGAGTTCGAGTCTCGGTCCGGCACACAGTTTTAATCTGCCAGGAAGTTTCATATCAGCGCACACTCCGCTGCAGAGTGAAAAGCTCATTCTGGAAACATCCCCCAGGCTGTGGCTAAGCCATGTCTCCGTATATCCTTTCTTTCAGGAGTGCTAGTTCTGCAAGGTTCGCAGGAGAGCTTCTGTAAAGTTTGGAAGGTAGGAGGCGAGGTACTGCCAGAAGCAAAGCTGTGAGGACGGGGCGTGAGTCGTGCTTGGGTAGCTCGGTTGGTAGAGCACTTGCCCGCGAAAGGAAAAGGTCCCGAGTTCGAGTCTCGGTCGGGCACACAGTTTTAATCTGCCAGGAAGTTTCATATCAGCGCACACTCCGCTGCAGAGTGAGAAGCTCATTCTGGAAACATCCCCCAGGCTGTGGCTAAGCCATGTCTCCGTATATCCTTTCTTTCAGGAGTGCTAGTTCTGCAAGGTTCGCAGGAGAGCTTCTGTAAAGTTTGGAAGGTAGGAGGCGAGGTACTGCCAGAAGCAAAGCTGTGAGGACGGGGCGTGAGTCGTGCTTGGGTAGCTTGGTTGGTAGAGCACTTGCCCGCGAAATGAAAAGGTCCCGAGTTCGAGTCTCGGTCCGGCACACAGTTTTAATCTGCCAGGAAATACAAAACGTGCTTCCTTTCTTTGAACTTTTTCGATGTACTCTGTCAGTCCTATCAGGTAAGGATCCCAGATCTCACATCAGTATTCTAAAAGAGGACGGACAAGCGAAGTGTAGGCAGTCTCCTTAGTAGGTCTGTTACATTTTCTTAGTGTCCTGCCAATAAAACGCAGTCTTTGGTTACCTTTCCCCACAACATTTTCTATGTGTTCCTTCCCTCTGACCACTCAAATGTGTTTACCTAGGCACAGATGCTGGCGCCAGATGTTTCCCTAGTGACTCACCCGTGCGGGCACAGCTAAAAGGTTGTCGGTGTTATACTGACGTTCATGTCTATGTAAATAACAGCCAAGTCCCCCTCTGGATGCACAATGGTAATCTTTTGGAATGCTTCCCAGAATAACACAGGATGCATTCTTCCTAGCGATCCTAATGGGAGAGCCCATCCCATGTGAGAGATGCCTCTGCCCACCCATGTGTTTACCTAGCCACTGTGGCTGACGTGGCATTCATAGCTGTGGGTCAAGTGCTCCATATTTTGAAATTTACAGCTGATTTCTTTGGTGACCTCCTTAAATCAGCGCTCAAATTTATGATTGAATGCTGAGATTGGTAGACAGTAAAGCTGCCCACAGAGGTTCATAAACAGTAAGGTGACTGATGTCACTCCCCTAGTGCGATACCGTCAGCACCACTGGCATTGGCTGTTCGGGTGCCAGCTCTGTCAGTGTGCGTAGCATCTCCAGCTCCTCCAGCACCCTGTTGCGCCACCCCAGCCTCAGGCAGCAGCAACGAGACCTGCAGAGACCTACCCCACAACCTTCTGTTCAAATGTGTGTGAATTCCTAAGGGACGTGATATGACGCCTTAAACCACGCGGCCACAACCTTCTGTCCACATGTCCCCAGCCGTCCACTGGAATGATTATCTCTTGTGCGATATGTCGGTTGGTCTCACTACCATCTCCTGCCACTCCACTGAAAGAACTGAATACGGTCGCCATCCCCCCTCCCCCCCAGTTTATGTTGTAGCGAAGCTTTACGGTGAAGTTCACTGTCAGGTGTGGAAAACCAGCTTCCAAGCCCTGCTCTCTGCCTGACAGTGCGAACGAAGTTGGAATGCTGCATTGCTGTTCGAGTTTAGGTGGAATACCAAACGGAATGGCGTGTGAATGGGAATTTGGTTGAAGAGAAAGACATGCTAGCGTGGTCCCTGCAGTCATGCAAAGCTACTGGAGGAGAAGACCTGCGTTAAAATCCCAGCCTCGATACAAATTTTCATTCATCGCTTTAGTCTGCATATATACATCATAGTGGGAAGGTCTAACCTGAAAATCTCTACAGAAGGTCTGGTATCTGCTCTAAGAATAGATTCTCTTGCATTCACCACAGTTGCGGCGTTACACCTTGTCTGCGCGTCACTTCAACTAACAAATGGAAGCCAGTGAAGGTGGGATGCTATACTGTGTGTCCTCTAAGCGTCTGACCCAATCCTACTTGCAAATGTCAATAAATCAGACACTTTGAACATTGATTAATCGAAACGAATCATGGGGATGTAGGCGCACAGGAAGAGCACTACCACAAGCATAACAACTGGAAGATCCCAAATTCGGCTCTTATCTTGGATACATTCTGCATTCAAGACTTACAAAGCAACAGGGAACGAATATTAAGCACTGAAATCTGAAGGAAAGACTGCACTTGTGTTCAATATAAAGTTCTCATACATCAAGCATCAATTAAAATAAGAGTTACAAAAATGTAATCAATGAATCTCTTATAAGGTTAAGGTGAACAAGAGGGAGAAATGCTAGCAATGAGGATCAATAGTGGTGCTAGATGGCGCGTTACCTAGTGGGCATGTAGGCTACAGCATTTCACCGTGTGGTGCCGATGACTAGTGGCACTTGTCCACGAGGTCCTCAGTGATGTGCATGGACGCTACGTGTTGACTGAGGAGGAGCAGATTAATGTTTAACGTCTCGTCGACAACAAGGTCATTAAAGACGAAACGCAAGCTCTCTTTAGGGAAGGATGGAGAAGGAAAGCGGCCGTGCCCTTGCGAAGGAACCATCCCGAGATTTACCTTAAGCGATCTAGGGAAAAAACGTAAATCACGATGGGTGGACGCGGCTTTGAATCGTCGTCTTCACGAATGCGACACCAGTGTGCCAACTACTGCTCTACCCAGCTCGGTCACATGTTGAGTGCTCCAGGAGACCGACAAAAGTGAGGATGCGTGACCCTGCTGGATCCTGCTTAAGCCGGTTCTATGCGCTTCAATCTAGAACCGCGCGACCGCTACGGTCGCACGTTCGAATCCTGCCTCGGGCATGGATGTGTGTGCCGTCCTTAGGTTAGTTAGGTTTAAGTAGTTCTAAGTTCTAGGGGACTGATGACCTCAGAAGCTAAGTTCCATAGTGCTCAGAGCCATTTTTGATCCAGCTTAAAAACTCGGTCGCAGGAAGAAAATAGCAGACTATCGTGATAGGCATTATTTTCTATTGCTACTGTAAAGGGCCCTCCCTGCAGTAATCTGTGTCTGTCTTGCTTACAGTGAGATATGACGGAAATCTCCAAATCTCTTAGGTGCCGTTAGCTGGCTTGTCCGAACCGCCAAACATCTCTGACGAATGTATCCCTGCCTTCGACCATAAACCTATCAAAACACTTCTCCGCGAAGTGCTTCGAGCAAAGGCGCGTATGTGCAGATGGATTAAAGTTTTCCCGTTTCAGGGCCTGTATCCAAAGCTGCCTTCGGTTTTCATCCTTAGGGAACCTATGAGTAGGGACGAGAAACAATTGTACTTACTTCTGTAACCGAATTGTCACAGATACTTTCCAAAATGTAATATGAGTCTGACTTTACAGGCATCACTTTCAACACTTTAATTTACGTGATACTCTATTTCAAGTGTAAAAAACATATAAAAGTCACTTCAGCAGATTTCAATAAACGCATCTGCACTATCATAGAAACACACGTGAAATGTAATGCCATCCCCCCCCCCCTCCCCCCCCCCACCCCCGAAAAAACGTTGAGTACAGCCATAAGCGCAACACGAAACAACCGTGTTTTGCCAACATTCACGTGACTTCAGCCCGGAGATGTTGGAGCCACGAAAATGACGTCAGGGCCAGTCTATTATATTTATGGTCGAAGATCCCTGCGCTTCTGGCATTTGTCTCCAAGCCAAGGAGTTTCTTTAACCATCACCGCCATCTTGGCGACCATCGATAAGTAAGGGTCGAAAGGCGTTGTCTTAAAATTAATGTCTCATAATTTCTCCTGTACAAGCGGAAAAATGTTAAGCAGTTCCCGTCTCGCTCCCCTCTCGGGAACACAGAAAATTGGAAAGCGGGGTGTGTTTATTTTAATCTGTGACATAACTCCATAATGAAAGTGATGTATTATCGCAAGCTTTCAGTTTAAATGCCGACTGCTTCCTTATAGGAGTCGTCTGTGCAGTCCACGTGTGGGTGCTGTTCGTATAATTCGTAGCATCTATGATCATTTCTTAACCACTCAAATAACAATTTTCCTGATACAAATAGGAAACTTTTAATTGAGCATCTCTGCAGAATGACGACTGTACTGCTGCTGTTACCGCCTCTTTCCTCTTAGGCGACTAACCCGGAACTGCTCAGAATCACATAATATAAGGACGATACCAGCAGCGTTGTCGAATGTGCACGGCATTTGTGGGGACTGGTAAAGCTGAACAGGGAAATGGAGTATAGCATCGCCTACTACAAACTGTGTGCTTTCTTAAACAGAAAAACAAAGAAAGTCTCGGAAAAGTTACATGGATACAATATTTGTTAAAAATTTGCTCTATTAGTGAAAATAACTTTTGAAACGTCCCCTTTAAACAATTCTACACGACTGTCCTTAAACTGATACACAATATTTTTTTTAGCGCAACGCAATCTGACTTTCAAAAATCCTACAAAAGAATGGCCCTGACTAACATTAAACTATACCTTTCACAAATCACTTACCTCACAAATATCTTCGCTACTCAAGCTACTGCAACACAGCGAGCGCCACTACTGCCAGCTAAATAAAAGATTCAAACTACTGAAGGCACTAACTACTGATAGGGATAGTTAGCAAATGAAAGATATTAATAGAGAACAAACAATGTATTTACCTTGATATCATCATGTATAAATATAGCAGTTCATGACAAATTACAAATCTCCGCCATCTCTCTCCCCACATCCACCACTGCTGGCGGCTCACCTCCAACTGCGCAATGCTACCCGCTGTTCACAGCCAGCTGCCTAACACTACAATGGCGAGTATTACAACAATGCAAAGCAGCCACAGACTGCACACAGCACAGCCAGTGATTTTCATACAGAGGTGGCGTTACCAATAAAAAAACCTAAACAGCCTACTTACATAGCCCCCATGCTCCCCACAAAAAATTTTACAAATTGGTTTGGGCAGTGCCCAATACAGATTTGAAAAAATTTTTCATAATTACAATAACAAAGATATCAAATGCACACACTTATTGATACAACGTTGGTCAAAAGCTAAAATTTTGTCACAGTCCATAAAGACAGTCCTGATCATTCATTACGGTAAAATATAGTGTTTTTCTCAAAGTCTGAGCAGTAGAAGAAAATGCACACGGAAGTAGTGGATTTCCATGCAGTCTTGAAGAAGTAGTGTTGTCCTTCCAACGGAAAGACAGTGCTGACTCTCGACATGCAGGCAAGTATTGGGTCACAACAGAGCAAACCCACAGCAGAGTCATTCGAAGTTTGGAAGAATATTGGTAGGTAGGTCATCACAGAGCAGACCCACTGTAGTCCTGGTAGAGATTACGGTATTGGTGGGCCACCAGAGGTGCAGACCCACTGCAGTCCTTATAGAAATAATGGTACTGGTGGGTGATCAAAGATGCAGACCCACTGTAGTCCTTGTAGAGATGGCCAGCAGCCATCTGATGTGTCCTTGTAGAGATGGCCAGCAGCCATCTGATGTGTCCTTGTAGAGATGGCCAGCAGCCATCTGATGTGACTGTGCAGGTGCACAATCACCATTGAAGAGTCTTGCGGACAATATAGCAAGTCCATAACCACCACTTGTGCACTCACAAAGTTTTTGGAATTGTCCTTAGAACCAGCAATGCTGTTATCCAGTCCCTTGCTGAATTATTAACACACGTGCAAACACTATCAGTCCCTACTTCTCACATATTGTCCATATACTATGACCAACAGACACGTGTGCAGTGAAATGTAACTTAATTTGAAGAATTGGTGTGTATACAATTATAAATTTACAACATGAAAATACAATTACAAAATACATCATTAAAGAACATAATAGTACAGATAACATTTGTAGTACAGGCTTTACAAAAGAATCGAGCTAACATATACATCAGTGTTACAGGAATTATGACATAAGTAAATACATAAAAGATCAGAATAACTTTTGAAACATCAACTTTACACAGGAGCATAAAAACAAAACAGAATAAATAATGTCTAACATCTTTACAAAGTAAATAACATATTATTAATGCCAATTATATTCGAGGATAACAGTATTCCTCATCATAGTGAATGTAGCTTAATATTAAAAGAAGAAGAAATTCTATGAAACTACACAGAGACAGGAAGAAAACAAATACACAAGGGTACACAAACATATAGTGGGATAACACAAAAGGAAAGGACAGGGTTTATTGTACTGCAGTATTTTGCAAACAAAACTTTCTTTACTTCTTGGAGATCTCCCTTCATTCATCATTATTCCCAAAAAGTCCTATCTATACCTGCTTTCTGTATTCTATTCATATTTCTTTCAATATAATTATTTCTCAGTGTACAATACTCATTTTGGCCCAAATCTTTTTCATATTGTCCATAGTCAGTTTCTTATATAGTCTACCTCCTCTTAAGCTAACTTAAATCTACTGAGCTCAGATGCTAAACTAAGGAACGAGGCAATGCAGCAGCACATAAAACAATTAATATAAACAGCAATAAAAAAATGGAAAATCGCAAAGCAAGCTACAGTAAATCTAAATTACCAAGCAATTCAACATTACAACTAATATGAGGCAATGCGCAGCAAACAAAAAATAAATCTGGCTTAGCAGAGTAACACAAATTAAAGTTCAGTAGCACTATGCCTGGCAAACAGCAGCTTATATCTAAACATGACATAGCTCAAGCAGAAAAAATAGTACACTAAAGATAACAATGCAGATAAGGGAAATGTATAATCACATCTTAAAGTCTAAGTAATTAAAGTGGTGCACCACAACAACTTATTGTAAAAAAAATATTACCATGTACTTGAAAAGAAAATTATGTGTCCAGTTACTGTTACTAGTCCCTTCTTATTGTTCTTTCCTTTCCAAGTGCTTCTTTTTTTAAAGAATGTGGATCACAAAATTATTATTTAATAGATCTGTTGACAGAAAGTGTTCACATTAGCAAATGCATTTTATTTTATAAAAGCAATGCTGCAACACAGCTGGAAACTAGATATCACATGAAATAAGCAATTACGCAAACCAAAGCATAAAAACATCATTCAATAGCTATGTGGCATTTCGTAAGTCAGTAGCTCTCAACTCTCGTAGAAAGACACTTGTCATTATCAGGTTTGCAGATGTAAGAATATTTCCCATCAGTTTATAAGCATTTCAGTAAGTAGCAGAAAGTAGGCGCTCCACAATATAATCATATGTTTCCAAGTAATGAGCGTGTCTTATTTGCGATGCTTTCCACAAAGGAATGTCAATAGCGAGGTTAATGGTCTCTCCTTTTTTTTTCTCCACCTGCGCCTCTGAAAGGCTAATGGCTTTTTTTTTTTTTCGGGCGGCTGTCGCCCAGGTGGGTGCCCGCGACGCATCACGTGCAGGTGGTCACTTAACTTTCTTACGGAAATATTTACGACAGCAGTTTCCGCTACAGTGACAGTCTCACATAAAAATATTTCACAGGTCAAGAATTAGCGTTGCAAATCTGTAGAAAGAAAATCCTATAAATATAAGTGTCCAAATAAAATATTCGTCAGCATTGTGATACAGTCACGAATTTACACACATTTCATAACTCTTAAAGTACGATTCTTGGTTTCCAACATACTTCTTATTCCTCACATACGGTAGCATACGGTAGCATATCTCAACAGCATAGTACACATCGTCGTCGTAATAATAACATCATAACACTTCAGTCAAATCTCAAAAACGTCGTAGCTTTCTGCAATAATTTCAAAACCTAAAAAAAATTCTCTGCTCATTTCAATAGTGTCATCTACCTCAAACGTACTTTAAAATCATGCTCCCTTACCAAATACATCATTCAAAGCTCTCATAGTATCACAATGAGTCCGAAAAAAAAATATGAACAGTTTACAAAGTACAGACAAAATACAGTTTCATAAGTGTG
Organism: Schistocerca americana; assembly: GCF_021461395.2. Lineage (NCBI taxonomy): Eukaryota > Metazoa > Arthropoda > Insecta > Orthoptera > Acrididae > Schistocerca > Schistocerca americana. The sequence continues at coordinate 206,509,153 of NC_060119.1, forward strand.
AAGTTACCCAACTGTGTATTGCGTAAACATGTGTCACTGATGTAGTAAAAAAATGTTTATCTCTCAGTTAAATGATCAGATAGCTGTGTAATTTGTGTGTTAGAGAAATATGGTACCGATGTGTAAAGTTGTATAAGCAAATACCATATTAGCTAGGGTTCCTTGTGGTTGCCACACACATGGTACACAAAGTAAGCGTGTACCCCCCTGAGGATTAATGTAATTATACCCTCAGGTGTTATAGATTATTGCAATGGAATTAAACGTATCACGGAAAAACTTCGTATCATTGTACTTCAAATATCTTTAAAAATAAATGTTTTAAGTACAAAATTAATCACTCAAGTGCGTGTCCTGTAGCGCTAAATGTGCGTCTTGCTGTAAGATAATTCTGTTGAAGTGTCGTAGTTATCGTCCTCCGAAAGCTAAGTTCTGCAGAAGTCAATGTACTTACCTCATGATAAATAAAAGTGAAATGCTTTGCGTATAGATATCTTAGTTATTACGCTTATTGCCATGATGAAGAAAGTACTGTGCTGTAACGTATTGTTGTGCTACAGAAAAGGCTGTCTCCTTGTAGCTATACCACAAAAGTTACTACTAAAATATGTTTTACTTTCCAGAAGAATTCAGAAAAACTGTGCAGATATAAAACAGATACACCGCAAAAGCAACAAGGTAAATTGTGTCACACATTAGTAGCGTCGTGATATAGTCGTGTAGCTGTCAAATAAACTAACCACTGTGTCATCTGGTATCTCTCAGAAAGCACCTTGAATCCATAATGTACACTCCTGGAAATGGAAAAAAGAACACATTGACACCGGTGTGTCAGACCCACCATACTTGCTCCGGACACTGCGAGAGGGCTGTACAAGCAATGATCACACGCACGGCACAGCGGACACACCAGGAACCGCGGTGTTGGCCGTCGAATGGCGCTAGCTGCGCAGCATTTGTGCACCACCGCCGTCAGTGTCAGCCAGTTTGCCGTGGCATACGGAGCTCCATCGCAGTCTTTAACACTGGTAGCATGCCGCGACAGCGTGGACGTGAACCGTATGTGCAGTTGACGGACTTTGAGCGAGGGCGTATAGTGGGCATGCAGGAGGCCAGGTGGACGTACCGCCGAATTGCTCAACACGTGGGGCGTGAGGTCTCCACAGTACATCGATGTTGTCGCCAGTGGTCGGCGGAAGGTGCACGTGCCCGTCGACCTGGCACCGGACCGGAGCGACACACGGATGCACGCCAAGACCGTAGGATCCTACGCAGTGCCGTAGGGGACCGCACCGCCACTTCCCAGCAAATTAGGGACACTGTTGCTCCTGGGGTATCGGCGAGGACCATTCGCAACTGTCTCCATGAAGCTGGGCTACGGTCCCGCACACCGTTAGGCCGTCTTCCGCTCACACCCCAACATCGTGCAGTCCGCCTCCAGTGGTGTCGCGACAGGCGTGAATGGAGGGACGAATGGAGACGTGTCGTCTTCAGTGATGAGAGTCGCTTCTGCCTTGGTGCCAATGATGGTCGTATGCGTGTTTGGGGCTGTGCAGGTGAGCGCCACAATCAGGACTGCATACGACCGAGGCACACAGGGCCAACACCCGCCATCATGGTGTGGGGAGCGATCTCCTACACTGGCCATACACCACTGGTGATCGTCGAGGGGACACTGAATAGTGCACGGTACATCCAAACCGTCATCGAACCCATCGTTCTACCATTCCTAGACCGGCAAGGGAACTTGCTGTTCCAACAGGACAATGCACGTCCGCATCTATCCCGTGCCACCCAACGTGCTCTAGAAGGTGTAAGTCAACTACCCTGGCCAGCAAGATCTCCGGATCTGTCCCCCATTGAGCATGTTTGGGACTGGATGGAGCGTCGTCTCACGCGGTCTGCACGTTCAGCACGAACGCTGGTCCAACTGAGGCGCCAGGTGGAAATGGCATGGCAAGTCGTTCCACAGGACTACATCCAGCATCTCTACGATCGTCTCCATGGGAGAATAGCAGCCTGCATTGCTGCGAAAGGTGGATATACACTGTACTAGTGCCGACATTGTGCATGCTCTGTTGCCTGTGTCTTTGTGCCTGTGGTTCTGTCAGTGTGATCATGTGATGTATCTGACCCCAGGAATGTGTCAATAAAGTTTCCCCTTCCTGGGACAATGAATTCACGGTGTTCTTATTTCAATTTCCAGGAGTGTATTTTCAAGTAAACCAAAATGTTGCACTAAAATCTCATTAGCAGTACCAGTACATGTTCTACGTATGTAAGCCTGATAGTCGTTACGTAATCGTGCAACTAACAAACAAGAATGTACAAATAACAACACTGTGTCGTCTGTTCACTATAACAATGCATTCGTAATTTCTGTTTAAATAAGTTCTCTTGGTTCTTGACTGGATATTTAACTTCAAACATTGTTGCATGTTAACAGATTCTAAGTCTGACAAAGCATACTAGAAATGTGAAGAATTTTGTGGCAAAGACTAAGTTAAAAAGCAGATTATCTTTCAATAAACGGTTTTACATGTGAAATGTGGTGTAAACCTTTACTCTTCCTAGTATGCAGAGTTTCAACTTCAACGCAATTATCATGTGGTATACGTCGGTGAGGTATGCTAAATCTTTTCTCAATGTTAGCGTCTGTGTTATTTTTCTCTGAGCCAGCCGGCGCACGCGGCTGCCTGCGGTGCGAGTCATTGTCTGTTCCTTTGTTGGCGTGCGTCGTTATTGGGATTTGGAGGTCTAACTTCTACAAATTCACCTTGCCCAGAGGGCCCAGCCCTGTTTAAATCCCGCCAGTTCTGATGAAATTCAGGTCTGTCGTTATGATTATATCGTCTGTCGTCATGTCGGTAGTTCCTGTAGTTTCTTTCTTGTCGGTCAAGTGGTGGAGAATTTCTCCCTGAATTATCACTGCACGGTGGACCATTGTGTCTGAAGTTATTCTGTCTCCCATGATAATAATTGTTTTGGTTCCCATATTGTCCGTATCTAAGGTAATCTCTGTCATATTTACTACTCCGGAAATGCGATCTTTCTCTGTAACTATTATTACTCTGCCAGTGGTTGTCATATGGGTGGTGTCTGTTTTGGTCACGATTTGCTTTGTAAGAATAGGCTTGTCGTGTCCAGTTATTGTTTCTGTCGTCACGAAATTGTGACGGATGTGACCTGTAGTGATTGTTTTCCTGTTTTCGCATCCCGCGACTGTCTGTGTCAGTTTCTAATTCTTGTAACAGTCCCTGAAAACCTTCAATGTCGTCTTTGCAACGTCCTGCTAAAATAATATGTCGTAAATGTTCAGGCAATTTGAGTAAGCAAATGCGGATGAGTTCTGAGGGGCTGTATGGGTTTGAAAGATACTGATTCTTATGCAACATGTCTTCAAAATATTTGACAAGACTGGAAAATTCAGATTGTTCAAAGTGTTTCATCATCATGATGCTATGTTTTACTCGGTCTTGTGTAGCTTGAGACCAATATGCTGAGAGGAAGGCATGATAAAAATCTCCTTCACTGTGACAATCGTGAATGACTGATCGCATTCTTACAGCTGGTTCATTCTCCAAGTAGCCACACATAAATTCTAACCTGTGCTCCAACGACCAGTTGGGAGGAAAACAATGAGAGAATTGATGGAGCCATGCTTGTGGATGAATGTCGTTGCCAGAATTCTTAAATGTTTTGAATTTACGTGTAGTAATGAACAGCTTATAGTCAAAATCGTCATGTCGGCGAGTCGCATATCGGTCATTGTTAGGTCGTGTCGGCCGTTCCATCTCAAAATTCGGTGCACATTGCCAATTTCTTTCATAACTTCCGAAATGCCCTGTGTTATTATTTTGCGGCTTTTCCGTGTTTCTAAGTCCCTCTTCCCGTGTTGGAGCGCGAGTGTCCTCTGAAATACGTAATTCTTGTATTACCTGTGTCAGCTGATCTTGTACTTCCCAGATTTCTCTTTGGTGTTGTGTATTAATTTGATTCCGATTTTGTTTGAATTTTCTTATTTGTTCATACTCTTCTGTGTCAGTGAAGGCTACGGGTCTTGTGTCATTCAGATCATCATCTACCTTTGTAGATAAGTTAGTGACCTGATCCGAAAGTTCGGCGACTTTCTCCGATAGTGTACTTATTTCTTCAGTGTGTTTTTCTGAACCAAGTTTCAGAGTATCTACTGTGTCCTTAAAGTTTTCCTGAGTTTTTGCAAGTTGCGTAACCGAATCGGTAGATGCAACTGAGTCAAATTTAGCTTGCAAGGTCTCATGATTTTCATGAACAATAATTTGCTGTTCGTTTATGGCTGCTTCGTGATTCTATAATGCATTTTCATGCCGCGACAAAATAGGTTGAAAATGCTCACAAATTTGTGTTTTTACGTCATTACAGACTTTTTGACATTTCGATTCAATGTTATGTAACTCAGTAGTTAAATCTTCACGTGTTTGTTCAAGTGTTTGTTCCAATGAGTCTAACTTTTTAAGATTTTGTTCCACTGTGTCTAACTTTTGAAGCTTTTGCTGTGTTTGTCTCTGATTTTGTTCCATTGTGTCTAACTGTTGCTGTGTTTGTCTCTGATGTTGTTCCATTGTGTCTAACTTTTCAAGCTTTTGTCCCATTTGTTGCATTAATTGTAATAACAATGCACTGGTGTCTGAAACATGTTCCTCAGTGCTTTTCGGCAGTGAAGTTGCACCGGCAACATTCACATTTTGACAAGCGGAAAATGTGTCTTGACTCATTTGAGAAAACGGTGAGGACGCAAAACCTGAATCTACAGTATTTGCAAAACTGTGTCCTGTCATTTCGGATTCCTGAGGCGAGCTGTTGCCGACCGATCGATCGATAATGCTGCCCTCTTCACTAATTGTTTCACTGTCCACGCCATTATTTACCGCCCGCTCCATTTCCCTATGCACAATTACCAAATAACTACTTTGAACATCAGTTAATTCATTACTCGGTGGCGCTAACACACTGCTTTCATTTTCACTGTCATTTCTCAGTTTACTTTGGAGCCTAGTATTACGTTTTTCGCACGCCATTATTGTCACAGTATTTCACACGACAACACAGAAAAGCACAATTTTAAGAGCAAAAATAAGAGAACACATTAACATAGAACTGAAAATAATATCTAGTTAATTGCAGCTGCGAAATACTTGGTGCAAATCTACATGCATGCCACAACTGTTTTACTGTGCAACAATGAAAAACCACAACTACCAAGGAGATTCTCTCTACAATTACGCAGTAGCAATAAACAAAATCTACACTAATTACACAAACTACAACAAAAAATCAGAAGATTCCAGTGAGGTATCCTAGGCTAAGGGTCGACATATGAAACGTCCCCTTTGAACAATTCTACACGACTGTCCTTAAACTGATACACAATATTTCTTTTAGCGCAACGCAATCTGACTTTCAAAAATCCTACAAAAGAATGGCCCTGACTAACATTAAACTATACCTTTCACAAATCACTTACCTCACAAATATCTTCGCTACTCAAGCTACTGCAATACAGCGAGCGCCACTACTGCCAGCTAAATAAAAGATTCAAACTACTGAAGGCACTAACTACTGATAGGGATAGTTAGCAAATGAAAGATATTAATAGAGAACAAACAATGCATTTACCTTGATATCATCATGTATACTACAATGGCGAGTATTACAACAATGCAAAGCAGCCACAGACTGCACACAGCACAGCCAGTGATTTTCATACAGAGGTGGCGTTACCAATAAAAAAACCTAAACCGCCTACTTACACTTTTTACAGTATTAACAAGTCCTCATTTGGTCATTAATCAACACCGAAATCCAAAACAAGTACGAAAACAGGTCACTCTAAGAAAAAGATTTCTAAGTAACAGTTTCTAAGACTCAGACTGACTTGCTACAGATAAAGAGGGAGCATTTAACTGTAGTAAAGGCATGGTTGTCGATGGAATGTGTGGATGCTGAAGATCATATACACACAGAACTCAAACCCGTTCACAAAATCGAAGATCCAGTTACAAGCAGAATGCAAGAGAATAACAAAAGGATTCAGTGTATGTACCTGGGAAATCAGGAATAATAAGCTCATATCAAGTGTTTGAAGCTGAGTATTACTGCAATCCATTCTTTAAACAAAAAGTATGTTGCGATCACATTAGCAATACCCGCAACCTGAGTGCAGACATTGTGGCACCCAACAAAACATTTTCTCAGTCTGCCAAAACCATCGACGGACCAAATGCAGAAATTTAATTGCTGTCAATCGAACTTCCGCGTGTAAAATGTTCGGATTGATGAAAATAACCAACGAGCCCACGTGAGATGTGTCATTCATCAGGCTACCTGCTAGTCCAGAGATTTACGCTAGGTATTTGTGTCACTCCAGTTTGTGTTCATCTAACGATGCTGGTTACATAGTGTGATTTTGGAGTTGACAGCGTAGTGTTCTCTTAATGTGTTAATGAAACGTAGCGTTATTTTGCTTCGAAGTGTACTGTGTGGTCCTTAATTTTGTAAGCTTGTCGTCAGTTTTATTTCTGCTGCTCGTAAAAACTTCCATCTTCCTTTGGTTTACCTTCAGTTCTCTTTAGTGCTCATTACCTTTTCATTCGATTTAACAGGCCCTGCGTTTCTTATTTATTTTCACAAAGGACTCCAATGCCATCAGTTAACCATTGATGTTCTTCCACGCAGAATTTTATTCCTACTTCTGAACGTTTGTTGTATTTTCTTCATTGTTTGTCCGACCTACAAATTGCACGGAACAAAAGAAAGACTGCACCTCTGTTTTATGCCCTTTATAATTCCAGCACTTCTCTCTTAGTCTTTTATTCTTCGCACTTGTACATACCACATACTAGCTTTTGTAGGCTATGGAGTATATCTATTTTTCTGAATATTTGAAACATCTTGTACCACTTTGCATTGTCGGTCACTTTTATAGGTCAATGAAGCCCGTGAAAGTATTCAGATTTTTATTCATAGTGGTATCCTTTATTACGTGTAACGTCACAACTGCATCTCTGGTCCATTTACCGTTTTTAAAGTGAAATTGTTACGTAAGAGAAATCTCAATTTCCTTTTTCATTCTTTTGCATATTGTTCCAGTCAGCGAGTTGTGCATATGAATAGCTAAGAATAGGCATTTTTCTGCCCATTCTTACTTCAGAATTGCATTGTCGATATTCTTCCGAATTCTAATGGCATGTCCCCGCTCTCATAGATCCTATACACTAACTGTAATAATCCATTGGTTGTCACTTTCCACAATGATTATATATCTCTTCTGTCTTTTTTTATCTTTCGAACATGTCCGAAAGAACAGACCCTAGACATTCATGTAACTGATTTGCCTCAATGGGCAAGCTTCGGTGCGGATGCACATTTACGTCAGACCTCAAGTAGGAATCTAATATCAGCGAGCATGGAGGACATGGACGGCCATTGCTGATAGATGGCGCCAGACGAGAATTGGTTTGCCTTTCCTTTCTCCCCCTCTCCCACTGAAAGTTTCCATCAGATTCTTGTAACAGGATGGTTACAAGTACTGATTTGGAGCTATTGATCTAGAGAGTGAATTTATACCGAGCGAGGTGGCGCAGTGGCTAGCACACTGGACTCGCATTCGAGAGCACGACGGTTCAATCCCTCTTCCGTGATTTCTCTATATCGCTCCAGGCGAATGCCGGGATGGTTCCTTTGAAAAGGCACGGCCGACTTCCTTCCCCGTCCTTCCCTAATCCGATGAAACCGATGACTTCGCTGTCTGGTCTCCTCCCCCAGGCAACCCAACCCAATCAATTGTTGCTGAAAATTTGATGTAGCTAACATGGGAGCATTACTGAGTGTCTACTTCAACACATCAAAAGCTGAGAGCTGGTTCTGACCACTGAAGCACCTCTCCCTTAAACGAACTTGATGTAAGGGAGCCGCTATCTAGCTGAAGATTGTAATGAACTCCCTGAAAGTGTTAAGAATTCCAGTTAACTGTGAAACTCCCTTCTTGTTCTTGGAAGTGGGAGGACTGATAATTATAAATGGCTTTGTTGCACTCGTTATCAATTTTAGGCCCATTGGCTGAAACTACATGCTGTTAAAAGAAACGTTACCACTCGCTAAATTAAGCTTAGAAGGATTCACTGTTAATTCCATCTGCCTAAAACAGGACAACGCTTAACTAAGATGTTGAAGGTGCTCTACAAACTTCTTTCTGTATACAATCTCGTCATTAAGGTAACTGCACACGCAACGAAACTTCAATTTGCCCAAGATGAAATGCAGCAGATTTGGAGGGAATACTGCACCAGCTCACAACCTGAGGATTGTTGAACTCAGACAAGTTCCAGTCTGTGCAGAAAGCGATCAATGGCTTGGATTATTCGGTTGGAGTTACCTGGTGGCAGGCGTTTTTGTCTTTCAGATCCAAAATGATGAAGTAGGGCGCTTGTAAAGCATATGTGAAGATCGGGCAAGGATCGGTAAGGAGTGTGACACTCCACAACCTGGTCGGTGAGTTGGAACTAATACTTGATTTTGTTGGTTACGTCCATGTGTCAGTCAAAAGATTCAGAAATTCACAAAAAGAGTTTAATAACTGTTGGGCTTCACCTTCCCCTAAATGTCAGACACCAAACTGAAAATCACTGGAATCAACACTAAAACTGAAGAAAGATGACTTTGGTTACGCAATTGATAATCCTTACCCAGATGAAATTTAAAGGAAAACACGTTTCCACAGTAGTCTAAAACACAAATTATTTTTGTATGAAATCATACTCCAAAAATAAGTCAGTATACCAAAAATATTTGGCAACAAAGACTTTAAAGGCTCCCTCCATTTTTTAATTAACTTGTATCTCCACCAGAAATGATAGTGACTGACAATTAGCAGTTCGAACCCGTTTATCCACTCAATTTGACCCTAGCAAAATCAACTCATTTTCCACAACAGTTCATTCTGGGGAGTGGCATACTTTATGCCCAACCTAAAAAAAGTTTAAAATAGAATTTCATTAAATGTTGCTGATTTATATTAATAACATATTTATAAGTAGGTACTCTTGTGTAAGTAGGAACCAGAACCTGAAATGTTCCGTTAGCACACTCTTAGCAACGTCAATGCATTTTCAACAACAGAAAAATTAAAAATGTAAATCTCATTAATTGTTATTGCCTTTTATTCACGACATACAATTTAAAGAAATATTTATGAGTAAGCAAGACCCTGAACAAGAAAATATTGAATATGATATTTATTGCGGAAAGTGACATGTGTTATTAAGTCTTAAATTTAAAAGTTTAACCGAAAACAAACAATAAATTTTTTGAAAATTTTAAAAATAGAGTAATTGAGTAGATTACAATATTTTGAAATGTGGGGAAAAAAGTACCCCTCCCCCCTCGGTACTGCAAGCATTAAAGAGGAAAATTTACAAATCTTACTGTTCTTGAGATACCACGCATAATTAAGCAAGGAAATATTGCTGCCAGAATTCTAAAGTGACTCCATTTCGGTAGCACAGATAAAGGGTAGCAAGTCCTTGGTAATTCCATTGAATTGGTTACACCCCTTGGGTGACCATCCTGTTCATTTACCCCATCCAATTTCCGAGAAATGTCATATGTAATTACCTTTCTCTCGTCTGACTAGACACTCCTGAGCAAAAGACCACAATTTTTAGCACGTAAGTCAATTTCTACTATCTAGTCCACGTTGGTCACTCCTGTGATATCGAGGGGAAGAGATTCCAGAATAGTTGCTCTGATGCTCAGCAAACCCTCTTTCTCTGATCAGCAAAACTAATGCCCATTCTATTTCACACAACTTGATTAAAGTCAAAGAAACTATCAGGTTTACTAGCAGAAACCACCCGCAAATTGTCTTCCAGCCACATCCCTTCTGTCAATAACAACCTGATTTTTACTGCCCTAAACACATAATAATAATTGAGCCCATCTAAGATTCTCAATATAATTTACGAAGATTTCTCGTTGACCTTGTATTCAAAAATAATGTTTGTTAATTAATTCATTTCTGACAAGCCTTGGTTAACATTGTACCACGCAAACCACTCAACGCACATTTTTTCTCGAATGATCTTGTTAACAATACTAGCGAAGAGCCCATTAGTTTACGGGTAAATAATTTGAAGAATTACAACGTCAGGAATTTGAAGGACATTGGCCTGCTGTTGTAATTTAACGAAAAAATCGTACCATTTAGTCACTAGCATCCATTGACAATTTAGTAATTCCTTGTCCAATAGCCATAACTTGGTTCGATAAACGATTAATATATCTTCATACCAGCATCATTCCCCAAAACACACACTCACAATTATCCTCTGTCGCTATCTGATCGTCAGAAATTAGTTTCCTTTGAAATAGAGCAGCTTGATGCTGTATTTCACAACCTTTTCTTGCAACTCTTGAATTTCTGCACCCTGCTTTACATCAGCGTTAATTTTACGTCAATCCTTTACCGGATTACTTGATCCAAAATAACTGTGATCGTGATGGGTATTATACTGAAACATGTCAGTACTATGTTGCACGCTGGCGAGACACTTGAGACAATCAACAACAGCTTGACTCACGTTGTTGAGGGTAGGGAGCTCAGCTCTAGCAGGCAGTCCAACACGTGATGAAGATGCTGCGCCAACTCACTAACATTGCTTCGACCACCTTGTTCCAGATTTGTAAATCATATACTAAGTGGTCTTTCTTAAACGGCCCAATCCCAACCACATCTTTTAGAGCTATGATTGAGAACAGAGTCACGTAAAAATAAAGACACCTGAACAGTATCCAGTATACAAGGAAAAAACTACGAAATAAATTTTGTATTTTCATGGATTCTCTGGTCTGATAACTCATTCAGACCCACAACCACACTCTTCTGCCATTATAATACTTTCGCAACTGAAGATCTGGTAGAGGTAAGGAACAAGCAACAGAAATCATAACACTTCACCCACAAAGGGAAATATTTATTTAAGAAGTTGTAAAATTTAGCAAACTCTAATAAATGTAATAAAATGAACAATTAATATTTAATAACTGAAATTCGATGAATTTTGTGTTGAGGTTTGACACATCCTGTGTCAAAATAATTTCAACGGATCACAGTATAAATTCAGGTACTCGTAAAACAAACAGAAAAGATTTCAGTTAACAGATGTAATAAAAAATATACCAACTGTCACTAAATATCTAGTTAACACATGAATAAGCACAGCAGATAGATAAAAAACAATTTAAAATATAACCTTTATAAAAATCAGGGAAGTGTTATTTGAACTCTTCAAATACGATGAAAGTAAGACAGGCTAGTTCTATAAAATATTGTATGAATAAAACTTGAACAAGAACACCCACGTGGCTTCAGCTAAAACAAAAAAGAAGCTCGTCTTGCTAGCCTGGAAGGCCTGAGGGATGTCGACCAGCCGCTGTGTCATCTCCTGCCACGTGGCAGCATACTGATGCAGTGTGGAAAGGCATGTGGTGAGCACACCGCTCTCCCGACCGTTTAATCGACTTTCAAGACCTTGGAGCCGCTATTTCTCAGACAGTTAGCTCCTCATTTGGCATCATGAGGCAGTGTGCATCCCGTATCACCCTCGCACCACGTCAACATCCTTAGAAGTACCAGGAATCGAACCAGCTCCTCCCCATGGCAGCCATCTACACAGGCCATTCAGCTGTGGAGGCCGAATCAACTCGAACAGCAGGTAGTATAACTGAACTTACATTAGCCCTGAAAACAAAATAAATTAAAGAAAACCAGCACAAATAATGCTGCTAAATTACCAACGGGGTACAAACACTCTAAAAAATTTCGGTAGTGTCAGTTAACTAAATGGAAACCGGTAACCCCTTGAAATGAAATGGAGGTTAGCTCAAACCTAAGTATACAGGTTAAAGGACCCTGCAGTACTGCGGATAGCTCCAAGTAACTATTCACATAGTCTACACACAAAGGTGCTCATCAAACAAGTCCAACAAGCATAGTTGACCACGGCTCAATAATACACTTTTCCCATGAACTCTGTAGATATCAAATAGCAGACCAACTTCCCAGGCTGTGTTCTTCTAAATCCGAGCAACGTGCGTTACTGGCGTGTAAATTTGTAGAATCAAGAGTCACACACACACCCTCAAGGTGATGTTCAACTGATAGCGTTCATGTCTCATTTAACTGGAAGCACTTGTCCTTGGATGGCCAACCTGCTTTTACTGGTGGTAAACGACAGGGTGAGCTCACACACATCGTCATTAAGAGGCTGCGCTTGCTCCGTCATGGGATGTAAAGTATGTGATCGCTAAGCTACACAGGCAAAGAGATTATATAACACTTTCGATTTGATACCAGAGCGTATATGGGTCATTCACCCCCTTCCTGAAAAAAGTCAAGCATGAGGGGAGAGGAGGATGACCTGAGCTCCTTCCCCTCCCTTTTTACTGAGCTCTGCTGACCTCATAATCATTAAAAACACTAGAAGGAACGCTCACCTTGACACAACTACAATGAGCTCTATGGATTTACCAGTAGGAAAATTTTTAACTAGAGACTAAGCAGGGTAGACGTCTTCAGAATCTCACAGTCCAACAAAACGCAGCAATAGCTTGGCAGTAATTTTGTCTGACCCCTTGCTGTGGCCCCAAAAATTCTTTACGATAGCGAGATCCCAATCCTTAATGATGTGGGCTTCCTAGGCCGTTACGTCTGATGTGGTTGACAGTAACTGACTGCCTCGCCAATCTGTGACTGGCTTTAAGGCACACACTCTGCTTCTTACTCTTCTAGCGCCGCCACCGAGCCAACATAACAAGACGCCAGCCCAGTCAGATGGTGGAGTTGACTCAGTGCATTCGAAGCCTATTAGTTAGCATTATCTCTCTGTGTTGTTACCTACGACGAACTTTTTTGTGTCAATATATTACTTGTGTTAATATATTACTTGTGTTTGTCATTATTTTGCTCTCTGTCTCAGCACCTATCTAGTCCTCAGCATCCACCTCTGGACCGACCCAATACCTAGAGACCAAGTGTGAGGAAATAACTTCTGAGTGAGGGAGGGAGGGAAAGGGGGGCTGCCAGATGATATGTTGGTTGTATTAACAAGTGGAGGGGGAGGGCGCCAAATGATACGTAACTTGTGTGGAAAAATGTTCTCGAACAGGCCCTATAGACAGGTATGCCAGTCCATTGTGCTTCAGCTCTATTCCAGAGTCCATCTGTCGTAATGGCGGTGAATGGTGGAATCCTTGTCTCTTGGCAACCCATGAAGGGAAGTTTACAATGAGCGAGAGGTCTGGAGAACCCGCCGGTCTGACAGCACTGGCAACATACAGTCTTTTGTTATCTTGTTGAAGCGTAACGTCACTGTGACCTCAAAGATAGGCCACAGTCATTGGCTTTAACATCTCAGAAATGTGACAGTTGTTTCTCAGATTACCAACTATAGGAACCAAACATGTGATAGGCCCTTGTGACAATGACGTTCATTATTCTCGGACCATTCACATAGAGCAGTGGTTCCCAACCTTTCTGTGATCATTACCCCTGGGTAAAATAAGATATTAGTTAGTATCAAGGCCCCCCCCCCCCCCCCCCCGTTGCAACTGCGACTCCCACCATCAACATAAGCGCATAAATAAACTTTAAAATAAAAAAGTAATTCTCTCTGAACACTTTTATATTTAAAATGGCAAAGATAAATTATACTAGTTTTTGTATGTACCTTATTACATCATGAAGTAATGACTCAATGAGACAATTGGTACTGCTTACTCCTAACAATTCTTTTTATATGTAATGATGAAACAGTTCTCATTGGATTGCGAGTGCTGCCTACTAATGCTCGTCAGACAAGAAAGCTACGCATCCACATTGGAGGCAGACAGTTGTTAAAAAACATGCTTCCTCTGCACTACTCTCGTCCCTAGCGACACTCGATCACCCACACCCCTGAGCCTCCCCTTAAGAGCAACCAAATTGAAAAGTATGTACTTTTACTTACGTTTAGAAAATCACTTTTCTGCTGGACACTTTATTTCTGAACAGGCAGGAATTGGAAGAGTTCAGGCTGCTAATACTTTGTGTATGTCCATTGTCACTAATAACAATTAGTTTGTTCATCTGTTCGAAAGTAAATAATGATGCAGCTTCTGGCCAATGGTAGGAACTACCTAAAAATCAGAGAAAGCATTTTCAGGAAATATTCAAATATACGTGGTGCAAGTGCCTCAATTTTACAGTCATAGCACAAGGTACAATGTATATGTGCAGGGGTGAATTTTGTGAGGAAGAAGTTGTTCATATATTCATTAACAAGTGGAGGGGGAAGAATAAGAAACTAGTTTTATAAGCTTTCCATCTATACGGAATGTAGGTCTGTAACTCCTACTTACATTTCCCAAGCTGTAACTGCCACCACACTGTGTCATGATTTAATGCTAGTATTTAAAAAATGAAATTATTGATAACTCATTAAATGAATACGATGCTCTAACAAAATATTGGTAATAGTAATGACCTTTTAATAATAACTTCATTTCGTGACTTTAAATTCAATCAAACTTTTTTCTTTTTACCCCTCAGAAAATTTCGTTTTACCCTCAGGAGGTAATTACCCACAGGTTGGGAGCCACTGACATAGGTGTGCATCCATTGTCATGCTGTACACAGCACCGGAAATCACCTGAAAAGAAGATGTAGTGCCACACTCTAAGCTGGGTGCACTGCTGTTGACCGGCCTCTCTCTGCTGTCATGTCAAGGAAAGCCGCCGCAATGCTCACTGTTGTGACAATCTGTTGGGCTCCAGATGTTGTTCACTGACTGTGGCAGTACTTACCTTAGTCAGACAGCACCATTCTCTGACTCAACATACGTTACGTCACCATATGCTCCTGCACGGCCAACTGTAGAAACTCGCGAGCGCTAGTCGTGTGCAGCTGTCAACATACTGTATAGTACTAAGTCGGTCGCTACCGTAAGGGTCTTCATCGCCTGTTTGGACAGAGCCTAGTTTCGTTATTTTGTAGTACTGAGTACGATCCACTTGAACCAATCGATTCGGATGACAGTTGTGGAATCCTGAACAGCTCATAAAACGATATTGTGTAACGGTAAACCACGCTCTCTATAGGCCAATATCCCACCATTGTCGAATTCCAACACCTCCTTGTATATGTTTCTGCTTCTTGCAGGAAGCGTAGCACAGTCTTATCATTAACAACCAACACTCAGATGCGATGTCTGAATAAGAAACCAGTTTTATAAGCTTTCCATCTATACGGAATGTAGGTCTGTAACTCCTACTTACATTTTGCGGTTCCGCTGAAATTCTAATCATTTGCACAGCCTACCTTGCTCATAGTACCCTTCATTCCAGTTTGCCACCTTTATACTGTTGCATTTTCAATAGCCACAGTAAATTATATATTGCTACTGAAGTGCGCACCATCGGAACTAAGTATCAAACCAAAATTTAAACCATCTTAAATTATCAACACAGTTTATGTTTTACATAAATGACGTTTTTTCAACAAATGTGCTTCATTTGTGTTATTCTAATACACCTATACGGAGTGTAATGAGTATAAGGGGAGATATTTCTGTTGATGATGAGGACAGTGTACTGAACAACATTATATCACTATTTACATCATTTACAGACTAGTAATCATAGCTATTAAAGTTGTATATTTTTAGTTTGGGTAGTACCTCCAAGCAGATGTGGCAATAGCAACCCATCAATGCTTGTTTTCCCCTGGGCAGCAGGTCAGTTGCTGCAGTGTGAATGTGTGGAACCAAAATAGTTAAAACTATACTGACAGGTGTAGTCCACTTGGTGGTGCAGTTATAACTGTGCAGTAAACATTAGATTGTAGAGTTTGTGATGTGTTTGTGGGAAGACTGCTGGATGAGTAAAAGAACCAGCCAACACACTTATGTGTGTATATATTAATGTACCACATATAAAAATATCAGCACTTACATCCGTTGCACACTGTGTATGAGTAATTTTGCGGTGTTTTTCCATCCACAGTGTATAAAATTTTGGCCTCCTTAACTATGGGAAATTTTCTCTCATGCGTTGATTCTGTCTTAACATTTTCACTGATAATTTACTGATAAACCCAAGATATTTATTTCATCATCAGGAACCATTTCTGTCATGAGGTTATATTTGAGCTTTTAGCAGATTTCTATGACTAGCTTTACCTCTGCCAGGTAATTATAACAGTGCTCCAGATGTCTTGGACTATTGTTCCTGCCCTAGACCTTCATTTATCCTGGCAGACATGGTCTTGTGAAATCGGATTAATCGTTCTGAAATACTCTGTGTATGATTCAGGTAATGGATATAAGTAAGATATTCAAAAAAGGCTCGAATTCGTCGATCTGTGATTTCATCGTGGCTATGAATACACTAACAGAAAAAAAATCCAACATCAATAAAAGCAGTTTCGGGAATACAGATGGAACTGAATGGCCGCATGGTTTGAGGTGCCATGTCACGGACTGTGCGGCCTCTGCCGCTGGAGGTTCGTGTCCTCTCTCGGGCATGGGTGTCTGTGTTGCTCTTAGCATAAGTTATTTTAAGTAGTGTGTAAGTCTAGGGAGCGTGATCTCATCAGTTTGGTCACTTCGGAATTCACACACACAATATTGCAAAATCACAGATTAATGTAAGCGCAAGGGAAACGATTGCAAATGTGAAATGCAGGTACGTTAATAATCATTTTAACCGCCAGAATGTTGAATGCAAGTATGCAAACATGCATATATTGTATCGTGCAGGTGCCGGACGTCAGTTGGTGGATGGAGCTCCATGGCTGTTGCACTTGGTCGGCCAATACATGGATGGTAACACTTTTTGTGGATGACAGTGGAGTTCTTGTTTAATGGTGTCCCATACATCCTCGATTAGAGACACATCTGGTGATCAAAGAGGCCAAGGCGACATTTCGACGCTCTGTAGAGCATGTTGGGTTACTACAGCGGTCAGTGGACGAGCGTTATCCCGTTGGAAAACATCCCTTTGAATGCTGTTAATGAACGGCAGCACAACACACTGAAGTACACTGGCATCACTGTCACTGAGGCAGAACCAGCTGTCATCAGATAACACAACAGGCCTCCCCTTCTCCCTCTAATGAGTTTTCACTTGACACCATTGAAGTCGCAAAGAGCTGTGGCTTAGGGTCAGTGGAATGTACGCTACAGGATGTCTCATTCATAGCTAACCATTACATAACCAATTTTTAACAGGTCGTTGTGTCATTTTAGTGCCAACTGCTGCTCGAATTCGTCCTGCAGATGCAGTACAGGCATAGACTGAACACGATGATCTTCCCCCTCTCGGAAATGCCATGTGGTCATCTGGAGCCCGGTCTTCTTGTGACAGTGCATCCTCGTGACCAGCGAATTATTGATCATGCGTCTTTGACGTCTTAAATTCATACTTGACTAACATCCACTATGTACAATGTCAAAGGTAACTAACGCTCATGACCGTTACAGCGCGTATTTAAAGGAAACATGAAGTGCATTTTTACTGTGGTGCTACTAGTGGCATCATTATGCAACTGGTGCGAAATATGAATAGAAATTATCTTTAAGATGCAGAAACAGGCCTGCCATCTTTCGTTTATCTCGCAGAACTGCTTGTTGATGCTGGGACCTTTTTTTTTCAGTGTAATTACTGAAACTGTTAGGTAGATCTTAAGCTTCATTACTATTAAGAGGAGATTACTTCAGAGCTATAATGTTATTCATGTCCTTGATCCGTTACTTATGTTTCAGCATAGCAGTAACGGGGAACAATGAACCAGATTGAGGAGCTCCAAGAAAGCCGAGACTTGTTAACAAATGCAAGGTTACTTTTCGTGGCCTGTAAGATCATCGGGCTGACTGCGTTCAGGATAGATGTGGCAACTATGACAGTGCAGAGGAGCAAGTGCTGCACGGCTCACGTGGCGGCTGTGGTCGCCTTGCAACTGATCGGCATGGTGGCAATGCCACTCAGCTTGCTGTCGGTCAACGTGAGTGCTGTTCAGGTGGCCATAAACTTGCACATTGCTGCTTCGGTGGCTTCTTTTGGCATCAACACAGTAACGGTACTAGCAGAATTCTTCTGTAACTTCAGCAAGTACAGCAGAATGCTGCGTATGCTACAGGAGTACGGATGCCAGCAGAATGATCTGGGACTGAGTGTTAAATCGAGCATTGGCTTTGGCTGGAAGATAGCACCTTTTGTAAGCACCACAGTTGTGCTCTTAATATTTATAAATATACTGTCCTTTCAGGACAAAGTATACTCGTTTGTTATTATGGCAGCTCAGTTAGTCAATGCTTGTGTGACCACGACGAATATGTACAAGTTTTATTTTCTGCTCCTGTTCGTAAGAAGCAAAATGTGTGATCTGAAGCGGTGTGTGTCTGAGATGGAAGTAGCACATCCGTCCAGAATCTTCCCCACTGACCGAGCAGTGTCGCACTTTGGTACTAATTACGAGAACGGCCAGCTGGACTCTTGTTGCCAGCGAGTGAGGTGCGCCCGACTGGCGTTCGAGACGCTTTGCGAGCTCGCAAAGGAGGTGTGGCGCGCGCACCAGCTGTTCCTGGCGCTGCAGGTGCCACTGATGCTGCTGCGATCGACGGCGTACATGTACATCGCTGTGGCGTCGCTGGCGGCTGGCTGGGCTCAGTTTCTGGACGCGTGCCACCTGCAGCTGTGGCTGGCCTTGCTGCACGAGCTGGCAACGCTGCTCACGGTTCTGGTGCCGGCGCACGTGGCCGCCCGCGAGGCGCTCGGCACAGCCGACGTGGCATCACGGCTGCTGCTGCAGGCGCCACCTGGCAGCTGCCTCGAGCGCGAACTTCTCCTCTTCCTGCGACAGGTCGAGCGCCGCACTCCCAAGTTCAGTGTCTACGGCATCGTGCAGCTCGACCTAAAGTTCCTCGCCGCCTTCGTCTCAATTCTCACCACGTACACTGTCATCCTCCGTTCGGTCAAGTGACTGTTCAGCAATACTGTCGTTCCTGAGCAGCGGAACGGCTGAATTTACCATCAAGTCACTATCTGAGAAGGCTCGAATCTAGTGATGAGGCGTGAGGTACAGGGTGGCGCACGTAATGTGTTACCAATTGTTTCTTTCACAATTTACGACGCACATTAGATATCCCGCAGAGATCTCTACAGCAGTACCAGCAGAGCTTGGAAAAACCAATGAGTTACTAAATGACGCGAAATACACGATACTGCCGCTACGAGACTAGTAAGCAGCAATGGCTGACAATGGAAGACTGATGACACAGCAACGATCGGCAATTGTGTTACTTTTTCATGAAACGAAAAGCCTTGTTGTGTCTTAGAGGCGTTTTCGACAACAGTTTAACACACAATGGGTCCGTTGTAAGAAGACCATCCACAGGTTGTTCGATAAATGTGTACAGCAAGGAACAGTATTGGAAGCGAAGCGACCTTGGCCTAAGCCTGTTTGTTCGCCAGAGAATATTGAAGCGGTACGAGTTGCTGTACAGAGAAGTGCCGGGAAATCGTGTAAAAGGCAGCAGTGCAACTGGGAATATCCAGACGCTCCATTCAACGCATTCTTAAAAGTGAACTCCATATGTACCCATACAAAATGACCTGTCCACAGAAGCTCACTGAAGAACACAAGCAGCAGAGATTACTGTTTGCTCATTGGGTGGAGGATAGGGAAGAAACTCTCAACAACATTTGGTTTTCAGATGAGGCGCATTTTCATTTAGACGCTGTGGTTTGGGGGTACCAAAAGGAAAAAAATTTCCTGAAACGTCCACGTGATTTAATGGAGCTCAGAAGACTTATTCTTCAAGTTTGCAGTGAAATTACGGAAAACATGTGCCATAGGGTAGTCACTAACTTCAGTGTTCGTTTGAAGGAAGTTAGGAAACGAAATGGTGGACATATTAAGCATGTGCTGAGTTAGAACAAATCTCCATGGACGGCTCTTCATTATTGTATATGTTCCTTTCAGATTGTATTGACAATAAAGTTTATATTCAAAAACAAAATGGTAACACATTTCGTGCGCCACCCTGTATTTGTAACTGTAATTGCTTTTAAAAGACTGTTAACAGTAACAGTATTGTTGTTGTAACTGAAGGGTGGCTGAAAAACAACGATGGTTTTGAAACAGTTGGTGACATTCAAAACAAATTTTATACCAAGGAATATTCTGATTGTTGACTCAGTTTGAATTTCTCGCATTCGGTACCCCACCATGAAGCAGTTCACTTGTGCACAGCATGTGCTAATCGTGAAAACGTTTTATCAGAATGGCGAAAGCTGTGCAGCTACTGTCAGGAGACTTCACGCGATTCTAGTGCGTAATAAGGCACCGACAGAATCAACAGTTCACAGATGTATGAAAAAGTTCTTTGAGATCCGTTCAATACTAAAGCTTAAAAGTCCTTGGCATTGTCGTTCTGGCCGAAATGAGTAAAATATTGCGGTGGTTCGTGAAAGTATGGCTCTTAGCACAATGAAATCAGTTCGTCATCGTTCCCAACAATTAGGCTTCAGCTGTTCTTCTAGGGTATAATCTCCATTACCACACCAATAAAATTCAGTTGACGCAGCAGCTAAAAGTGACGGATCACCAGAAGAGATGACAGTCTGTTGACTGGTTCTGTGAGGATGACAAGAGGACGACAACTTCGCAAAATAAGCTCATCTTCAATGATGAAGCACTTTTCCAGTTAAATGGTTTTCGGAATAAGCAGAAGTCAGAAAAATCCTTGTATGAGCCAAGAAAGGGAAACACATCCACAACGAGTGACAGTGCGGCTTTTGGTCGAGTGGTACCATCAGCCCTTACTTTTTTGAAGATGAGGCAGGATAAGCTGTGATACTCAGTGGAGATAGAAAGTTTATGTGGCCTCATTTGGATAGAATGGACATTGAAGAATTCTGATTTAAGTAGGATGGTGCCAGTTGCCATACTTCTCACGCAACTATATAGTTGTTTCATGAGCAGTTCCCAGATCGTCTCATTTCGTGCAGTGCTGATCATCAGTGGCCACCAAGGTCATGTGACTTAACTCCTTGTGACTTATTTCTTTGCAGTCATTTTAAGTTAAAAGTGTATGTCAATAAACCCGAAAACATCCATGACTTGATGGAAGATATTACATGAGTTGTCAACGAAACGGGTGTTGGAACTTGCGTGCAGTCATAGTGAATTTCATGGACAGAGGTCTTGTATGCCAGCGCAGTAGAGGTCATACATCACACATTTTTCGTACATGAAATGGGAAGGTTAGATGAACATGTTGCTTGTGTTTTTTTAATAAAATTCTTACTTTGATATATCAAAACTGACGCTTTTTTAAATCATCCTGTATTACTGTTACTGTCATTGTTTGTGATTATCTAAGTAACAATACTTTTGTTGCAATTATTATTATTACTGTCATTGTTATTATTATTATGTTGTGGTTTACGATTACCCAGTATTGTGTCGCATCATGCCCTAGCATTACACTGAATAATGTCGTGTGCCATCTATCATAGTACAAGACCAAACCTCGTAAAGATTACACCTACTGAGCGATACCGGATACACGCAAAATACCCGTTATTGTGTCTACATTAAGAAGGATGACATCAAAAGTTCCGATACTCGCCGTTTTTTTTTGTGTTTGAAGACAATGCTGCGATCCTTCATCTCAAAAACTTTAATTGCGTAGTCGTAGAATGACTCTTGTTGCTTCACAGATTTGAGCAATTGTTCTTCAGTGTACAACAAAGCAAAGTGAGAAAGTCTGATATGCGACTGTGTGTTTTGAACATAAATTTTGATTCTATTCAACGTTTAAAATGAAAGCACTGGTGCAGGAATTGTTAAAGTTAATTTCATTAGTTTTGATGTTTCAGGTACTGCTTCACAGAACCATATGAGGTGAGATGTTGACAGTGTTTAAACGCAAAACACATAGCCAACAATACTGTTTTCGTGTCTCTCTACAGCCAAGTAACTATTTGTAAGAAGAGTACCAAGATTGGTGAAAATGTCAGATATAATTTTTAGTTACTTTATTTAAATAAGGAAGATTTGATGTACACCGTTCTTGTTTGATCAAGTCATTTTTCCCCTCTAAACTAAGTCTTGCAGTGGAAGTTTCTACAGACTTTCCAAATACATTTACAATCTGATATGTCTGTATATTTTGAGGAGCCCGTTACTTCGTACATACTGCTTCAGCAAGGCGAAAACTAATTTAAAAACATTAAAAAATATACCTGTTCACTAAAAATATAGCCGGCCGAAGTGGCCGTGCGGTTAAAGGCGCTGCAGTCTGGAACCGCAAGACCGCTACGGTCGCAGGTTCGAATCCTGCCTCGGGCATGGATGTTTGTGATGTCCTTAGGTTAGTTAGGTTTAACTAGTTCTAAGTTCTAGGGGACTAATGACCTCAGCAGTTGAGTCCCATAGTGCTCAGAGCCATTTGAACCATTTGAACTAAAACTATAATGAATACACAATGATATCAACTAAAACACTATGAAGCGCTAAAATATACGTATGTACCCTGATTTATATCTGAGCACTGTAGCGCACGAAAGAATAACGCAGGTGTCTGTAGAAGAGCTCGAGAGTCGTACGCGCTACACGAGTATCATGCCGTTAACAGCTGTCAGCCCTCCTTTTCTTTGTCTAGCGGAAACGAGAGAGAAGATGGACCTGGCAATGGGATGCGTGCGCACCGTTATCACTGTTGCTGGGAAGTTACGGAAGTATAGCATGTATAGCAGGCACTGTATAAGGTGGCCGATGTGCAGTGACGCATTTACACCCAAAGCGCTGGCCGTGTTCATTCACTTGTTCTTAATGGGAGGCCACATCAGTCCACTGCCGTCAACCCAGCGCACATCTAGTGATTGTACCACTATACACAGCATGGCATCACAGTCTCCAAGTGCCGTAAGTGCAGCAAGAGTTCTGCAGAGCCAGACACGAGAGACTGTGTATAATGTAACTAAATTCATGTTGGGAGAGGCAAGAGGGGGGATCAAAATCCCATTAAAAAGTATTCTAGAAAGAGTTTCTCTTCAAACGATAAGAAGAGTAAAGAAAATGGGAGAAAAAGTAGTTGCTGGTAATTCTGAGGGTTTCTCTACTCCAGGAAAAAAAAAGGAATAAAGAGACAAAAATTTTACATGTAGAAGATTTTGATGAACAAGTTATGGGGAGACTAGTACACTATTTTCATGTTATAAACAGACAGCGTCACATGGAAAGTCGCTTTTTCCCAGATTAAGAGAAAATATCTCTTTAAGGGTAGTATTTCTTCATTAAGATTCCTACTTCACAAGTTAGGCTTCAACTGTGTCAGTATTTTATGTCCTTGTATTGCTTACATATTTTTTGTGTAATAGACATGTCTACTATTTTCCAGGTGACGCAAAACAAACGACAAAAATGGTGCAAATGGCTCTGAGCACTATGGGACTTAACTGCTGTGGTCATCAGTCCCCTAGAACTTAGAACTACTTAAACCTAACTAACCTAAGGACATCACACACATCCATGCCCGAGGCAGGATTCGAACCTGTGACCGTAGCGGTCACGCGGCTCCAGACTGTTGCGCCTAGAACCGCACGGCGACTCCGGCCGGCAAACAAACGACAACTGGTAGTTGCTTGTGGAACGCTTAGAAATACGCTGTAAATGTATTGAATATTTAAATAAAATAAAAAAGCACCGTGAAGAGTGTATATGTCGATGAAACATACATTCATAGTTCACATACTATAATATTGTGAAACAGAAGAAAGTGAGAATTTCCTTTAAATTTAAACATGTTCTACCAAGCAGCGGCTGGAAATTCCAAACTTTAACGCGTTTATGAAATGTAACAGATCGTAGGAGGAAAGTTTGATTTGTGCCAAATTCACTTTTAATTTTCAAATCCAGAACTAAAACAGGAGATTACCACGAATAAATGAATACTGCAAATTTTTCAAGTTAATTGATTTACCTTTTACTATGTGAGTGAAGTACATGCCTAAAACAGGGTCATACTTGACTGAACGAATATATTTTTATCAGGTGGCTGGAACATAAGATGATGCCGAAAAATTCGGTTATTGTCCTTGACAATGCTAGCTATCCTAATGTTCTGCATTAAAAACCACCTTCAACGCATAGCAAGAAAGCTGAGATGGCATATTGGCTATATTCTCGTAACATTCTATTTGACCAGGAAAGCACAAAGATTGAGTTGCTTGCCTTAATAGAAAGCAACAAACCTGCAAAGGTTTTCACTCCATTTACCACCTTACTATCCTAAGCTAAACGCTGTAGAAATGGTATAGGCACAGATAACGAACTGGGTGGCTGCTAAGAACGTAACTTTCAAGCTGGAGGACATGTGGAAGCTAGCTGAGGATAAAGTTCCCTCCATTACTGAACAAGAATGGGCAGTAATTTGCAGACATGTGGAAGGTGTTGTGAAAACTTATGCAGACCAGGAAAAATTGACAGGCGAAGTGGAAGAAATGGTTATTGTGTTGTGTGCCAACGATATTGAGGACACTAGTGATGACGTTGGTGAATTCCGATCTTTCAATTCTACAGACACCAGATAAATGAACGGTCAGTGGACAAAAGAATCGACGTTCTACATGCTCTTTATTTTACATTTTGACCATTGTAGTATGTAATATCGTCCGCTGCATTTTTTATTGTTTTAACAGTGAAGGATGTATTTTGTGATATCTCCTTCACACTGCTTCCAACTGACTCCTTGTTTAAACCCATAATGAAGATTGTCTAGTTGCAGGTTCACCAGAAACATCATACTTACTGTATGCACATTAACGGTACTAACAAATCAGTCCTTATCCTGAAACCCAAAACCGTCACCACAGCCACGAAATTTCTGCTAGCTGCCCTATTTCTCAGTGAATACTGTTGCGGAGGTTTTTTTTCCCCCACGACTCTTCAAGCTGTGGTACTTTTTTCCCCTCTGCCCTACTCTTCTGTAGGATCGGTTCTTTTCGACTATCTCCCTTTATGGGACCATGTAAATAGGTGATTGGGCCAAGATGTAAGGATCACATCACAGCTACTCACCTGCAACGAATATTTTTAGATACTAAACAAAGCAGAGGTCACACTAGTGTAGGCTTCAGCTTAGAACGGCACTTCACCTCCAGTGCTGGGCATTTCCCCTACAGAGCTCTGAGCGACCCCCACCACTTTCCCAGCCGACTGCACTTCTAGCGGCCATGGCATTTTGCGTGGACTGTGGCCTCCAAACTGGCGCCTATCTCACTGACAGCCGTTAATATCTTAAATGCGCCGGGTCAACAGTGCGTTCTACAAGTATGAAGTATGCATGCAACTGCAATGGTAGAAAAATATATACCAAGAGTGTGTAAATGTAAAAAAAATGCGTTTAATTTGTAACTGTACTTGGCGATTACAGATGTTATTAGCACCCATCACCCCTTCTCAACTCTATACAGAGTGGTCAGAGACAGTCTGAAAAGCTTGTATGTGTGTTCCATGGTACAATGTGCTGAGAAATAAGTGTTAAGAAAAAAATTTGATACATTGGGATGTCTGAGAGTTAATTAACATTGATGTTAGCCAATCAGGCCGTTACATGCACAAATTCAAGCATCTCTTTAGACAAAATTAGTCTCAGTCGTTCTAATGGCATATATGATAGCGCACACAACACTGCTCAACCTTTGGTTTGGGCTTGGTAATGTGTAATTCTTGTATCACTTTCTTGTTTGGTTTTTGGAAACCAAACGAAGAACGTGTTTGGCGACACAGTCTCTGGTGAGACGGTTGAATTTGCACATGAAATGACCTGACTGGCCAACTTCAGTGCCATTTAACCCAAAAGCGGCGCAAAGTTTCGATTTTTTCCTTAAAAATTATTTCTCAGGACAACCTATCCTACAAAACCCTTGCAAACGTTTCAGACTGTTTCTGACCACCCTGTAAAGAGATAGCTATACCACCTAAGGCGAAAACCATGACAGTCGTGAAACGAAATTCTTTCATAGTATTTCTCAGCTTGGAGTCACATAAACAGCATCATGACATGCTACAATTTATTAGCAAGTGATCATCAGATCTTTTCAATCATTTTCATAATATGTCACCAACTTGTAGCGGTTCCTACCCCTCCCTATCCAATTAACTTGTTAGGTTGATATATGGAATGTACATGCTGTGGCACATTACACTGTCGTACATGCTAACAGTGCAAGTTGTTCTTTGCAAATTGTTGCCTGTGGAGGGCTGTGTTGTCTATTTCGCAAGGAAACACTCCAACATACAAGATGCGACAATAAGGTAATGACACTGATGTGAAAGAAAAATGTTGCTTACCGTTTTAGCCTAGTTTAGTGTTATCTCCTTCAAAGTAGTTCCCTTCTGATTGCACACAGTTTTTCCAGCGCTTCTGCCATTGATGGAAACATTTCTGGAACTCATCTTCTGCAATATCCTCCAAGACCCTCGTCACAGCTTTTTGGGCATCTTTTGTTGTTTGAAAATGGAGTCCCTTGACCGCCGTTTTGACTCTCGGAAAAAGAAACAGTTCGCACGGAGTGATATCTGCTGAATAAGGTGGCTGTGGTAGTACTGAAATTTGTTTCGAGGTTAAAATTTGCTGTACTGACAGAGCAGTATGGGATGGCGCATTATCGTGATGCAGAAACCAGTTATCAACAATGTTGGCATGGGCACAAAGAACTCTTTTACGAAGTCTTTCTAAAATTTCTTTGTAGTAATATTTGTTAACTGTTTGTCCAGGCGCTACAGTCTGGAACCGAGCGACCGCTACGGTCGCAGGTTCGAATCCTGCCTCGGGCATGGATGTGTGTTATGTCATTAGGTTAGTTAGGTTTAATTAGTTCTATGTTCTAGGGGACCGATGACCTTAGAAGTTAAGTCCATAGTGCTCAGAGCCATTTTTTTTTTGTTTGTCCAGGAGGCACCCACTCTTTATGAACAATTACCTTGGAATCAAAGAAGCACACAAGAATACATTTCACTTTTGACTCTGACATGCGAGCTTTTTTTGGTCCGGGTGATCCCTTTGAGCACCATTGCGAACTTTAGTGTTTTGTCACTGGATCGTACTGAAAAAAAAAACAATATTCATCACCATTGATAACACAGCTGAACAATTCTGGATTGATTTCTGTTTGCTCTAACACATCGGCTGCCACATTTTTCCGTGTTTCTCGCTGTGGTGGTGTGAGATTTTTGGGGACCATTTTTGCACAAATCTTTCTCATACCAAGATCCTGTAGTCATTATTAGACAAACCATTTCTCGATTGATGTTCAGGTCTTCTGCAATCATTTTCATGGATAATCTTCGATCAGATCATATAAGTTCGCACACCCTGGCCAGGTTGGCAGCCATCTGTGAGGTTGATGGTCGTCCACTACAGTCTTCAACATTCGTTCTGCCTTCACTAAACATTTTATGCCAATGAAAAACTTGAGCTCTTGACATAACCTCCTCTCCTAAAGCCTTCTGAAGCTTATCGTAAATTGTCGTTGCGTTTTCACCCAATTTAATGCAAAAAGAAATGGCATACTGTTGCGCAATATTATGCGGTTCCTTTTCTGTGACAAGAGACACAACTCACGACTGAGCAGTTGCATCGATGTGCTGCTTGGACTAGAAGCAGCTTACAGACGGAGGTCAAAGATATTGTGCCTATGCAAGTCTGCAGGGTTGCCACATATTGCAAAGAAAACCAGCCTCATTACTTTATTGTTGCACCTTGTATTCCCCACATCATCTCATTGCATATCTTGCATTGTCTATAGCTGTCTTGTGTCACCATTACATTTCTTCTCTGTCAGTTGCGGATCCTATAAGGGGTGACAAAGTTTGCGTTTGAGGCATAGCTGCACAATGTATGCACCATATCACAACTCTGATGTGGGTATACAGGGTGGTTCATCTGTCCCTGCCGATAGGTTTTATGTAACCTGCAATGCCTTTAGAAACCGTGTGTGAGATTTTCATACTTCTTTGCTTGCTACCTGCAAACTGTTAGACCTACAGAAGAAATGAACAGGACTTTTGGTAGGAAATTTAATGTAGTTGAATATTGAACTGGGAACATTTTCACTGGAAGCTACAGTTTTCTAGTTACTCAAGAAAAATACGTTTTATGGTCACTTTTCTGCGATTTTCTTGAACAATTCGAAAACTACAACCTCTAGTGGAAACATATCCCAGTAAGAAATTTCAGTACATTAAGTTTGCTGCAAAGATGTCCTGTTCATAATTTATTTGGGACTAACAATTTCCACACAGCCAGCGACAGAATATGAAGATCTTGCAGATGGTATTTGAAGGTGTTGTGGGTTGTATGAAATCCATATGTAGGGGCACCTGTATTACCCTGTATAAGCATCGACATGCAGGCAAGTTATTAGTGTGGCATTCGTGTCTTCCTGAAGTGTGTGCGGTAAACGTGAAAACATGAATTATGGCGACATTGTTAACAAACACGTTCAAAGAGGATCAACATGATGTAATTCTTTTCTTGGCTGCAAAAGGAAAAACACTTGTACACATCCACTGGACCATGAAGAATGTGTATGGGGCAGTACATCTGTTGAAAACCACCATTATGGAATGCTGCGATGATGGATGCTGCTACCTTGTGACAATGCACGTCCACATATTGCAAATGTCGTAACACAGAAGTTAACGCCAACTCTAGTGGGAGCCGCTCGAGCACTTGCCAAATTGTCCTAATCCCTTCCTACGTGATTATCACGCTTTCAGTTCTTCAAAAAGGGCCTGTAAAGGCCACGATTGCTGTCGGATGAGGATGTGCAGCAGGTATTTACGGACTTCTTCACCCAAAAGGTCACCATATTTTACCAAAGGGTATCTCCAACCTGGTATATCGGTCGGATGATTGCCTCAATGCTCAAGACGATTTTGCCTGATTGGCATATCGATTCTGGACATGGGTCCATCAAACACTGAATGTTTGTAGTAATGTGTGGGAATATTTCACACCACAACAATGAAAATGCAAATTATTTGAATACCACCTCTTTTTTTGTTACTTCAGTCTCAAAATCATGAAACGATGTCTAATAATGAAAACTTTCGAGAAGCCAGTCTAGTATAATGGCTTGCATTGAAGATCGCGGGAATCCATCACTCATTGAGCACTATAATAATGTGTAAAACTTGTCTTCACGCTAGTTCGTTGACAAATAGAAACCCCACATAAATATTCCCAAGGTAATTTTAAATAACAATTCACTTTTACAATAAATAACGTAATATCGACTGTACTAACGTGTTGCTTCTCAGAAAACTAGTCACAGACTATGTTTAAAACTTTTTCCTGAGGCTTCAATCTAATTTGAATGAGACAAAATATCCACTAGCATCACAAAAGGTTGCTGGAGTAAAAGATCTAGACTGCATAAGTAAACTTTTCGAAAGTTTCTTCTAAATCTCGCGATGAGCTAGTCCGGCAGTTTTGCGCCTGTCCACTCAGCACAGGTTCGTGACTGGTCTGTTCAGGCCGTCAGTGATATACGAGGTGCAACAATAAAGTAATGAGACTGATTTTATTTGCAAGATGTGGCAACCCTGCAGACTTGCATAGGCG
The DNA here is from genome assembly GCF_021461395.2 of Schistocerca americana. NCBI lineage: Eukaryota > Metazoa > Arthropoda > Insecta > Orthoptera > Acrididae > Schistocerca > Schistocerca americana. The sequence continues at coordinate 206,538,861 of NC_060119.1, forward strand.
CAACGTCTTTGATCTTGGACTATAAGCTGCTTCTAGTCCAAGCAGCACATCGATGCAACTGTTCATTCATGAGTTGTGTTTGTGCGCCCTAAAACACTAATCATCATAAGCATCATGAGTTGTGCTGTAATAAGTTAACACGTGTTTGTGTCTCTCATCACGGAAATGGAACCGCATAATATTGTGCAACAGTATGCCATTTCTTTTTGCGTTAAATTGGGTGAAAACGCGACGACAACTTACAATAAGCTTCAGAAGGCTTTTGGAGAGGAGGTTATGTCAAGAGCTGAAGTTTTTCGTTGGCATAAAATGTTTTGTGAAGGCAGAACAAACCATCAACCTCACGGCAATTGTTCTTAAAGAGTGGGTGCCTCCTGGACAAACAGTTAACCAATATTACTACAAACAAATTTTAGAAAGACTTCGTAAATTAGTTCTTTGTGTCCGTGCCAACATTGCTGATAATTGGATTCTGCATCACAATAATGCACCATCCCATACTGCTCTGTCAGTACAGCAATTTTTAACCTCAAAACAAATGTCAGTACTACCACAGCCACCTTATTCAGCAGATATCACTCCGTGCGACTTTTTTCTATTTCCGAGAGTCAAAACGGCGGTCAAGGGACACCATTTTCAAACAACTCAAGATGTCCAAAAAGCTGTGACGAGGGTCTTGGAGAATATTACAGGATATTATGTAGAGTTCCAGAAATGTTACCATTAATGGCAGAAGTGCTGGAAAAAATATGTGCAATCAGAAGGGAACTGATTTGAAGGAGACAACACTAAACTTGACTAAAACGGTAAGCAACATTTTTTTCACATCAGTCTTGTTACTTTATTATCGCACCTCGTATACTCTATAATGAAAGCTTTAACTAAGATTGAAGTGTGAAAGTGGAGTTACTGAAATCATAATTAGGAAGCTGTCATGTGAATATCACCATTAGCTCAGTTGGAACTCTACACAAACATTTAAACAATAAATATAAATAATCAAAGTTATGTGCTTGGCGCCAATACTAACCTGTGAAAACACAGCTTAATACGCTCGCTTCAGCTACGACATGGCTTCATCCTCACGCTCTCCAGCCATCTTGCGTTCGCAATGTGGTGTATTATATTGATCTTGCCTGCTCACTAACTTGCTGCAGTGTGAGTCTTCATACACTGTATGATAAAAGATGAGCTGAAATGAGGCATTGCTGACATAAACTGAGCAGGACAAGAGAGGTGTCTTTCTCGACCTGTTGGGTTTGTAAGCTGCTCCCTATCTTCTTGCGAAATACCGCTTGCATATACATACAAGATTAGAATAATTATTAGTGGCCTGGAGGACATACCCAAATAAAAACAACTTAAGAAGATAATCCTATCTGATTAGCATAGTGATAGGGGAACAAGCTTGCGCAATAACGCAACAAAGAAGGGACAACATGATTTAACAATGAATTTCTAAATGTTAAACGTCACTTGTGAATTATGAGCTCCTAGTTTCATTATTTCAAAGCGTAGCAGAAACACCTAATCTGATTATGTAAAATCCGAAAAATACTTTAAAAGTAGTTTTTCAGTACTGTTTAATGACCCACAGGTCTGTGTAAGATGTTCGTCTCCCTCGTCAGAAGATCTCGAAGAAAAACTGCATTTGCGTCAAACTTGTTACGATCTGAAAAATCGTTTGCGGTAGGTAACTTCCATGTAAGAACTATAGTGCAACACGTCCCCTGGAATATCACATTATACGAATCATCTGAACTCGCTGAACGCTATTATTCAAAATTCTAACGTGGTTGCCATACCACATGTAAAATGTGTTTATTATTCATTGCTTGTAGGTAAATTAAATTGCCTGAAGCTGGAATTTAAAAAAATAATATCAAGTTTGCAGTTCAGCCCTGTGGCTGTACTGACACATATGAATGGACTAACATTATGTATTCTATGGACAATATCTTAAAGCACATCAAGAAAATTATGTGCCACAAGGTATAAGGCAAGATAAACTGCATGACAATCACTTGTAGTATACGACACCTCTTATTTTAATAGCTTACTGATCAACATGCTAGATGTTAGTGCCGAGTCGAACAAAGACCCACATTAAGCACATGAAATGACTACCCGATAATCCAACAAACATAAGCTCCTTTGAAATGAAAATAAAACGCAAGGCGCGCTGCAGTATGGATTCCCACCAAAGTATATCAGAGTTGGAACACTTGTATTGGTGGAGGACAATGGTTCAAACCCACGTCCGGCCATGGCTCAGGCAACTGCTGGGATGGTTCCTTCGAAACGTCAAGGCCGATTTCTTTCCCTATCTTTCACACAATCTTTCCTATGAAAGGCCAAGGCCGATTTCTTTCCCCATCCTTCACACAATGCGAGCTTGTGCTCTGTCTCTAATTACCTTGATGTCGACGGGACGCTAAACCCAAACTTCTTTGCTTCCTTCAGAGTAGGCACCTCAAAAGCTCCCATCTTGTGCACCATACAGATAGTCTGAATAACTGCTTAGATGTGGCATGCTACAAGTCAGGGCGTTTACCCTACCCGACGACCAGCATGTTGCAGGTGGAATGAAAGAGGTGCGTGTCGTTAAGTAGCCATCTCTCAAATTGACGACTTACTACGGCACATAAAGCCTTCAGAACATCTCTTCTATGCATCTCTTTCCATGATCTGAGTCAGTCCTCTTCTTCTATTTCTCTCTCTCTCTCTCTCTCTCCCTCTCTCTCTCACACACACACACACACACACACACACACACACACACACACACACAACAATGTACTTCCATTGTTGTTCATTATTACCAGTGGAAGGGTTAATAGTAAGCCAGGAACACATTAATGTCTCTATATGACACAGTTAATTAATAATAGGTGCGAAGCACTTGATCGTCCGTATTGTAATGAAAAAAAATCGTTGACTACGGATTTGGAGAGACAGCAGTCGCTCAATCACGAAACACAGACAGTACGAATTAGTTTATCGCCACTATGGTTACCATTTACTACTAATTGTACGTGGTTGTGATAGTAGATATTCTTAGAATAGTGATTCCAAATTGATTCATATCTTAGCACTGTTCCCAGAAACTGTAAAACAGCATCAGATTTTGCCGTGTCAATCAGATAATAAGCAATGCAGAAGATGCACAGAAATCCAGTTAACTAAAAAATGTAGGAGGCTGGTGTATTTTTCGAAAACAATGGTATTTAGCAGAAGACACTTTTTAATTCTGAGCAATATCTACGTTAAGGTACAGCTAAAATTGTAATTGTATTATGTGTATTATTATGCATAGAAATCAAACTACATACATACTGTGGGTAGTCATAAACCCAAACAGTCAGGTTACGAGCATGAAACTTGTTTATGTTGTTGATCATGCTCCACTGCTGATGATTTGGTGATTAGCGGCTAAAGAAGTCATCTGGACTGTCCAGACACAACAGAAACGTCTGCTCCACCTGAACACCGTTTATAAGATGGCACATATTTCCAAACCGTATCACTGCACTGCACTCCACTACACCAATATGCTTTGTCATTTTGTTTTACGTCCTCTAGCGACATGTTATGATGCTATGGCGGAAAGTGTATCAGGAATTCAGACATATATTTGAAAACTCATAAAATATCTTATGTAAATTTATATTTCCAAAGTGATAACTAAAGCGTTGCAGTTGTCCCTCATATTCCTGTGTTATGTGCATCTTTTATTTAAGAACTGTTATAGTCATCAGATCAGATGAACACAAAAAACGAATTCTGGTAATCAATTTCCAGGCCTGAATAAAGGTGATATAATTGCAAAATAAATTTATAGCCTCACTAATAATCAATTTTAAGTCATACGTATGACACTCATTCCTCAGATTGATAACATTGACATCCACAAAATAGACCAATGTTACCTCATTACCAACACATCAAAGTTATAAGTGAGTACTTTACTGAGGTAAAGACATGCAGCCAAATACATGCTCACTTTTTCAAATGTGCTGGCAATACTTTGCTACTTTTATCACTTTAAGATTAACAGTTTCTATTCAGACAAATGCCATGTGTATTTTGATAATATATAATAGGTCATTTTATAGGAAATGAACAAATCTGATATGTTAATGTCTTTACATCAATTCGTATTACAACAGCTACTCTCCTATCTAACAGTTCTTCTTCTGACTTTTATTTACTTTTGTAAATACAGATAACAAAATAATAATTATATTTGCAACAAATTTCACATAACAAAGAATCATATGGTAATATGAAAACTAGTACAGAAAAAAGACAGTACAATTTATATCAGAATATTTCATCTAATTTGTTATCAATCTGTAATTAATCCTGTAACAATCACTCCACTTTTGTACGGATAAGATCAAGTCAAGGGCACCATAGTACTATTTTATAATTGATACTCATCACCACTTTGCAAGGTAATTATGACACTATGTATTGTAAATATTAGGTGCACTATATAGAGCTATAAAAAGAGATGGTGCACAAAACTGTAGTGTATCAAACTTTTAAAAAAGCATGTAAAATATTTACTTGTTCATAATGATTTTTGTAACAAAGAACAATAAATAATTCTTCAGTTCTAATTGAAATTTACTTATCCAATTTCTACACTTCTTGATGTTTTACGTAATATGTGATGTATCCCCCAGTTTTATCTCAGACATAAGGTTTGACAATCTTTATTATTGTTATGCCTGCCTTGGCAGTGATAACTTTTGTTCTAGCCTAACAACTGATTATAATAGCTATTCTTCACAGGTGTTTACTTGCACAATATTGTTTGTGCTGACATTAGTCAGTTGTTCTTCTCTGGTGATTCCCCACTAAGCCAAAAAGACTTTGAGAATGGAAATAAATACAACAGAAGATTCACAATTTGTGATACTAATTTCTAAGTAATCATTAGCCATTAACTGCAATTCCATGAATTTTTATGCAGTCGCTAACAATAAATACACTCCTGGAAATTGAAATAAGAACACCGTGAATTCATTGTCCCAGGAGGGGGAAACTTTATTGACACATTCCTGGGGTCAGATACATCACATGATCACACTGACAGAACCACAGGCACATGGACACAGGCAACAGAGCATGCACAATGTCGGCACTAGTACAGTGTATATCCACCTTTCGCAGCAATGCAGGCTGCTATTCTCCCATGGAGACGATCGTAGAGATGCTGGATGTAGTCCTGTGGAACGGTTTGCCATGCCATTTCCAACTGGCGCCTCAGTTGGACCACCGTTCGTGCTGGACGTGCAGACCGCATGAGACGACGCTTCATCCAGTCCCAAACATGCTCAATGGGGGACAGATCCGGAGATCTTGCTGGCCAGGGTAGTTGACTTACACCTTCTAGAGCACGTTGGGTGGCACGGGATACATGCGGACGTGCATTGTCCTGTTGGAACAGCAAGTTCCCTTGCCGGTCTAGGAATGGTAGAACGATGGGTTCGATGACGGTTTGGATGTACCGTGCACTATTCAGTGTCCCCTCGACGATCACCAGTGGTGTACGGCCAGTGTAGGAGATCGCTCCCCACACCATGATGCCGGGTGTTGGCCCTGTGTGCCTCGGTCGTATGCAGTCCTGATTGTGGCGCTCACCTGCACGGCGCCAAACACGCATACGACCATCATTGGCACCAAGGCAGAAGCGACTCTCACCGCTGAAGACGACACGTCTCCATTCGTCCCTCCATTCACGCCTGTCGCGACACCACTGGAGGCGGGCTGCACGATGTTGGGGCGTGAGCGGAAGACGGCCTAACGGTGTGCGGGACCGTAGCCCAGCTTCATGGAGACGGTTGCGAATGGTCCTCGCCGATACCCCAGGAGCAACAGTGTCCCTAATTTGCTGGGAAGTGGCGGTGCGGTCCCCTACGGCACTGCGTAGGATCCTACGGTCTTGGCGTGCATCCGTGCGTCGCTGCGGTCCGGTCCCAGGTCGACGGGCACGTGGACCTTCCGCCGACCACTGGCGACAACATCGATGTACTGTGGAGACCTCACGCCCCACGTGTTGAGCAATTCGGCGGTACGTCCACCCGGCCTCCCGCATGTCCACTATACGCCCTCGCTCAAAGTCCGTCAACTGCACATAAGGTTCACGTCCACGCTGTCGCGGCATGCTACCAGTGTTAAAGACTGCGATGGAGCTCCGTATGCCACGGCAAACTGGCTGACACTGACGGCGGCGGTGCACAAATGCTGCGCAGCTAGCGCCATTCGACGGCCAACACCGCGGTTCCTGGTGTGTCCGCTGTGCCGTGCTTGTGATCATTGCTTGTACAGCCCTCTCGCAGTGTCCGGAGCAAGTATGGTGGGTCTGACACACCGGTGTCAATGTGTTCTTTTTTCCATTTCCAGGAGTGTAGTATTGTTAAGAGAAATCAGATTCCATTTATAAGAGTCAACGGATATTAAAGGGGAAAAGTAGCTGAGGGGGATAAGACAGATTTGTAGCCTATCACCAATGTCATTCAATCTACACATTAAGTAAACAGTAAAGAAAACCAGGGAGAAATCTGGAAAGGTATTTAAAATTCAGGGAGAACAAATAAACACTTTAAATGGTACACATTAACTTTCAGACGCAAATGAACACCCAGGCTAACAAATATACTGAAGCAACAATGATAACAAGTTGTGTACAGAACCCAAAGCACACTCTGGTCATGGACTCACGTTCGGGAGGATGATGGTTCAATCCCGCGTCCGGCCATCCTGATTTAGGTTTTCCATTATTTCCCTAAATCGCTCCAGGCAAATGCCAGGATGGTTCCTTTGAAAGGGCATGGCCGACTTCCTTCCCCATCCTTAGCTAATCCAATGAGACCGATGACCTCACTGTTTTGTCTCTTCCTCCAAATAACCCAACGCAACCCCAACACTCTGGTCATATTTCCACAATCAATAAAAACCAGTCAAATATGAAGAAGAAGGAATGTCAAGATTGCATATCGGAATATCTGTGGTTGACACACAGAAATTTCAAACATAGGTACATCGAACGCATAAGAAGCTGGAAATGTAAAAATCGCCATTTTGCCTTTGCTGCACCCCTGATAACGCTTGGGAATGAACTATTCAAAGTTGAATAGGATATTATAATTATTAGAATGATCTAAACAGAAAGCTTCTAATATTATATGAAAATTTTCACTTACAAAGAGAAAGTAATAAATGACCATGTTATTGTAAGTGACAATGTTATTCACTAAAACAATGACAAACCAACATGTAAAACATAACCAGATTAAATGAGAATTTACTCAGTCTTCTCTCTTGAGACATTTGTATAAAAATGAGAACCCCTCCACTCAAATTCCACCCTTTGCATATAAAACGCCACTGCAAACAGTGGGGTGCACAAGTAGCGTTACATAACGAATATCAAACGTCAAATAGACATAATACCACAAACAAAAGACAACTGAAAAACACACAGCGACAGTTTGCAACACTACAAACGCTAAATACACGAAATCAGCACACATTTTTAAAAAAACACATAGTGACAGTGAAGTGTTTAATGGAGATATGCTCAGAAACGCGAAATACAGGATGTCTTGGTGCATGCAGGACAACATCAAGTCCTATGCTGATGAAAGGATCCCACACCATGTAATAAAAAATAATTAACCTAACAAACTATACACTCCAAAAAGTTTCTTATTCCATAACAATAAAAGTAACAAAAAAGTGTAATGTAGAAATATATCTGGCGACATAATACAACACATCTTTATATACATGTAACAAACATGCACTACAGGCCAATAAGGACACTCCAAAAATAAAAGGAAACAAAAACCATGTGACATAAAACCAAACCATCTTTTATTTTGTTGCACAGATGGACCAAATCTCATCAAAGATTGTAATAGTAATAATAATAATAATAACAATAATAATAATCATTTCCTCTCCTTTCCATAAACAGCAACTAAGTAATACTGATCATAGTAAACTAATCATTTTAATAGCCCAAATACGAAATGTGAACATAGAACATGGTAAAAGAAAATGATAGCAAAGGCTGCACACAGAGAAGAAAATTCGTTCCATTTCAAAACTGACTTTAGTATGTATTAAAATATGTAAAAGGTGTTCGCATTTCGATTGTAGTCCTATTTGAGGCCTATATTTGTCATGTTACAAAGATCTAACTATGATCAGCTGATGTTTTTACAAGTTGGTCGGTAAGGTATCATGTCACCAAGAATCATTTTTCTGTGGAAGAAGATTGTGCATCATGATCTACATTAGAAAAATATGATCGATGATACTGACAACTTAATATCGCTTTTTATTACATTTGCTATAGGCCTACCTGAGGTTGTGTATAAAAATGAACTTTCAAGGAAGGCTGCAACAGTTATTAATTGTACCTATGGTACCAAGGCTCTCTAAATCGTTTACTAACTGTCTTTCCTTTCCTTTCCATTATCAACTACTAAATAATACCAAAACTCGTTGTAATGCTCAAATACAAGACATGAACATAAATAATGTCCAAAGACAAATAGACTGACCTAGCACCAATTTAGGGGAAAGAAAGTGTTTTGATGAAATCTTTAACTCGTTGCATCACTAAAAATTGCGTATTTTCGTAATACACAAATATAGCTTCATAATGTTCTGAATACGAGATGTAAGCACACAACACTGCCAAAGAAAAAAGGTGGACAAGGTTTTATACACAGAAGGAAAATTCGATATCCCTAAAATACGATCCTTGTATCAAAATAAAACTATTCCACAAATAAGTAGATATTTCGATGTTCAAAACAAATGCAGCTTACGTTTCATAATATGAAAGCATAATTACAGATCTCTGAACGAAAATTCGATCCTACACCAAAATAAAATTATTTCTCAAAATACTTGGCTTTCAAATTCAAAACACTTGTGCCGCTACTGTAGTAATTTAATTGTTCTACAACAGTTTTAAAATTGCGTATGGTTCACATAATGACGACTGAAAACTTACAGCTTTAGAAGGACTTGTCGAGGAGTGAAGTTTCATGTCTGTACCATACTCTGAAAGTTACAACGGACCTTCAAATTACATTTCCCTACATATAAAATGTCAGTATTCCACATCAAAGTATACGTCACTCCATTATTAGCACTATTTATTTGTCCTACAGATTAGTCGATGAGCTTAGTTCTTCTCTGTACCAAACATTAAAAAGCAAAAATAAATAAATATTTCTTCAATAAAACTTCCTGGTAGATATAAACTGTGTGCTGGGCCGAGACTCGAACTTAGGACCTTTACCTTTCGCAGGCATGTGCTCTACCGACTGAGCTGCAAGCACAACTCAGCACCTGTCCCTACAGCTTTACTTGCGCCATTATCTCGCCTCCTACCTTCCGAATTTCACAGCAGGTCTTCTGTGAAACTTGCAAGACGCACTCCTGAATAAAGGGTATTGTGGAGACATGGCTTGGCCACAGCCTGGGGGATGTTTCCAGAACGACCAAGGTTCTAAGTTCGAGGCTCAGTCTGACACCCAGTTTTAATCTTCCAGGAAGTTTCATATCGACGCACACTCGACTGCAGAGTGACAATCTCATTCTGTAATGTTATTCCTATGTCTAAATTTGGCGACAATTAGCGTTAGTTAGTGAACAACCAATATTAAATCCAGCCAGACATTATAGTGATCCCTATGTTAGGGTATTAACCGTATCTGTATTTAAAGTAGATATACATGATTTGCGTAATAGCACTGAAAACTTACAAGTTATAGTCAGTTGTTGAAAACTGAAGTTTGACATCTTTACTACACTTTGAAAGGCACAATAGACCCTCAGATTAAATATACTGACATCTACATTGCCAGCATTACTTACCGAAATACATATGAATTGCTTATTGGCTCTACTGATATAACTCACGAGTTAGTCAATGATCATCGTTCTATCTCTCTACCATTCGTTAAAGAAACCGAAATGTGTGAAGATTTGTTCTATAACATCACAACAGACACTTGACACTACTGCTGGTGTACCTTAGAGTTTGAAGTCTTCTTCTTGAAGAGAATATTTCGAGCAGTGTACCAAAGTAAACAATGTTACTCTCAGGTCCAAATCAGTCAAAAACGCTTCTTAGTTTGATTAAAACCAATATCAAGACCAGACAGCTATAGTGATTCGCGCTAGAGTATTTACTTTATCTTGCAGTACAAACCATTTGTAACCTGCTTTTGTACAATGGAGACCACATGACACTGTGCCTCCCACATGTCATTTTACAAGAAAATTTTAACAAATCTTCCCATACATGGTGATGTTATAGTAATATTGTGCAAATTGCTTCTTATATCTTATTGTTACAGAAAAACTGTAACAAATTACTCCATACATCAATGTGTAACCATAAATTGGAACTAATGTCCATATATCATGTTATACCAAAATTGTAACATGTTGCGCTATACATCGCCAAGTTACTGGAAATTGCAACAAATTGCCCCACACATCATACATTACAGCTAAATTGTAACAAATTGTCCTCTGTTATAGTGAAATTGTAACAAATTGCTCTATACATCACAAAACTGTCGTGGCTACTATCAAGGCAATAATGGTCAGTTGGTATGACGATTGCCATTACCCAAACGAAATTCTGGCAATGATGGTTCAGATGTGTGTGAATTCCTAAGGGGCCAAACTGTTGAGGTCATCGGTCCATAGACTTACACACTACTTAATCTAACTTATGTTAAGAACAACACATATACCTATGCCCGAAGGAGGACTTGAACCTCCGGTGGGATGGGCCGCACATTCCGTGACATGGTGCCTTAAACTACGAGGCCACTCCGCGTGGCGCAATGATGGTCATTTGACATATGGTGGCTACCATTACTCTGAATGCGAATGTAGCAGTGATATAAGCAGTTGACTTATAGTGAATACCATTACTCTGAATGCAGCTGGGCCAATGATGGTCAGCTGACAAGGTGACTGTGGTAGTTACGGGCAGTTGAGATATACTGACTACCATTACCTTGAACACAATTGGAGCAGTTGACATGTGGTGACTATCATTATCTTGAACACAAATGGGGCAATGATAGTCAGTTGACTAGATGAGTACCATTACCTTAAATTCAATTGGGACAATGATGATCAGTTTAACAGGTGGGGCAGTGATGATCAGTTCACAGGATGACTGCCATTAGCCTTGGATACTATGGAGTGGAGCTGTCACGGTCAGTTTACTGGGTGACTACAATTACCACCAGGTAATGATGATCAGTTTACGACTACTATTGCCCTAGGTAATAGGGTTGGGAAACGAGCTCACTCTACAGGGTGACTACCATTACTCCAGGTACTATTGTGGCAATGATTGTCAGTTAACTTGTTGATTCTCATTACACTGCCTGTACGGTTTTATTCAACAATTAAGAAATATGTGGTGTTTACAGTGGATGTCAGGTACTAAACCTCTAGTAGTTTTCTAGCACTAGAAGCTGGTAGTCCATGCGCTATAACCTGACAGTGGCTGTCAGGTACTGGATCTAAAATAGTATCCCAAGCATCAAACAAAATTGTAATAAATTGACCCATACATCAGCATTATTGCGCAAAATTGTAACGAATAGCCCCACATATCACCAGTGTTATACAAAATTCTAGCAATTTTCCATATATGTTACCGACTAAGCAAGCTGAGACTTATTTTGATAAGTTGCGACTTGTTCCAATACACAAAAGTGATTAGTCAGCAAGGAGAGACTTATCGATGCTAGGAAGTCAAGACTTGTTCCAAAACGCAAAACATTTAGTCAGATTCATAATGTTACAATCACAGGTCAGTGTGCTACCTAAAACATCACTACTTCCCTTTTCGAATGATGACATCATGTACATGTCACTGAGTTGACCACATGCCATTACAATATGAGATGCCACTATGATGTCGTGGTGGTGTTATAGTGGTCATGAAAATGAAGCAACTGGTCACAGCACAGCATATTTCGGATCCTTAAAACGAACACCATCATGACATTATGGATTTCACTATCTAGGTTTCTGACATCATGCAGTCAAACTGATAAGAGGTGGAAATACTGTATTACATATTTTAGAACGTGATGTAAAGAAATTCGAATGAATCATATACTTATGAACAAGGTAGTTACATTGTGAGTGGCTGTTTTATTTTAATGGCTGGTAAATATTGGGCTGTGTTTAAGGTATGTAAATACGTATGTATCTTCTTAAAAGCTCTCTGCTTGGCCAAGAGGAGTGATATAATACCTTTTAAGAATGCGTAAAATATCTCTAATTAGACTATTTCCCAGAAAGAGTTGTGTCTTGACGACATCATAGAAAGGGCGCGTGGCTTATAACGTCATGATGATGACGTTATATGTAAGACAGTGTGGCTTTTGGCATCATGAATTTGACCCATGGTGCTGCATTACTTTCAGCCAACAACTGAAGATCAAAGTTTACTGGAAATAACATCATTATACTACTGATCAGTTTTGATATTTGGGCAGCAAAATGACTGCAGAAGGCAGTAGGGTATCCATGAGAGAACAGGTGCAAATAACATTCTTACCTCAGGGTCACTGATAAGGACTTCTGGTGTCAGATTACACACTTGGGCGACTTTTAATGATGGTCACCCCCAATCCCCCCCTCCCCCAGGGAATCTATGGCAACTAATCAAAGTCACCAAGGGGAAGCACCACGCCCTTTTAGTCTATTCCCTTCTTCCCTCCTCGACCAAAAGGAAGGCTGAACCAATTGGAAGCGAGATCCCCTCATTCATGGTCTGATTATCACAGTGAGAGGATGATGAAATGTAGCGAGATCCCCTCATTCTTGGCCTGAGTATCGTAGTGAGGGGATGGTGAAATGTCAGCAGCAGGTACCAGCCAGTGTCCTCAGGCACAAGAGGAATAATAATGTTAGATTTGAAAGCAAGTATCTAATAATAATGTTATTATTATTATCAATACTGTTATTAACAAATATATATTTTATTAAACTTAGGGCTTGTTATCGTTTCAGCAGCACAGTGTGCCCCTAATCTGCTGGTAGCGGAACTGCTGGACAAGAACACCCTCATACTATCGGCTGCACTTTTGGTACAGATGGTCTTCCTGATTTATTGGACCAGGTGACGTTCAACTTCACTGTACCAGCACCACATCTGCAGCAGATGTAGCAACCACCACTGGAACTGTCACACCTCACAGAACCGCATACACGTCTCCCCATCAAGATTACCACTGTTCGCCAGCATGTATGACGTGACTGTATATATATATATATATATATATATATATATATATATATATATGTATGTATATATATATGTATATATGAGTAAATGTGGATCTATCACCGTATACTGACTTTGCTGTTGTGAGAGAATTTGAAAACGCGCAACATGTTCACTGCAAAGTTCAGTATTCATGGCATGTGTTATATGGACAGTACGATGGGTTATATAACGAATAAGGTGATGCAGAAGTATGAGCCATTTCCATACTCCAATAGACGTTCAAATGTTAGGATGTAAAGTCGCCATATTCGATATGTACAGTGAGGCCACGTTAGAATTAACTTCATCGGGCACTAATATATACTTAAAACATTCAAGTGTTGTGAGATGAGATGAAATGTACTGTGCAGTATCGACCACGAGAGAAAGGTTGTGCTGTTGGCAGACGTCGCCAAGAGCAGGGCACTATCAGTTGGTATACAATTTAGGGAAAAATCATGTTACAGTGAACCAAATGGAGCAGTGTATCAGTTCCTGTATACTTCCTGTACCAAAGTATGTAACAAAAGAACCAATAAAGTACCTAGAGCCTGAGTTCACTGAGGGAATTCTTATGTGAGTAAATTACTCCTATTCGCCTGAGTGCTATACAGGTCAAACGAAAATACTACAAGCTGCAGCGATTTTCAGAATTCTGTCTTGCCACTACACAATGAAACTTTTAGAAAAATACTCAATGAAGCACAGTGTGTTTCAAAGATAGTTATTTACTTCATGCACAGCCCCAAGTTCTATCCAGCTACCTATAAAATATATATAGCTTCATAGAAATGGTCAGTGTGCTCCTGTACAACAGCCACCACCGACGCAGCCACTTGTGCTGCCCCTGCTACCTCTGGCTCTGCCTCAGACGCCACTGCCACCATCATGTCGAACAGTACCGAATGACTGTCTGATATGCTAAGAGAGAGCCAAAGGCCTGTGACTATTGGGGCAACATAAACGGCCACCACTAACGCATAGAGGCTTATTAAGGAACTAAGTTGGATTCCAGTGTCATGTTAAAGTATGAAATAATACAAGTAGAACGTGGGGTAATGCATGGCATCTTACATACTTGCTAAACCACTGTGTCTAAATACACACATACACACACACACACACATTATTACTTAAAAAATTGAGTAGAAAAAAAATCATTTACACAAGACAAAAAAAATGCACTGCGAAGTACTTATCCACATGTGAGGGAAATTGGTAGATTTCATATACGAGGGTCACTCCAAAATAAATGCACACTATGTTTTTTAAAATCAATCTTTTATTCTACATGTTTGAAAGTTTTACAGTGTGTAGATACATCTTTTAGGAACAATATTTTCATTACTCAACGTAATTTCCATCCCTCTCAACTGCCTTACGCCATCTTGGAACCAGCGCCTGTATACCCGCACGGTAAAATTCTGGACCAACCTGTTGGAGCCATTGATTGGCAGCGTCCACAAGGGAGTCATCATCTTCAAACCTTGTTCCACGAAGAGAGTCTTTCAGTCTCCCAAAGAGATGATAGTCACATGGAGCCAGGTCAGGATTGTAAGGCAGGTGTTTCGGTGTTGTCCATCCGAGTTTTGTGATCGCTTCCATGGTTTTTTGACTGACATGTGGCCGTGCATTGTCGTGCCACAGCAAAACATCCTGATATTGCCGGTTTTGTCGATCACGACTCAGTCGAACTTGAAGTTTCTTCAGTGTCGTCACATATGCATCAGAATTTATGGTGGTTCCAATTGACATGATGTCCACAAGCAAGAGTCCTTTGGAATCGAAAAACACCGTACCCATAAATTTTCCAGCAGAAGGTCTGGTTTTGAATTTTTTTTTCTTGGGTGAATTTGCATTATGCCACTCCATTGATTGCCTCTTCGTCTCTGCTGAAAAATAATGTAGCCATGTTTCATCACCTGTCACAATTCTTCCAAGAAATTCATCTCCACCATTCTCGTACTGTTCCAAAAGTTAGCTGCATACCGTTTTTCTTGTTTCTTTGTGAGCCACTGTCAACATCCTGGGAACCCACATGGCTCAAGCCTTTTTTAACGCCAACACTTTCATTATTCTGCAAACACTTCCTTCCCCTACCCCAGCGTAGCGTGACAATTCGTTCACTGTGATGCGTCTGTCAGCAGTCACCAATTCGTTAACTCTCTGCACATTGTCTGGAGTGTGTGCAGTACGAGGCCTGCCGCTGCGAGGGCAATCCTCAATATTGCCGTGCCCGCTTTCATCACGTAACCAGCTTGCCCACCGACTGCCGGCCGAAGTGGTCGTGCGGTTCTAGGCGCTACAGTCTGGAACCGAGCGACCGCTCCGGTCGCAGGTTCGAATCCTGCCTCGGGCATGGATGTGTGTGATGTCCTTAGGTTAGTTAGGTTTAATTAGTTCTAAGTTCTAGGCGACTGATGACCTCAGAAGTTAAGTCGCATAGTGCTCAGAGCCATTTGAACCATTTTTTGCCCACCGACTAACTGTACTGCACAGCATCTCCATACACCTTTTTCAACCTCTTGTGGATGTTTCCCACTGTCTCGTTTACACAGCACGGGAATTCTACGACAGCACGTTGCTTCTGACAAACGTGAAATGTAGCAGCCATCTTGAAGACAAGCTGTGACGACGCCACTCACGGGAACAGGTTGAACTAAGTTTGAAAACAAGCGGGAAGGATGTATCTACGCACTGTAAAACTTTCACATATGCAGAATGAAATCTGTATTTTTACAAAAATAGTGTGCAATTCTTTTGCAGTGACCCTCGTATTTAATTTGAGCCAGACATATTCAAGTACCCTGAAGCAGTTGGTGTGGGATAATGCCAATTTTACAATAGCTTTAAAACATGTCACTCCAAATTAAAGATCTAACAAGCTCATGTAGAAGCTAACTTGTCATTCAATGACTTCATCACTATATGTGGGGATTGCTGGAATAACTCACAGAATGGCCTTCTGGTTATGATAAAACTAGGAAACTGAATGAAAGCTGATATAGACGAAACTACAATGGGATTCTGTGTAAAAGGCAGTGTACCAAAACGTAACTGCAGCAGTATATTCAAGACTACGGATAAAATCACGCGTATGCAATGTGCTCATTCCAACGGGCTGAAGCACAAGCCAAGCTTACGTTTATCCATCGACAGAAAAATCGAGACAATCACCGCAAGATCAGCGGAATTGGATGGCAATATCAAGGTAGCAGCTGTGGAAGATAAATCTCAGCTGAGTGATAGAACCCACCGAAGCGAGCAAGCAATCAACACGAGGTTAATCGAATTGGATAGCTTTAGCAAGGCAGCAACTTCGAAATGTGGATCGAAGTTGTGGCAGTTGAATGACGTGAAGGTGACAAAGATAAAGATCAATGAAGCTCTTATGGCGAATCTAAAGGTCCAAAAAACATTAGAAGAGATAAAAAAAGTTATCCGATCCTGTAAAAATCTAGGAAAGAAAAGCTTGGGAAGAAGGCATTGAAACCCTCCTGAGGTACTCAGTGTAATAAATAGAGAGGTTGATGAGCTTCAGAAATCTGTTTATAAGACTACATAAGATGTAGTCTGTCTCGAAGCGCGATCAGTATGAGACAGAAAGGCAACATGACGTAAAGGCACAGAGCATGGAAAGCTACTCATCGTAAGCTAAGACTCTTAAAAGTGGGACAGCTGGAGCGCGAACAGTCTCTCCGAAATGTTTAGACCCATAACAGAAAGTGCTGAACGAATCGCACATACCATAATGTGAAATGGCGGTAGAAAAAGAGGAGGAGGAGAAGAAGAGAAGGAAGAAAAAGGATATACTATAAATGACTTCATCAACTGTCACAGTTCTAGCGAATTAGATGGTACATATTGGTCAGTCAAGATCAGCCATGTATGCTGGGAAAACTACCAATATGCTTAAGGATGGACACCATGCACCTTGGAGATAATGTGATGGAAAGGACAGTTTGTTTAGTGGAACTAATATTCCTACTGCTTGGAACCCCAAAAGCATTTGCCGAAATGGAAGAGGCCATGTGCTGAAATATTACGAGTTACTAACGTACGTAAGAGAACAGCACTTCAAAAGGATAATTAAAAGCCGGCCGCTGTGGCCGAGCGGTTCTAGGCGCTTCAGGCAGGAACCCCGCAGCTGCTACGGTCGCAGGTTCGAATCCTGCCTCGGGCATGGATGTGTGTGATGTCCTTAGGTTAGTTAGGTTTAAGTAGTTCTAAGTCTAGGGGACATGACCTCAGTTTTTAAGTCACATAGTGCTTCGAGCCATTTGAACCATTTGAATTTGACATTTAAGAATCTCAGACATCAGGAAATACATTAACAAAATTGTTCAAATGGCTCTGAGCACTATGGGACTTAACATCTGAGGTCATCAGTCCCCTAGAACTTAGAAGTACTTAAGCCTAACTAATCTCAGGACATCACACACATCCACGCCTGAGGCAGGATTCAAACCTGTGACCGTAGAAATACATTAACATTATTAGACCAGTCTTAAGTGGTGAATGTAGCGTAGGGCAAGGCGTTGACATTCAGCATGAAAAGGTGAACACATTATCAATGGAGTATGTGTATTACAATGATCCTAATGAAATCATAGACCGACTACAACTACTGACAGCCTCAGCCACTGCAGGGAATACAGCGCACACAAACGAAATAATATCAATCATTTGGAGTTTCGAGAGAGATTTGTTATTGCACAATAATGGAGACAGAGGTCTGTGGACTCCAAAAACCCCTTCACAAAACGTTCGTGCACGGACAAGTCATAACACATGGTTTGAATTACTTATGACAGCAATCTTGTGGATATGAGAGAACATTCAGAATCGAATAAAGGCTTAAAATATATTTTAATGATCACAAGTACATGTTCAAAATTTGCCTGGGCCTTTCTCGTGAAGGCAAAGACTTGGGGGGGGGGGGGGGGGAGGGGGCGTTGTGCAAGTGCTTGAACAATTGCTGCAGACTGGAAGAAATCAGTTTCCTGAGAAACTGTAAACTAACCACAATAAATATTGTAAGTCGATAATGGAGCGATATGTAGTAGACTACTGCTCAGTACTCTCCCATATGAAAGCATATATTGTGGAGCATCTGAACAGAATCATTTAAAGTAGTACGTGGATGCAATTTAATCTTCATGGCTCAGACACATGGACAGACATTCGCCCACAGATAATGGCGGAGTGTAATATAGCTGGACATCATACGATTAAAATGTGAGCTACTGATGTACATGACAATGAGCTTCTAAATACAGCAAACAGTCGCATTAAGATGGTAGACCCACGCGAGCGGAAGTTCAATGTAAGTCACTTGGTGCGTATTTCGAAACACGAAACTGAGTCTGAGAAGTTTTACTTTCCTAGCTGATCAACAGAGATATTTACTGTGTCCAAAGTACAAAGGACAAATATGAGGAGTTACATCTTAAAGGTCAGTGAAGGAGATGAAATTGTAGGGAATTTTTACATAGAAGAAATATAGACAAGCCCTGAACCAGATGTTACAAAATGTTGCAGGAAAAGGGCTTTAATGAAACGGCTTTCCAGCATCCGGAAACGGTTGGGCTAATGCTTGCGATTTTGTACATAACAGAGTGCGCAGACAGTGCAGTAGCACTCATGAGTGCTAGGAACCACATCAGCGGTTGTGTCAGTATTCTCGATAAACAGCCAGGAGAGCTGCATAGCCCTGAATACGTTTCTGTGTACCTCGAGCAAAACTAAAAAAGGGCATAGCTCGTGGTAATAAGGGGATTAATCTACTTGACAAGGATTAGGATTGCAAGAAGGATAATTTAGTGTATTCGCAAAATCAAGGTTTGACAGAATATCATGCTGCAGATCGAATTTTAGCCGATAAAGCTGAGCAAGTACGACACAGGCATGGGCCAATGTATTGTTGCATTTTCAGCTGATAAAGCAATGTGTATCAAATTTGAATTGGGTGCTGAAGTAAATTTCAAACAAAATATGAACTCAGCTCATATTACACTAAAGAAGAAGAAACATACTAGGTATTGAAAAAATTGCATCCAGTCAGCGATGTTCGTGGCAAAAAGCGTCTTGAAGAAGAAGAAGAAGAAGGCAATAAGAATATGCTATGTCAAAATGCCTAGCGTTCTGCCAATACCTAAGACTTCTGGTAGAATTATCCTATTCCCAACTCCTGCGTTAGGGTGTCTATAGGCGGCTAGGTCATTGGTGGAAGGTGCTGATGCCACAGCCGAAACAGTGAAGACTGCACAAAATGCTCAGAAGCGACTACAAAAATCTACAATGCAAAGCTGGATGATGGAGGCCATCGCAATTAGTAAAGGACTACCCTTAAACCCACACGAGAAAGCTCTCGGACTGCTTATTAAAAATAAGTGCTACTGCTTACCAATACTTATCTGTTTAAATTCGTCAAGTAACTCAAAATCCCAAGATTTTGAGGTGTATTTATTTGGAATACCGTGACGAAGACGATTTGCTGACTCTAGGAGTATGGGATGGTAAATTTAGACATTGCAGGATTATGTGGAACACACCAGGTTGCATATATTAAAAGAAAAAAAAACAAAAAAACAAAAAAAAAACAGAACAGTACGCTGTGCTTTGACTCGTATGGAGATTTATACCTGCTGGAAGACTTGAGCCGCTATTTCACCAGTAGCCATGTGTTCTATAGTTTTCGACGCTACTACGACCTCATTCATACCTCTGCGATCATTTCTATCTGATGTTTCTCCTAACGAATGCATAAAAAGAGAGCAGCAAGCACATCGCCTCGTCATTTGAGACTCAGACGTCAAGTCGCACCACCTGATTTTAAAAGACCTCTCACCTGTATTAAGTGCAAATTACTTCGTACCGATAGATATAAGCAAGGGTGAGTGGAGTATTGCATTTATTGGCCTGGAAAGCTATAACAGCATTCCAAACATCACCATGGCGAACTGTAAATTCATCAGGGACGCGACAAAGTTGTGGAGATTCCTCCTGGCTCATACGATTTAAAATTAATTATAAAATGATCTGTATAAGTATTTTACTTACATGATAACGTTAATATGTTTAAAACAGAGATAAAAACGACAGACCATGCAATAGACTTGAGCCAGGAAGGCTCAATAGCATCAATATTCGGTTTCTAGAAATGCAAGTTGTAGCTAATAACATCGAGAAACTTTATAAATCAGCTCAATCAGTGGATATTCTACCTGTCGCATGAGTTACGTTGAGTGTAATAGCACAACAGATTCATACATTAACAGTCGATTAATACACACCATCTACAGGTGCTTACCTACAATGCGACGAGGATACAAACTTCTTGAGGTGCTTGGCAGTCCAATACATCTCTCAGTAATTGTTCGGACATTATACCATTTCGAGTTGAATATCGTTGACCAGGATGGAAATGTGGTTGATTTTCGATGGGTGGAAATCGTGGTACCTCTTCATTTGAAGTCGCATCAGCACTATGAGCATAAATCATAAAACCAGTCCACATTACGAGTCGGTACTCCACTCTGCAGTGGAAGGACAGGGTGATAACACAGCAGAAGTACGAGTTCCTCTAGTTGATAGGATTGAAACTTCACACTGACGCCACTTGCAATGACAACTCCAGCTCAATGTGACAAGCGCATCATTATCAGGAACATATCTTCCACAACCCATCTGCTTTGGCGAGGTTCAATAATAATGATGAGATAAGAAGTCTAATTCAGCACTAAGATTATTTAACAATTCTGAACAGCAATTTTCTGTACTTGGAAGACACGTTTATGGAGAATGTTGGAGGTTTTCCAGCAGAAACGTAGCGACTTATGCGTAACGTTTCAGTCTTCCTGTTTCAAAAGATAAGTTGCTAACTTAACGATGTCGTAGTCGACCACACAAGAAACATTGTAATCACATAAACACTCAAAATTTATGTATCCACATCAAATTTGAGCACGAACACAGGATGGTTGATTGACGGATCCACAAGTAATCACTTTACTATGTGCATCCCTCTCAAAATGCTTAAGGGGGTTAGGACGACAAACGGGCCGTCTTGGAGCAGGAGAGGCACCAGAGGACATTTTAATTTCCACTGTCTATACTTGTACAAGTAAATTCATAAAACTTTGTCAGCATGACTAGGAAGGATTCTGGATACACACTCGTAGCAGTGGAAGTTCAAAAACATAACAAAATAGTTTTTTTACTTGTGAAATTTCATCATTTTTTTCACTTATTATTGGCTGCATTTGTTGCTGTAGGTACACTTTTCTTCATAAGTAAGAGAGACTGTTCGATGAATTTTGCACAGCATACAAACCATACTTACAGGTTTCTGAAACTCTAGAATCTATTTAATTTATGAAAAAATGAATGAGCTGTTACGTTTTAAACTTTATGTTTAGAAAAAAAATCGAATTTTGTAGTTAATTATCTCAATTTTTACCACAGTTTTTTATAATTTGGAAAATTCTTGAGTTTTATATACCTGTAAGTATGGTTTGTATGCTGTGCAAAATTCATCAAAGAATCTCTCTTACTTGTGAAGAAAAATGTACCTATAGCAACAAATGCAGCCAACAGTAAGTGAAAAAATGATGAAATTTCATATCTAAAAAAATTTATTTTGTTATGTTTTTGCACTTCGACTGCTATGAGTGTGAATCCTGAATCCTTCCTGGTGATGCTGACAGAGTTTTATGAATTTATTTGTAAAAGTATAGACAATAGAAAATAAAATGTCCCGTGGTGCCTCTCCTGCTCCAAGTCGGGCCCGTTTGACGTCCTACCCCGCTTAAGGGGTTCTTTGAAGTTAATAAGTGAGTCATATGAATGCAAGCAGCAACTGCTTCTCGTTAAAAGTACTACAAATAATAATTCGTACATTCAAGAAGTGAAAGCAGCGTAAAATAAAAATCTTTTGGATAAATTGGTGTGGAAAGGACCGCACATATCTGCATCCCAGGAGGACCATCTCAAACTTAAATTGGAAAGAACACACAGAAAATGTTGTGGGGAAGGCAAACCAAAGGGTGCTTTTTATTGACTGAACACTCAGAAAATGTGAAAGGTCTATTAAAGAGACTGCCACAATAGGCTTGTCCGTCCTCTTTTTGAGCACTGCTGCGTGGTCTGGGATCCTTATCAGGTAGGATTAACGGTGTACATCGAGAAAGTTCAAAGAAGAGCAGCACGTTTCGTATTATCGAAAAATGTGGGAGAGAGTGTCACGGACACGACACAGGATTTGGGATTGACATCATGAAATCAAAGGCTTTTTTCGTTGCTGCGGAATCTTCTCGCGAAATTTCAATCACCAACATTCTCCTCCGAATGTGAAAACATTTAGTTGAAGCCGACCTACATAGGGAGAGACAGACGATCATCATCCGCGCGTTTCTCGAGATTGCGATAATAGAGAATTGTTGTGATGGTAGTACGACAAGCCCTCTTCCAGGCACTTGAGTGTGATTTGCAGAGTATCCATGTAGATGCAGACCTTTTACATGTGCTAAATTATGGAGTTCAACTGCATTTAAGTTTCCATTCACGGGAACTACATGAGTTCAAGACATACCTAGTCAGTTAAGATATCTCTTCAACTACAAATGCTTCGATTCATTATTTTGGGTTTGCAGGCAGACAGGAGAGGAACGTATCTAAGTATTCCATCATATTCAACAACTGCAACCTTACCAAAGCAACCCTGAATTCAGTATATTACCCACACAATAATTTACGATATCACTGGGCCAGTGACAGTTTGAGTCTACTGTACGATATACACTAAAGAGCCAAAGAAACTGATACACCTGCTTAATATCGTATAGGGCCCCCGCGAGCACGCAGAAGTGCCAAAACACGACGTGGAATGTCTGAAGCAGTGCTGGAGGGAACTAAGACCATGAATCCTGTGGTGCTACCCATAAAACCGTAAGAGTCGGGGGTGCAACGATCTCGTCTGAACAGCACGTTGCAAAGCACCCCAGATATGCTCAATAATGTTCATGTCTGGGGAGTTTGGTGGCCAGTGGAAATGTTTAAACTCAGATGAGTGTTCCTGGAGCCACTTTGTAGCAATTATTGACGTGTGGGGTGCCGCATTGTCGTGCTGGAATTGCCAAAGTCTGTCGGAATGCACAATGGACGTAAATGGATGCAGGCGTTCAGACAGGATGCTTGCGTACGCGTCACTGTGAGAGTCGTATCCAGACTCATCATGAGTCCCATATCACTCCAACTGCACACGCCCCACGCCATTACAGAGCTTCCACCAGCTTGAACAGTCCCCTGCTGACATGCAGGATCCATGGATTCATGAGCTTGTCTCCATACCTGTACACGTCCATCCGCTCGATACAATTTGAAACGAGACTCTTCCGACCAGGCAACATGTTTCCAGTCGTCAACAGTCCAATGTCAGTACTCACAGGTCCAGGTGAGGCATAAAGCTCTGAGTCGTGTAGTCATCACAGGTGCACGAGTGGCCCTTCGGCTCCGAAAGCCCATATCGATTATGTTTCGTTGAATGGTTCGCACGCTGACTTTGTTCATGAACCAGCATTGAAATCTGCAACAATATGGGCAAGGGTTGCACTTCAGTCATGATGGTGATGATGATGATGCCGACCGCGGTGGTCTAGCCGTTCTAGGCGCGCAGTCCGGAACCGCGCGATTGCTACGGTCGCAGGTTCGAATCCTGCCTCGGGCATGGATGTGTGTGATGTCCTTAGGTTAGTTAGGTTTAAGTAGTTCTAAGTTCTAGGGGACTGATGACCACAGATGTTAAGTCCCATAGTGCTCAGAGCCATTTGAACCATTTTTGATGATGATGTTTGGTTTGTGTGGCGCTCAACTGCGCGGTCATCAGCGCCCGTACAAAGTCCCAGTTTTTATGCAGTCTAATTTTTTTCACACTCCAGTCTAGAGACTGTCGGAATGATAATGATGATGAAATGATAACAACATAAACACCCAGTCTCCAGACAGAGAAAATCCCCAACCTGGCCGGAAATCGAACCCGAGACCCCATGATCGAGAGGCAGCAACGCTAGCCACTAGACCACGAACTGCGGACACACTTCTGTCATGTTGAACGGTTGTCTTCAGTCGTCGTTGGTCCCATTCTTGCAGGATCTTTTTCCGGCCACAACGATGTCGGAGATTTGATGTTTTACCGGATTCCTGATATTCACGGCACACTCGTGAAATGGTCGTACGGGAAAATCCCCACTTCAAAGCTACCTCGGAGATGGTGTGTCCAATCGCTCGTGAGACGACTATAGCCCCATATTCAAGCTCACTTAAATCTTGATATCCTGCCATTGAAGCAGCAACAACCGAACAAACAACAGCGCCAGTCACTTCTTGTCTTGTACAGTACAGACGTTGCCGACCACACCGCCATGTACTGCCTGTTTACATATCTCTGTATTTGACCATTCATGTCCATACCAATTTCTTTGGCGCTTCAGTGTATATTCAAGGTTTGAGTCTTTGTACGATGGGGATCATGAATTTTCATTTATGCTCAGCCCACAGTAGTTTAAAGAATTCGCACTAGTTTTCGTGATTGATTGCTCAAGGGAAAACGAAAGTATCACGACAGGCCCTATAGACATTCAGTTTGAATTTTTATCATCAGGTAGTTTCCTTCCAAACACAGTGACATAGGCATTATTACTGCATGATTCTATAATTAATTTCTCTCCTCCAGAATGAGATTTTCACTCTGCAGCGGAGTGTGCGCTGATATGAAACTTCCTCGCAGATTAAAACTGTGTGCCCGACCGAGACTCGAACTCGGGACCTTTGCCTTTCGCGGGCAAGTGCTCTACCACCTGAGCTACCGAAGCACGACTCACGCCCGGTACTCACAGCTCTACTTCTGCCAGTACCTCGTCTCCTACCTTCCAAACTTTACAGAAGCTCTCCTGCGAACCAGCAGCCAGCGGTCGCCAGCATGTGAGTGAGTAGGTAGCACTTCCACCATTAATGGGGAAGTCATGCAAACTGTTGGACGAATATTTGCCAGATGAGGTGCTGCACAAATACTAACTCAAATATGATATGGCACATACTTGCACTGAAATATAAGAACACCACTGTGATAGTGCTGCCATAAAGCAGTGGAAGCAAATACTTTTCTTTCGATAACAGAATGCTGCTGAATTCCAATGACATGATAGCGGGTAGGCACCAACTCATTTCTACTGGCTAAAATATGCAGCTCTCACACATATAATGGGTTGTTTCAATGTGGACAGCCATTCTAATCTGACTGCTGACAGGAGTTACGTCCCTTCCTTCCAGTAGTGAGAAGACAGGCTTAAGCGATACTTCGGTGCTTGTTAGTAGCTATCCTAGCATTCATTCCATATTGGACAGACTGGCTGTAGCTAGTCAATAGATAGCACTTCCCTTATTTCCTAGACCCCGTCAGCGTTATTTTTGCTATAAAGTGACGTATTACTGGGGATGATGATGGTGCCGCTAATTAGCACCCCAATTGGTGTCTGATGATGACTTTGCAGATATGTGTAGATGATTTCTGTTCATGTCATTTTTGTCTTTTGTGTGTGCATATTTCTTTTAGCAGCAATCTTATGACTAATTTTTCTTCCTCTGTCGCAGATGGGAGCATAGCATCACCCTTGATGAGCGACAGTGCTCTTGAGGTTCTCGTGAGGCAACTTCGTGTTCCAGATGATGGCAGCTGGATAAACCAATTTTTCTTTATCTGTCTCCCTCTCCATGTGCGAATAATGCAGTTATCTAATGTTATACATGTTTAGTTCTCTCTTGTAGAATTCTTCAGTGAGATTGCAGTCATTGGAGTGGATCCAGTGCTACAGTTGAGTCCTTCAACTATTGACTCAACGCCCCTGCAGTCGCCAATTATGCATGCATGCTTGCGTTACTGACATGATGTGTTCTTGTCTGGTTGTAGGTGTACTTGATGATGATGACGATAACGTTCATTCTTGAGCCAATGTTTCAATACAGCACCAACCTATTAGCCCATTCTCCAATATTAGTTCATAGAGGATGACACCCATTATCGAGGAGTGTAAGTATGAGAAACAGCATTTGACATTCTTCTACTTATAGAAATCTAACACACAACACAAAAGCATGCATGCATTACTAATATGCAGTGTTCTTATTTTTTTAGAGGTACACTCGCTGACATGAACCAAGGGACTGCTAATCCACAGGCAGAGGTCGACAAACGATGCTGAAGATAGTGGCAATTAATGTCCCATGGACTGATTTGTATGTTGCAAATTTTGAATGCAAGTAGAACCACTATAAGGATTTACATATATCTTTATTTTAATTCAGCATGAGATTTAAATTTTTTCTTTCTTTGCAGGTGATATGAAGAAACTAAAGGCAGGCAGGCTTGCACGTGCTGCATCTGACCCAACAATGATTGTGCATCTACAGCTGGATGTGCAGCAGACTGGTGCACCATGGCTGGATGTACAGGAGTCCAGTACGCCATCAGTGATGATGTTTGCACAGCCTGGCCTGTCATCAATTATGTACCCACAGCTAGGTGTGCCACAGGCCTATATGTCATCTGTGATGTACCCATAATTCGGCGTGAATCTGCTATGTGCTCATGGCCCAACGTACAGCAGTCCATTCTGTCATCTGTGAAGCAGCCCAGGTCGTCAACACCCCAGACTAGTCCATCATCATGGCTCAGAATCACGACTCAGGCCTGTTTGCCATAGTGTGGACCATGCTCGTCATGCCCTGGCCTGTCTAGCGAACATCACCACCACCATCGGAGACCACTGTGTTATGTCTAACAACAGCAGCAGCACCTGTGCTGCTGTTACACATCACGAAGTAAGTCCTGCAGCCACATTAGACTACTCTGTGGTTGCTGGCCCATTTGGGACAGGATCTAACTTGCCACCATTGATAACTAGAATGCAGGCTGCCTATATCCTGACACTTTCCTTAATGCATGTCAAGCAGTTCTGCGAAGGGATCTCTCCAGATACAGAAGCGGTATCCCGCCATTATGTGCAAAGCAGTTCTGTACTGTGAACTCATGCTCCACCAAAAGACGGCAGTGATGCTGGTGTTTAGGACAAAAGCATAGTCCAAATCTGGGGGGCTAACAGTGTGATATCGTGGGGCAGGTCAATAGTGCAGTAGTCTAGAGCTTTCACCAAGCGTGTCATACTGGGTCAGGTAAGGCATTCAGACACGAAGTTCACCTCGATATTTACTCGCATGTTTTAATCCACTTACTGGGGGGATCTAGTTATATCGCTCTTCCAAAATTTATTTATGATGACAGGCATGGAGTAATCTCCAGAATCTTGATGAGAGGGATGTATATTGCTTCGCATGGTCGCTTCTTGCTATTTCTAGAAATTACCCAAAAGATGCACCGCATACAAGTAAATACGAAACATTTTATGAGCGTGGGCAATACAATTTACAAAGCACCACATTCCATGTAAAACTCCAGCATCTATCAAAATTAGAGAGGCAGAACCTGGACTATTCAGTTCACATACACATCCTAGATGCTGATGACAGCAAGCCAGAAAAAGATGACAATGATCACACTGCAGAGAACAAAGAAGTCAGCATAAAGTAGTTAGATCCCTCCACTTTTACAAATTAGCCAGTCAGTGCCCAAACATTTAGACTTGTTGCTCTTCTCTGAAACTACGTGTGGTTCAAAAACGTGTTCCATCTACTTTCGTCCCAGTTGTCCAAACATAACGGTGAAAGGTATTTTTGCCACACATGTCTCAACTCGTTTACCACGTTGAAAGGCACCTCATTCGCTGCTCGAACCGGGAACCGGTATGTATTGAAATCCTCACCGAGGATAAAAAGTTCTTAAAGTTTAAGAATGTCCATGACCAGGAGCGATGCCCCTTCACTGTTTACACTGAGTTTGAGAGCCTCATAGATCATGTAGTGCTTTGTAAAGGTGACCCCTCTGTCTCCCATACTAGCTTCAGAGAACAGCATGTACTGTATGTGGCAGCGAATCAAGTTATATGCTTGAATAACGCCAGTAGCAACAAATCCCAACCATACGTCAGGGAGAATACTGCGAGATGGTCGCTCGCTGAGCTCCAAAAACTTGAGTGGGAAGTTGATGAGATTTATTGCAACAACATGCCTTGTTCAAGCAGGCAGTTGAGTGTCACATTTGTGGGCTGCTGTTGAATAGAGTTGCGAAAATTGAAAGCAGAGACCATTGTCATCTCAACTGCAATTTGAAGAAACAGCTGTGACGGCACATACCCATCTTTTTTCACAGTTTGAGTGAGTATGGTATCCACTTTCATGTTCAACACGTGAGTGATTTTGGGTTGAAGCGTGATGAGGTCAATATAATACTAGATATGGTTGAGAGGTAGATTTCATTTGCCAAGAGAATCATACAAAGAATTGTGCTCCATTTCCTGGATTCCCTTCGCTTCAAGCACGCATCTCTTGAGAAACTTGCTGAGATAATGCGGTAGAAGGACATGCCTACCACCAAAGCTGCAGATCTCAATGATGAAAAATTTCAGCTTGTGACGAAGAATTGGGTTTTTCCATACGAATACCTGGATTCGATGGAGAGATTCCATGAAAACACATTTTCTAGCATAACCACATTCTCCAGTAATCTAACAGGCACTGCCAGAACGGAGGCAGAATATGAACATGCAGTGAATTTTTGGCGACATCCTTGATTTAGGACAAGATGGAAGATTATTCATGAACACCGATGTACACCTGTTAATGGTCATCTCTGAGAAGTTTTGGAGTGTATGCCTGGGCATATACTATCTGCATACTACGTTCTGTTTCAGCATGTCAGGGATTTCGTGGTATGCAGTGATAAGAAGATGCATGTCAGCCTCGAACTGTTGACCAGTGTTGACATGCTGCTCTTCTTCAAATGTGGGATTCATGGGGGACTTTGCCAGTGTGTGCACAGGTACACCAAGGCAACTAACCCGCAAATGAGTGGGGAGGAATACAGGCCATCTGACGATTTAAGTTGCATTCATCACTTGGATGTAAACAATCTCTACTGGTATGCCTTACATCAAAGTCCACCGTTTGGAGGGTTCCGATGGCTGCCTGAGGAGGAAATCGCCAGATTAAAACAAAAGGCCCATGATGTGGCTGAGGATGCTGGGAGGGATATTTCCTGGAGGTATAACTGGAATATTCCAGTCATTTGTATAACATAGACAGCAACTTGCCGCTGGGTCCAGAGCACCTAGTCCCATGAAATGGTTCCATCCTGAAGTTGTTTTCAACACTGGTGAACGAGCAGCGATGTATTCAGCACTACAGAAACCTCCAGCAATATCTCAGGTTGGGGATAGAACTCGGTAGTATCACTCGTAGTATCTCCTTCAATCAGCATTCAGAATGAGTGACCTCGACAAATACTTGTACAATGTAACGAATAATTAATTTCTCAGAATAACTATGAAAAATGTTAGAGAATACCGCAAAATTCATATAGTTTACTGGTGGAATGGGCGTTATTGTGCAAAAGATTTCATTATGAGGCCAAATTTCAAGTGGGCCAGAATCTTCAATGAAGGACTAGGCACCGTGGAGATGATCAAGATTTCAGTGCAGTTTATGAAGCCTGTGTATAACGGCATCCGTACATCACAGCGGTACGTCGACGATATTCCATACCCCGTTTTGTGGGCCTTCATGGCAAACCATCCTGGGCTTGCATTTCTGCAAAATGATGCCAGCATACACGTGGCGAGAGTCTCTACTGCCTGTGATCATGCTTGAGAAACCCTACCTAGGCCATGCTCTCCATGCAAATCAGAATTTCGACGATCTAATGCGGCAATTGGATTTGCACGATATCTCTCAGGAGAATATCCAACAACTCTATTAATTAATGACAAGCTGAATAACTGCTTGCATACGGGCCAGAGGTGCACAAACGCGATATTGACTTGATCAGTTTTGTGAAGCTCTTCCTATTGAATAAAAGTCCACCTGCTTAGCTGGGTGGTAACGTGCTCACTTCCCATTCAAATGGGTCCGGGTTCGATTCCCGGCTGGGCTGGAGATTTTCTCCGCTCGGGGACTGGGTGTTGTGTTGTCATCATCATTTCATCCTCAATGCCGGCGAGCAAGTCGCTTAATGTGGCATCGAATGAAATAAGACTCGCACTTGGCGGCCGAACTTTCCCGATAGGGGTCTCCCGGCCAACGATGCCATACGCTCATTTCATTTCATTTTTATTGAATAAAATATACAGTTTTTCTAAAATTATAATCGTTTGTCTGTGTGCACATGTACAACACATCTATAAATTTCTGTCACATTCACATAATTCCTTTGTAGTGGGTGGCTTTCTTCTTAGAATGTAAATAAGAAAATAGAAAAAACTCTGTGTAAATAAGAAATATACTTGTAGAATAAAAAGTTCCTTATACACAACAAACGATTTACAAATAAAAAAATACACTTAGTATACAACAAATAGCATTGTAATAGGACTGTACGAGAGTTGGAACTTAAATAGTGGCAACTATTTATTCACAATCGACACAGAAGAGTTATATGTCTGCACTTGTTACTGTACTTCAAACCAGTCACCAGCGCTGTCTAGAACCCATTGCCAGCGATGTGGAAGGCGTAGTATACCATTAGCAGAGCCTGTTGACGGTGTGAATGGAGCGGTCTACTGCCTATCGAATCTGTGGAACAGTTATCAAGAGAATGCCACCGTCAATGCACAGTATTACTGTTTGTTTTTGGAGCATCACCTGTGACTAGCTTTGCGAAAGAAGCGGCGACACTTTGTGCGCAATCCACTCATCATTTTGCACGACGATCGATGGGACTGGGAAGTACTGTACCATCCACCATACTCCCCGGGCTTAAATCCTTGTGACTTTGATTTGATTCCGAAGATGAAGGAGCCATTTCGTGGCATTCGCTTCAGAACTCTTCCAGAGATTCGACAGGCAGTAGACCGCTCCATTCGCACCATCAGCAGAACAGGCTCTGCTATACCACGCCTTCCACATCGCTGGCAACGTGTTCTACACAACCCTGGTGACTACTTTGAAGGACAGTAATAGGTGCAAACATGTAATTCTTTTGTATCGGTTGTGAATAAATAGTTACCCCTATGTAAGTTCCAATCCTCGTAAAGATGCAAATAGACGGCTCATAAACAACACGATTGTAAATAATACACTGCAAAAAAGAAATTTTCATAATAAATTATTAGTTAACTTGTTATTTCGTTGTTGTTATTTCCAAACCCTGCGCTACAGAATTAGTAATAATTTGTTTATAACAAATCTGACCTCTCCCCCATGGTGCACAGACCTTGAATGAAGGGACCTACATATAGCTAGTTATAAAAAAATGACAAAGGAACGGGGAGGCTCAAATCTTATTGGTCCATTGCGTTTCCCGTCATTTTAATGTGCTCCCACTGTTTCAGCGGTTTCCTGTGAATTTCATATCTTGTGGTCAATATCGATTAATGGCATGGTGTTGAATATGAATAGCTCACTTGTCTGAAGTGTGTGTGGGTTTCCCTGGGCTGACCCTCATCAATTACCAGTGATTCCCCGTGGTGACTGGAAGTCCTAATCAGTGAGCTTGAGATAAGGTCATGATCTGTGCGCGTTTCCTCACTGTTAACGTACTGGCAGCTAAAGTAGAGAGGACTTAAATTACATAATGATAATAACAAGGAACGTGTTTCTGAAAACAGACATACTTTGACATCTAACACGATGTAACTGTTTGGAAATATTTCCTGAAAATATTTGTTTGGGGTACAGCCTTGTACAGGTGTGACAGAGGAATGCTGAAGTTTAGATGGGAAGACTGGATAACTAATGAAGAGGTACTGAATTGAATTCTGGAGAAAATAACTTTGTGGCGTAACTTAACACAAAGCAAAGGCTGCTTGATAGGACACATCCTGAGACAACAAGAAATAATCATTTGGTGATGTAGGGACGTTTGGGGCGCAAAAATTGTGGATGGGCACCAAGTCATGAATGCGGTAAACAGGTTCACTGGTTCCGAGAACGGCTGAAATATCAGTGGAAGATGTGAAACTATCATTGTATGCTCGAAATTTAATGGAACGTTGACCCTGTTTGTCGTTTAAACTAGCGATTAGCGACGTTTATACGGTGTGTGACCAAAGCATTTATCGGTACAGTGAGAAAGGGCGACGTGCTGCTCCCTTTGTTTCATTCCCCTTCCCTCAGTCGCAGTCACACGTGGAAAGAGGGTTGCAGGCTTTGTAATAATGTTGACTAATTATTAAATTAGCACGGTCAAATTAGGATTTAATGTATGATCGGTCCAGTTGCTAATATGTTCATTATTTTAGTACACGATCATTTCCTTGATTTTTTGCTTCACTAGAGCATGATTTTCAGATCCACAAGAAAATGGTGTCAGTATAAAAGCCGTAGCCGATCGTGAGCTAAAATAGAGAACATATTACCAAATGGACAGGCTATTCAGCAATGAAGTGCGCAGTTGTGGACAAGCAGCACTCTCCAAACTTGTTGCTGCCTTTTTTTTGTTTTGTTTTTTGAGTTATCGATCTTGTGACAATGCCAACCACTTCATCTCAGAGTAGCACTCGCAACCTACGTTTCCAGTTACTTGTTGGATGTATTCCAATCACTGTTTCCCTCTACAGTTTTTACCGTCTACAGCTCCATCAGGTACCATGAAAGTTATTCCCTGACGTCTTAGCAGATGTTCTATCATCCTGTCTCTTCTTCTTGTCACTATTTTTCATATATTTCCTTCCTCCCCGATTCTCGGCAGAACCTCCACGTTCCTTACTTTACCAATACACTTAGTTTTCAACATTCTTCTGTTGCACCACGTCTGAAATGCTTCGATTCTCTTCTTTTCCGGTTTTCCCACAGTCCATGTTTCACTACCATACAATGCTGCGCTCCAGACGTGTAGTCTCAGAAATTTCTTCTTCATATTAACGCCTGTGTTTAATACTAGTAGATTTCTCTTCGTCACGAATGCCATTTTGGCAACTGTTAGTCTGTTTTACAGGGTGACTTTTATAGAACTCTATGAAATAAAATAGTCATAACTTTTGAACAGTTTGCATTATGACATACAAACTGCGCGATTAGCCGCGGGGCATGATGGGAATTATATGGTTTGCTTTATCGACGAAGCCCATTTCCATTTAGGTGGGTTCGTCCATAAGCAAAAGTGGCGCATTTGTGGACTGAGAATCAACATTTCGCGGTAGAGATGTCTCTTCACCCTCAAAAGATGACTGTGTGGTGTGCAATCCCCAGTCATGGAATAGTCGGTGCGATGTTCCTTGATGACACGGTGACAACCGAACGGTACGTGAAGGTTTTGGCAGATGATTTCATGCCAGTTTTCCAAAAGGACCCTGATTTCGACAGGATGTGGTTCATGCAGGATAGAGGTCGACCCCATCGAAGGAGTAGAGTGTTTGATGTCTTGGAGGAGCATTTTGGGGACCGCATTCTGGCTCTGGGGTACCTAGAGACCACTGGCCACCATATTCACCGGATCTGAACACATGCGACTCCTTTTTTGTGGGGCTGTATTAAAGACAAGGTGTACAATAATAACACCAAAACCAATGCTGACCTGAAAACAGCCATTCAGGAAGTCATCGACATCATCGATGTTCCGACACGTCAGCGTGTCATGCAGAATTTCGCTATTCGTCTGCGCCACATCATCACCAAGACGGCAGGCATATCGAACATGTCATAACCTAAATCCAAATATCCGTAGTGACGTTTGCATCTTGAATAAAGTGTGTGTGCACGCTATAGTTCATAGCTAATTTACGTTTCTTTTCGTATCGTTCAATAATTGTCACCCTGTATGTCCTCCTTGGTCTGTCCGTCACGGATTATGTTGCTGCCTGGGTGGAAGAATTTCTTAACTTCATGTACTCCGTGATCACCAAGCCTAACGTCAAGTTTTCGCTTTTCTCATTTCTACTACTTCTCATTACTTTCACCTTTCTTCGATTTACTCTCAATCCATATTCTGTACCCATTAGACTGCTCATTCCATTCAGCAAGTCCTGTAACTCTTCTTCATTTCCCCTGAGAATAGCATTGTCATCAGCGAATCTTATCATTCATATCCTTTCACCGTGAATTTTAATTCCACTATTGAATCTTCCTTTTATTTCCATCTTGCTTCTTCGCTGTGTAGACTCAACAGTAGGGGTGAAGGACTCCATACCTGTCTTACATCCTGTTCAATGCGAGCATTTCGTTCTTGGTCTTACACTCTTATTGCTTCCTCTTGGCTCGTGAATATATTGTGTATTACCCGTCTTTCCCTATAGTTTATCCCTATTTTTCTCAGAATTTCAAATATCTTGCAGCATTTGACGTTGTGGAACGCTTTTTCCTGGTCGACATATCCTATGAACGTGACTTAATTTTTCTCCAGTCCGGCTTCCATTAGCAACCACAACATCAGAATTTCCTCTCTGGTGCCTTTACCTTTCCTAAAGCCAAACGGATCGTCATCTACCACATCCTCAATTTTATTTTCCATCGCTCCATATATTTCAACTGCAATGAGCATAATATGACCCAGTACAATCTCGCTGATGTACCTCTGAGCATTAAGACGGCATGTAAGTATCTGATAGTACGATAGAACTCCGTTTCCTGGACTGCTACTTCTTTAGAACGTCTACAACGATAGCGATATATACCCATACATCCGTCGCACCGTTTTAGACGAAAGCGGAACTCGAGTGTAAACAATACATTGCGCCAATGACGCAGCTGCCAGTGCTTTTGTTCCTCAGCAAATCGAAGTCGATCTCTTGTATATCGAACAGTTAATCTAAAGACGTGATGAAGTCTTCTTGGTTTTAAACCGTCCTCTCGGACATTGTTGATCATTGTTTGGTCACTTACACTGCAACCAGCTGCTGCTCTTAGATCATTTTGTAGGTTCTGGGCAACTGCACTGTGACGGTGAAGAGAACAATTAGCCACATATCGGACGCCTCTGGCTGATGTTTTAAGTTTTCTCTCTTGCCCTGGCTTTCTTGTGTATGTCCAGTTTCACGACATCTTTTCTAAATGCTCCCAACAACACATGAAGCCACAACAGGATCTGTAACCACTGCACGAATAGTCCAGTCTTCCTTCAGGATGTCACTGCTAAAACACATTTTGCCTCAGATGCCTCATGTTGACTGATGAAACGTACACAAAGAGTATAGAGGCGCACTCGTTACTTACATTCACTAGATGACAGCGTATGACACTGCTCTTTCATTTGCATTTGAATATTGACTTTAGCCATTACTTTCAAACGTAGTGTGGAGGATTGTTCTCATTATTAAAACACGTCGGAAGATTATGAGCAACAGTAGATATCTTAATCACAGGCTACGAACATGGTATTCTCGATTAGATTCATGTCCGTCTAACTGTTTTGTGCAACGTATCTTGAGCTGCTCAATGCAGACGCAACATGTAGGAGGAATTCAGCGATATGTGACTCTAAAGTGAAGACTGGAAGATTTGTTATGGAAACAAGACCTACAGAGTCACTAACGTATTTCTTCACTGTATCCTATCGTTCAGAAATGCTAGTTCTGCAAATTATGCAGGAGAACGCCTATGAAGTAGAAGTACTGACAAAACTGCAACTGTGAGGGCGCTTCCAGAGACTTTCTTGGAGATGATAAGATGCATTAACTGCGAAAGACAAGGTTTTGGGGTGGATTTCTTGTGTCGCACAAGGCTTTACTCTACCAGTGTGGCGTATTGATACTGAAGAGACTTTTCTACACTGAAGTGACAAAACTCGCGTGATACCTCTTTTTGCACGACGTAGTGCATCAAAATGGACTGAACAAGTTGATGGTAGTCTTCTGCTGCCCCCATAGCCCTCCATAATTGCGGAAATGTTGTCCGTGCAGGATTTTGTGCGTGAACTGACCTCACGATTATCTTCCACAAATGTTTGAAGGGATTCATGTCGGGTGTTCTGGGTGCCCAAATCATTCGCTTGAATTATCCAGAATGTTCTTCACAAAAATCACGAACAATTGTGCCCTGCTGACATGGCTCATTGTCATTCATATAAATTAAATTCCCCGTCGTCGTTTGGGAACATGACGTCTCCAAGTAGCGGAACATCCAATGGACCCAGTCCATTCCATGTAAACACAGTTCACACCATTATGATCCACCAGCCTGCACATTGCCTTATTGACAATTTGCGTCCATTGTTTCACGGGTTCTGCGTCGCATTCGAACCCAACCATTAGCTCTTACCAGCTGAAATCGGAAATCTTCTGATCGGGTACGATTTTCCAGGTGTCTGGGGTCCAATCAATATGGTTGTAAGTTCAGGTGAGACGTTGCAGGCATTATCGTGCCGTTAACAATGGCATTCGCCTAGGTCGTCTGCTGGCACAGCCCATTAACGCCAAATTTCGCCGCAGTATCCCAGCGGATCGTATGTCCACATTAATTTCTGCGATCATTTCATGCAGTGTTGCTTGTCTGTTAACACAGAAAACTACGCGAACGCCGCTGCTCTCGGTCGTTAAGCGAAGGTCGCCGGCAACAGTGTTGGCCATGGTGAGAGGTAATGCCTGAAATTAGTTATTCTCGGCACATTCTTCACACCGTGGATCTGGGAATATTGAAGATCCCGAAATATAATGTCCCATGCCTCTAGCTCCTTTTACCATTCCGCGTTCAAAGCCTGTTAATTCTCGTTGTGTGGCCATAATTACGTCAGAAACATTTTCACATGAATCGCATGAGTACAAATGACAGCTGGGCCAATGAATTCCCTTTCATGGCTTGTGTACGTGATACTACAGCCATCTGTAAATGAGAATATCGCGACCCTGTGACTTTCGTCACAGCCATCAAGCTGTGAGGGATGCCATGAGTTCATAAATTAAGCGTCATTAACAACTACTGCTACTCAATCAAACAGACAGAAGCAGAAAATAAACTCCGACAGACCGATATTTAACGCATTGATTAGTGAATGAGATGCTCGGTTTGACTGCTGTAATTGCAGCTGACGGCAGCACTGCTCCCTTTCGTGTGAAAAGGTCTGCTGCCTGTCGAGTGGTGGGAGGTTCCCACAGAGACCACAGGCAGCCCCGCTACCCCATTCGCCATTAGCGCCCCATTTAACGGGACCCGCGCTAATTGCTGTCCGCCGCAGCGGTTTCTGGGCGCACACAAAGAATAATGGCGTCCTCGGCTTGCGACAGCTTTTTACACCTCCGCACAGAGCACAGTTCACAATGAAATGGTACGACACGAAAGTCACACGCCCTAGACCTTTAGCTGAAGTGATACAACTTCCCACCAATATATGGCGATATCAATGAGACACGAACACGTGCCCCTGCCACAACACAGAGCACTGGCCGTCCCAGGTGAAGCGTCATACAACACTCACAACACCATCTTGTACTAAACACGTCGTTCGCGCAGGGGCGCCGTTACAAGACGATAATTTTCTACCAACTTGATGAGAAAGGCGTTTACTCCTTGAATTACGCTATGAAGTCGTATCCGAGGGCAGATGTGACAAGCTTGAAGTGAACGAATATAGTTATAGATATGAAAGACAAAGGTAATAAATAACTGGAGAATCTGCCTCATCGTTTTAAATGTTCGCCTGCGTGTTGTGCAGTTTACTATTTCCGATTTTAAATGTACTTGTTTGGCACTTGATCAGATAATATTAATCTCAATTGAAATACGTTAGTTAGCTGTTGGAGAAACAAATCCAATTGAAAAAGCCCAAATTTCCGTACATGCTGATATAAATTATGTTTGTCTACAGTTTCATTCACCAACAGAGAGGATTCCATTTGAAGCATTGTGTGCTAGGACACTATTAAAATCAGAAATATTTACCATAGTAGTATACCTGAAAGTACGACTTCCGCACATTTATCTGACCAGATATCTTTATCTTCTTTCCATTTTAATTCTGTGAGCCGTGCTAGATAGCATTTTCATTTCCATTTTCTTAAGACACAAAGGAATTAATGACATTCGCTGCCAGTAGGCACTGATTTAAATCAACTGGGAAAGTTAAAAATGTGTAGCAGACTGAGATTCAAACCCGGTCTCCTGTTTAGGAGGCAGATGCCCTGACCACTGCGCCATCCGCACACAGTGGTCACCACAACTTCACGGACTACCCTAGGATGCCTCCCGTCGCACCCAAATCCTCAGCTTATCCACACGCTACTGATTTAGTGCCCCTTGCCCATTATCCTCAATACTCACGGCATTTCGCGTGTCCGAAAGAAGAGGCACCACATACATGATTAGAGCGAGGACGACCAGTGATCACTTCAGTGCGGATGTACACTACGATCGAAGTCTTACGGGAATCGGCGAAATGCCGCGAGTGATGATAATGGGCAAGGGGCGCTAAATCAGTAGTGTGTGGATAAGCTGAGGATTTGGGTGTGACAGGAGGCGTCCTAGGGTAGTCCGTGAAGTTGCGATGACAACTATGTCCAGATGGCACAGTGATCACCGCATCTGTCTGTTAAGCAGGAGATCCGGGTTCGAATCCACGCCGGCACGGTAATAAAAAACCGAGTCAACGGATCAACGAACAACCAGAACAAGTGTCATAGGACGTCCGCCACGAACAAAGTCAACGAACAATATAGAACAAAATGAGATCTAAAAAAAAAAATTCTTGCCCGGCAAAAATTTTCACCTTTCCCCACTGATTTAAATCAATAGCCACTGACAGCTAATACCATTAATTTCTTCGTGTCTTGATTCGTAGTGGCTGCAAAGTCAAAATGGTGTCTGTTCTTTTGCCCATGTTCAAAAGAATACACACCACATGCATGTTTCTTACCATATCCTTACTTCTGATATCCCACGCTGTGACTCGCAGAATGTTGAAGCTTCCCCTTTGTATGTAATCAATGACAGTGCTGGAAAAACTTCTACGATATTTGATTTTCAAACAGCTGAACAAAACTGACTGTACTCAGACATTTCTCTCTTCACTCATTCTGATTGTCACTAAACTGACACACAATATTTTTTTTGCGCAATGGAATCTGGCTTTCAATAATCCCTACAAAAGAATGGCCCTGACTAACAATAGCCTATACCTTACATGAATCACTTACCTCACAAAAATCTTCGTTACTCGGACTACTGCAATACAGCGAGCGTCAATACTGCCAGCTAAATAAAAGATTCTAACTGCTGAAGGCCCTAACTGCTGATAGGCATAGTTATCAAATGAAAGATTTTGATAGAGAACAAACAATGTATTTACCTTAATAGTGCTCAAAAGTCAATAATCATGACATCCAGTCTTACAAATTTCCTTTTTATGACGGACATACGTCCAGACCGTCCGCTCTCAAAACTCTGGCATCTCTCTCCCCACATCCGCTAGTGCTTGCGCCTCACCTCTCACCTCCAACTGCCCAACGCTACACTAGCGAATATTCCAACAATGAGTTCAGCCAGCCTTAAACTGCACACAGCGCAGTCAGAGATTTTCATACAGAGCACTACGTGGCGTTACCAACATAAAAACCGAAACAGCCTACTTATAATGTTATCTTTTTTTTTTTTTTCAATATTTTTCTCATGGTCAGCTCCTCCTTGACAGTCATCTCCCAGAAATTTGAACAGGGTAGTACTTCGGGTACCTCTATCAATGGAGAGATCATCATGAGGCTTAGCTTTAATGCAGTGGATTCTATTCCTTTTGCGTATTAAATCCTCATGCCGTTGACCATTGCTGATACTCCCGCCTACACCTTGAGGCCAAGAGGGTGGCCTTCGTTAACAGAATAAGGCTAACTCACAATCCCGATGATTTTTGTCGTCCATAGCTGACGATTTCTTGTGGTTCCTTACCTCAACTGGTGAAAGCGGAACACTTATAGGATCACATTCTCTATATATTGTTGATTGGAACAGCGACCAATACACTTTACATATAATTTATCTTTTAGTCCATAGTTGTTATTTTTTATTTTGCCTACCGGCTGCCGGTTTCGGTACACAGTACCATCCTAATCCCAGCCTGTGAACAAAAAATTCCACTACATAATTAGAGAGACAATGCAAGAGAAAGTTACAAAAGCCGACCGCGGTGACCGAGCGGTTCTAGGCGCTTCAGTCTGGAACCGCGCGACTCCTACGGTCGCAGGTTCGAATCCTGCCTCGGGCATGGATGTGTGTGATGTCCTTAGGTTAGTTAGGTTTAAGTAGTTCTAAGTTCTGGGGGACTGATGACCTCAGATGTTGAGTTCCATGGTGCTCAGAGCCATTTGAAACATTTGAACCATTTGAACAAAAGTTACAAAATATTTTTGTCTGTGACAGCGAAAGTATGGTATGCACTGTAATCATAAAACATATAGGTAACCCCTTACCCCTGGAACACAATAGTCACGCTCGCTTCCAAGGTATATGTGTCAAATATTAAAAGTAAAGGCCAATTTTGTGCCTTAAACAGACGTATATTGCGGCTAGCAGTTAAAGACTGCTTCCTATGAACGTAGTTTCATTCTTGTCCCCCTTAAAAATAGTTACAAAATGAAAATAGTTTCATTCTTGTCCCCCTTAAAAATAGTTACAAAATGAAAATAGCAAAAAATATGAAATTAAAAATCCGTACATGTTATAAAAATTGATGTTTGTATGTGTGTATGTTCCATATCTATTCTTAAACCGCCGGACCAATTTCAACCAAACTTTGTACAAATACCCCTTATTGTCAGTCAACAAACCCTACCACAATTCAGGTGATTGACATCATAAATAATGACATGCGTGAAAACTACCGCATCATGCATGACGTTTAAATTTATTACTTCTGTGTTACTGACTATTCGCAATAAATTTCGTAGACAGTATCCACGTATGTCCAAATAAACGCTCCTACAAAATTATATCACGTTACCTACCATAGTTCAGGAGATATGACGTGATAAACACTGAGATATATGAAAAAATTCTGCATTATGCTTGAAGTTTTAATATGTTTATTCTTTACTATGCGACATTCCTACAGTCAAGTCAACTTAAGCAAATGCCTGACACTTGGCAGAGTTTTTGACAGTTTTCAACTGCGGAGCACAAACGGCTGTAGGCGGAAACAGTAGCCGATTATACAGGGTCTTTCCGTAAGAGCATGCAAAACTTTAACAGGGCCTAGAGGACGCTCCACTGAACGGTTTAAGTTAGGGAACCTGGGGTCGTAGAAGCCAGCTTAAGGAGATAATAGGAATAAACTCTCCTTATTATGTACTTTTTTATTTGCATTAGTTACAGTTAACTGCAAGTACCATCATTGACACAATGAACTTACCATTTGTACCATATCTTACAAAATGTACTGAAACTGACGGTCGTCAACCTCAACGCAAGAATGACGTAGGCGAACAAGATTCAGACGTACCCTGGTGCGTTTCGAATCACAAGCAGCTACAGTTCTGGTAACTAATTCCATCTCCGTATCCACTGGGGTCTCATACACAAGTGACTTTAGAGATCTTCGTAGGAAATAATTAAGAGGATTCAGGTAAGGTAACCTCGTAGGCCATGGAATAGGACCTCCCTTCCATTTCAGCGACCAGGAAATACAGCATCGACATTGAAGTGAGGCGGTGCACCATCGTGTAGTATCCACGTTCTCGTAGAAATAGCCAAGAATACGTTCTCCAACAACTCAGGTAGAACTTCTTGCGCAAACCTCAAGTGCAGGTGGTCATTAGGACGGCCAGGTAGAAGATATGGCTCAATGAGGTTGTCACCTACAATACCGGCCCAGATATCCACAACAAAACAAACTTGATGGTGTGACTCTTCCACAGTGTCAGGGTTTTCGTCATCCCACACTGTTTCTGCTGTTCGAAGTACCATCAAGATCAAATGAGCCCTCGTCAGTAAACAGCACGACTTGGAGGGAATCTGGTCGATCAATCCATTGTTCAAATGGCTCGGAGCACTATGCGACTTAATTGCTGAGGTCATCAGTCGCCTAGAACTTAGAACTAATTAAACCTAACTAACCTAAGGACATCACACACATCCACGCCCGAGGCAGGATTCGAACCTGCGACCGTAGCAGTCGCGCGGTTCCGCTAGACCACCGCGGCCGGCAATCCATTGTTCGAGCGACCACTGTCACAATGCGGCTCTTGGTGAAAAGTCAGTTGTGGGTGATATGAATGTAATCGTTGTTCGTGGAGTACGTCACACGCTAACAGGTGCAGCGTCCATTTCGACGACGAGTACATGTAATGGGGTCTTCTGCAATAAGTTCCAGCACCTCCTCTTCAAAATCGGGTGAGCGGGTGGTCCTCATGTTGCCACGTCCCTCGTTTCTTCTTTGCAGTGCACCAGTCTCCCGCATTCGTCGATCGAGGGAAATAAACACTCGTCGTGACGAGTGATGCCGGTTAGGAAATCGTTCCCTGTACA
Source organism: Schistocerca americana (assembly GCF_021461395.2). Lineage (NCBI taxonomy): Eukaryota > Metazoa > Arthropoda > Insecta > Orthoptera > Acrididae > Schistocerca > Schistocerca americana. The sequence goes on from NC_060119.1 coordinate 206,581,747, forward strand.
GCCTTTCAGCGGCGAGAGTATTGCAGCGTACTTCCCCACACACAAGGTGCATGTCAGTGAGTTATGCGAAACACTACCGGTACTGCTCCATCGCATTGTACTGTACGTCTCTGAATAGCACTGAGTAATGAATGGATCTATCATTGATTGAAAGCACGCTCTGCTATGGGACAATGTAAGTACTTTCAACAGAGTCACGTCGCGCATTGTAGCCGCACGGTCAAGGCGCCTTCACAGGGCGCGCGGCTCCCCTCGTCGGAGGTTCGAGTCCTCCCTCTGGCATGGGTGTATGTGTGTCCTTAGCGTAAGTTAGTTTAAGTTAGATTAAGTAGTGTGTAAGGATAGGGACCGATGACCTCAGCAGTTTGGTACCATAAGACCTTACCACAAATTTTCCAGCAGAGTCACCTTATGGAAAACCCGCATCATGACTTCCTATTAATCAGGCTCGTCCTCCTTGTTTCCTCGCAGGAAATAAAGAATGTACATGTAAATAAACAGCAAAGTACAGCGGTAGACAAGTTGACTTCCATATCTCCTTTAGCTGGCTTCTACGATCCCATGTTCCCAGCTTGAAATTGTTCAGTGGAGCTTTCTCTAGGTCCTGTTCCGCACGCCCTTGCGCAAACACTGTGTAGAGCGTCATAGACAGACCAAGCAGCTGCGCCCAGCGAACAGGAACAGTTTGGAACACTGTGCTTATACATTTGTACATTATACATATTTCTGTGTACGACTGTTTCATAATTTCAAAGCTGTTATCACAAACACATGAGAATGAAAGTTTTCGATCTTATACGAAAGAATAGTTCATTTTTTGTTTTCGTTTCTAATAGAAAACTGGCAAAATGAATAGCTGGGCAATTCCACGTCTGTTTCCTACTTAAGTAATAAAATAGCCCTTATTGGAATAAAACATTAAAAACAGAATAGCAAATCTATTCAGAAGTTTACATTGACCGTTTGCATACAGTTTAGATCACTATAAAACATCGATCTGGCCATGGATTTTTAAATGAAGCAAGTGTCCTCGTAATAGTAACATTACACAGATTGACTCAAAAGAACGGGAAATTCTGCAACATGCTGTGGCAACACTGCGAGGTAGGTGGCGCCGAATCACATACAGAATTGAAAGTCTCCTCGAGTTTGCTGCCTGATCCTAAAATCAACTTGATAATTCGGCGATCCAACTGTTCGCCATCTTCATGGAGAAGCATCTGCTGATGAGTCCCGCTGAGAACTGACGCCCGGCTGCAAATCGACGTCCTATATAGGCCACCGTTCAGTACGCGACTTTCAAGACTTATTACACCGGGAAAGCCTACAAAGTCACACATACAGGATGCTGCTCGCACTGTCATGTCATTTAGTAAACAATAAAAATAGAGCAGTAGAACGGGGTGCAGCGTACCTTTGCGGAAAAGCCTATTGCAAGAACGGGAAGTGTGGAGGCCGTCATTTCAGTGTCGGTCGGCATGGTCGTGTTCCCTCAGAGCATGCAATCAACACCTAGGTTTTGAAGCAACGGGAGAGACAATCCGCAGGGAGACGCCGAACCGCCTGTACGGGAGACAATATCGAGGCTGTGAGAACTGCGTTAGTAACAATCCCACAGCGCTCTGTTTGACGTCACGCACAGCTCTACAGTTACATCGTTCGAGTGTTTAACGAACATTGAAATTGGATTCATATTTCCATCCGTACAAGCTGCGGATTGCTCAGCGGCTTCAACCTAACGATCTGCTAAGCGTAGACGAGATGCTGAACGCATGTTAGTAAATAGAGGACGACGAGACAGATTCAATGACAACCTGTGGCTGTCGAATGTAGCTCACTTCCACCTCTGCGGCTTTGTCAATAGGCGAATTTTTACTATTGGTCTCAGAAAAATACACGTCAGCTGCACGAACGACCATTGTACAGCAGCAAGGTTACTGAATGCTGCGCCGCCTCATCGAGTGTCGTTATAGGCCTTTACTTTTTTGAAGATGATGATGGGTGGCCAGCTCCTGTAACGTCTGTTCAGAATGCCTCCATGATGGAAAGTTCTGTTGCGCCATGACGGCACATATGTCTATGGGATCTCTGCTACGACTGTTTGATAACTGTGTCATTTGAAGGGTCGGTGACACTGAATGGCCCCCAAGATCGCCTGACTTGTATGTGATTTTTTCTTGCGCACCTTAAGAGCGCAGTTTGCAGTACTCGACCTGCCACCACAGACGAACTTGAAGCAAGAATACGGGAGGAATTCTCTAAAATTCCTATTGAAATGTTAGGTTGAACCATGCATAATGTTCCTATTACTCTGCAGGAATGTGTGCGCCAAGGTTGCGCTCATCATTCAAATGTGATACTCAAGGAATAGAAACGCTGTGTAAAGTAATTGTGCTCATCCATTAAACGCCATTCCAAAATGACCCGTTTATTAGTCATCCTTTATATTGACCATTAGCTTCCCAGGTCTTTTTCTTTCTTTTTTTTTTTGTGTCACACTCTGTCTCAGTAGCGGTCCTACAAACCGCTATATTTAAATAGCCATGTAAAACGTTACACTAATACCATCAAAAAGTACAGGGTATAGGCAAAATAATGTGAACATTGGTAGTAATGGGATAGTTATGTTTGATGGTCAACAATGCAGGTAAGGCACACGTCGCGCTGGACTGTGAGTGTTCAGTATGGACTAGGCATCAGTGCAGGTTGTTCACGAGTAGTGCACACTTCGTATTTGCATTCAGAGGCGGAGGTCGACGTGCAATGAAAGACCTACCAGATATCCAAAGAGGGCAGACTGTGGGGGCCTGATTAGCTGGAGCACCAGTAACTAAGACAGCCCACTTATTGAATGTTTCAAGAGCAACTGTTTTACCAGTCATGACAGCCTACACAAAACATTGAAAGACATCATCGCATAAACGTAATAGTGGTGTAAGGTATCAGGCAAATCCAACACCTTCCATGAAAACCCTGACGTGATAAGCAAATCCAGTAGTATGTCACATAACTCCGAATAAATCGTGACATTAAATTAACCAAAGTAATACGAGTAACGAGTGAGCAAATGGAATACCACAGACTAACACAAGAACGCCTAAATGCATGTCATACCTTCCCACCGTGAGACAGACGCAGTTCCGAGGGAAGAAACGAGAACAGAAGCCGAGAGCAGAACCGTGTTAAGCTAGAAGGCGCTACGATAAGGGACGGACACCCACGTCGCCAGCTAACCGCTAGGACCACTCCCCAGCCCATGTTAAAAGCTAGAGCCCTCCAGAAGAACAGTATAGATCTTACGATTACACTAAAAGGGCCACACCAGCCGCAAGTTTTAGCGTGAGACTTTTTCGCGTCTCTGTTACGTTGCAAACGTTGAAAACATTGCCCCACCACGAAAAGTATAACGTTTCTCATTGGATAGACACAATTTTTGTAGGCGGAGCTTAAGGTTAACATTGAGACCCTGATTGGTCAGATGAAAACACAGACAGATAGTTTTTTTTAACCAACTACGGTAAAATGTAGTCACGAGAAGTTAGTTCCGAGACGGCGAGGTGAGCGGAGCTGTGCTGTCCGCCGCCCCTGACGAACACCGACAAGGTAATGAACGCACGCGATGCCGCATTTTTGAGCGCATAAGGCTTCACTCAGAACTGCAGAAGTCTCATCTGTTACATCCCCTTTTTACGTAATACTAGTGTCGATCGTCAATTAAAGCTCATGGTATTCACATTTGCTACGTAAGTTAAAATCTGAAACGCGATGATTTCTCTGTTATATAATTATTGAGAAGCCACATCAGCCACTGTACTTTACGACAAGTTAAATAAGTAATTAAAGATAATTGAGGGTCACTGTAGACCATTTTGATAGTTTTGTGAAACTTAATTTAAACCTAGATTATAGATGTGATATGTCATAGGTCATCCTTCGATCCATTGTAGAACTTGGAAACCCATTCGGGGAATATTCGTTCACATTTTTGTTGAATGCAGTTGGTTTTTAGCATCCTGTATTAAAACATTTCCTTTTATCAATAGTGCAATTTATAAACAATATTTTGTGAGTAGAATAAAATTTCCAATGGTAAACTTAACTGCTTTTGCGACGTTATTTTACCAGCTAACTAAAAGTAGGAAAGCCTTGAACCCCTTCCACTAAATTTAGTTAGTATTAAGATTCTTTTACAGGGAGTGCAGTGGGGCGGACGCTGAAATCATTAAGAATTTGGTTATATTATCGCTAGTCTCACTGAACTTTTCTGAACTCTACATGTCATGTGTGGTCTGGCGTCTCCTTACCAGCAACAGGTCCCAGGTTCAGACTAATCAATTCCCTAAAAAACACGCTCAGAGCGTTGTTGCGCGAAACTGGTAGGGAGACACGACTTACAACAAACAGAAACCACGCAGAATGTTAGAGTGGGCGCAAATCAAACCCAAATGACAGAGATCTAAGTACGCTAACACGAATTGTGTCAAAACAACACAAAACTACGGCAGTTAAAGTGACTGCACAGCTCAATAGCCATCTTCGAGACCCCGTGTCTATCGACACAATCAGCCGAGAACTCCATAAAGCGAATATTCATGGACGAGCTGCTATACCGAAACCATTAGTGACGACAACTAACGTAAAAAAGTGTAAAATATTGTGTCAGGAGCATAAATCCTGCGTGGCTGACCAGTGGAAACATGTCATATGGTCCGACGAATTAACGTTTTCATTATTTCCAACATCGTGCCGGTTTAAGTCTGGAGAACGCCAAAAGAAGCCTACAATCCTGATTTCTTGATTCCAACGGTTAAGCATGGTGGTGTGAGCAGCCATATCATGGTATTCTGTTGGTTCCATCATTATTCTCAAAGGCCGTGTTACAGTCAACAATCATGTGAACATTTTAGGCGATCACATGCACCCCATGATTCAGATGCTGTTCTCTAACAATGAAGACATATTTCAGGACGATAATGCACCCATTCACACAACCAGGACCGTACAATCGTTGTATGAGGAGCATGCAACTGAACTGCAGCGTCTTCCCTGGTCAGCATAGTCCCTTGTGGGCAGTATTGGTGCGCAGACTCCGGAGAAGATTTCTGCCTTCCTCCACTGGAGAGTATACAATGATTATATGCCAGTATTCGAAGAAGAATCGTAGCTGTATTACGGGGAAATGGGGATCCAACAACTCCTTATTAATAACCCATTCCCGAGTAAGTACAGGTGTTCACATTATTTTGCCTACCCCTGCATATTCAAATAAATTTTAAAGTTTATTTTTGCGAATAAAAGGCATTTTAACAGAAAACTGACAGAATGAACATAATATTAGGTGATATTGTAAAGGCTGTGAAAACTCAACACGGTGCCCTGTAAAATTTACTTTATGCTATATTTTTCTCGTTTAATATACATATACGTGGGAATTTAAGGAGCTGGGACCTGGATAAACTGAAAGAACCAGAGGTTGTACAGAGTTTCAGGGAGAGCATAAGGGAACAATTGTCAGGAATGGGGGAAAGAAATACGATAGAAGAAGAATGGGTAGCTTTGAGGAATGAAATAGTGAAGGCAGCAGAGGGTCAAGTAGGTAAAAAGACGAGGGCTAGTAGAAATCCTTGGGTAACAGAAGAAATACTGAATTTAATTGATGAAAGGAGAAAATACAAAAATGCAGTAAGTGAAGCAGACAAAAACGAATACAAACGTCTCAAAAATGAGATCGACAGGAAGGGCAAAATGGCTACGAAGGGATGGCTAGAGGACAAATGTAAGGATGTAGAGGCTTATCTCACGAGGGGTAGGATAGATACTGCCTACAGGAAAGTTAAAGAGACCTTTGCAGAAAAGGGAACCATTCGCATGAATATCAAGAGCTCAGATGGAAACCCAGTTCTAAGCAAAGAAGGGAAAGCAGAAAAGTGGAAGGAGTACATAGAGGGTCTTTACAAGGGCGATGTACTGGAGGACAATATTCTGGAAATGGAAGAGGATGTAGATGAAGATGAAATGGGAGATATGATATTGCGTGAAGAGTTTGACAGAGCACTGAAAGGCCTGAGTCGAAACAAGGCTCCGGAAGTAGACAACATTCCATTAGAACTACTGACGGTCTTGGGAGAGCCAGTCCTGACATAACTCTACCATCTGGTAAGCAAAATGGATGAGACAGGCGAAATACCCTCAGTCATCAAGAAGAATATAATAATTCCAATCCCAAAGAAAGCAGGTGTTGACAGACGTGAAAATTTCCGAACTATCAGTTTAATAAGTCACGGCTACAAAATAATAACGCGAATTCATTACAGACGAATAGAAAAACTGGTAGAAGCTGACCTCGGGGATGATCAGCTTGGATTCAGTAGAAATGCTGGAACACGTGAGGCAATACTGACCCTACGACTCATCTTAGAAAATAGATTAAGGAAAGGCAAACCTACGTTTCTAGCATTTGTAGACTTAGAGAAACCTTTTGTCAATGTTGACTGGAATACCCTCTTTCAAATTCTGAAATTGGCAGGGGTAAAATACAGGGAGCGAATGGCTATTTACAATTTGTACAGAAACCAGATGGTAGTTACAAGAGTCGAGGGGCATGAAAGGGAAGCAGTGGTTGGGAAGAGGGTGAGACAGGGTTGTAGCCTCTCCCCGATGTTATTCAATCTGTATATTGAGCAAGCAGTAAAGGAAACAAGAGAAAAATTCGGAGTAGGTATTAAAGTCCATGGAGAAGAAATAAAAACTTTGAGGTTCGCCGATGACATTGTAATTCTGTCAGAGACAAAAAAATGGTTCAAATGGCTCTGAGCACTATGGGACTTAACATCTGTGGTCATCAGTCCCCTAGAACTTAGAACTACTTAAACCTAACTAACCTAAGGACATCACACACATCCATGCCCGAGGCAGGATTCGAGCCTGCGACCGTAGCAGTCGCGCGGTTCCGAACTGAGCGCCTTAACCCGCTAGACCAGCGCGGCCGGCTGTCAGAGACAGCAAAGGACTTGGAAGAGCAGTTGAACGGAATGGGCAGTGTCTTGAAAGGAGGATATAAGATTAACATCAACTAAAGCAAAACGAGGATAATGGAATGTAGTCGAATTAAGTCGGGTGATGCTGAGAGAATTAGATTAGGAAATGAGACACTTAAAGTAGTAAAGGAGTTTTGCTATGTGGGGAGCAAAATAACTGATGATGGTCGAAGTAGAGAGGATATAAAATGTAGACTGGCAATGGCAATGAAAGCGTTTCTGAAGAGAAGTTTGTTAACATCGAGTATTGATTTAAGTGTCAGGAAGTCGTTTCTGAAAGTATTTGTATGGAGTGTAGCCATGTATGGAAGTGAAACATGGGCGATAAATAGTTTAGACAAGAAGAGAATAGAAGCTTTCGAAATGTGGTGCTACAGAAGAATGCTGAAGATTATATGGGTAGATCACATAACTAATGAGGAGGTATTGAATAGAATCGGGGAGAAGAGGAGTTTGTGGCACAACTTGACTAGAAGAAGGGATCGGTTGGTAGGACATATTCTGAGGCATCAAGGGATCACCAATTTAGTACTGGAGGGCAGCGTGGAGAGTAAAAATCGTAGAGGGAGACCAAGAGCTGAATACACTAAGCAGATTCAGAAGGATGTAGGCTGCAGTATGTACTGGGAGATGAAGAAGCTTGCACAGGATAGAGTAGCATGGAGAGCTGCTGGCAAAGGAAACCACGGTAGCTTCGGGAAAGGACTATTAGACAATGCCGTAATCTCGGTCCCCACCCCTACGCACATGGGATGTTAAGGGTTAAAGACACAAAATTATTTTTATTGAAAAGAAATGGAGCATCGTGACGGAAAAATGGTGCAGAATGATTACGTATTACTCTGCAGCCGTCACTGATGGTCCTGGCCGTATCTCCAGTTTCATGTTTACCAAATCAGTGTCCATGTTTCACGCTGGGACCCTGAACGGAAGTGCCTTTCGCCTGCTCGACGGCGTGTTGCAGCTTATCGATAGGCCACGGCCGTACAGCCCCGGCGAACGCGCGGACACTACTTGGATAAACATAGAACTGGAAATGCGGCTAAAGGTTGCACAGTAATACACAATCACACAGCGCCACTTTTCACTCTGGATGGTCGACTTCTTTTCAATAATATTAATTTTGTCTTTTTAATATATAAAGTCACTATTATGACGACACTTGCTTGATTTAAAGATGCAATGTCAGATCGATACTTTACAGTGACTTAAACTATGCAGATGGTCAGTGTAAACTTGGCGAAATGGATTTGTTATTGCGCTCTTATGTTTTACTGTAGTGAGGACTGTTTTAATACGTAATTTCCTACTTTCATATTTTATGCTACTTCTATTTTTTAGATATATTTTACATTGTGGTTCTTTATAAGACGCAAGAAAATGAAACTCTGTACTTAGAGGGCACTCTTGTCATTGATGGTTACAATTAACGTCTACTTAAAAACAAAAATTGATCTTTACTTTCAGTATTTGATACGCCTGCTTGGTACGAGAGCGTGACGACTGGGTGTCAGGTTACACTTGAAACATTTATTATCAAAAATTGTGATTATTATTAGCCTGGTGGAGGTTTCATGTCAAAATTATTCTTATGGCAATAGATGTACGAAATATACATTAAAACATATATTATTCTTCATATGATCACTTTGTTGTCCGTCTGTCACTACGTCTGTAAAGACGCCTTTTTCTCATGAGCCAGTGGAGATATCGAGTTGAAATTTATGTCAAATACTAAGGTCTACGGTCCTCCGACGGGGTAAAAATTTCAGCTTCTACGTCAAGGCAATCCAAAGATGCGACTATTTATGTCACGTATTTTGCAATTCGCAAACTAGCTCTTCAAGACCTATAGATTACTTCCTGTTGAGCTAGAATCATGAAATATGTCAAAACGCAAGGTATAACAGTACAAATAACGAAAAAAATCCTAAAACTATTAATTTGTAATTACACTACATAAAAAAATACTTTTGGCAGTTTGTTGTCCGTCTATCAGGTGCTAGACTAACAAATTCTTTTCTTAGGAATGTGTACAAAATCATGATTAACTTTATGTCAAATAGTAATGTCTACGGACCCTCGACGATTTAAAAAAAAATTAATCTTCTAAGTCAATCCAACCAAAAGATACGGCTTTTTACATCTCATATTTTGATACTCGCAAACTCACTCATCAAGACCGGTAGATGAACTATCTATCGTACGGAACTCTCAGAGCGTGAGCCCTACTCGCAGTTATCTGGCTTTTATTCAAAATCTACGCATTGATTGGCATCAGACCTAGGACCTGGAACTACCTTCATACAGTATCGTAATTTAGTGTGTATGCACCTGTATTGCAGCCTGGTAGTACGATGTCAGTGACGGGAGAGTTGCCACAATCAGTAGCCAGAAATTTTAAGTGGAGCGAGTGGAGCTATTAAGTTGGAATTTATGTCAAACACTGAGGTTACGATCCTCTTGCGGTGTAAAAAATTTCAGTTTCTACGCCAAGGCAATTCAAAGATGCGACTATTTATGCCACGTATTTTGGAATTCACAAACTAATTGCAAAACCTATAGATTACTTCCTGTTGAGCTAGAATTATGAAATATGTCATGAAGCAAGGTTTAACAGTGAAAATAACAGAAAAAAATCCTGTCAGATAAATATATCGTAATTATGATTCAAATCGCTGTATAAGTAGAATTATGGAAGCCATCATGGTCGTAATCATGTGGATGGTTCGATGTCGAATATGCTATCACAACCAACACCACGCATTGTGTACTGCCGAACTGATAATTTTGAACAGGAGCACTCTCCAGCAGATATAGCTGATGGAGTGTTCGCAGCTTAGTTGACTATTCCTGCTCCACCTAGTTCCACATCCTCCGTTGGTGTCCGAAATTAATTTTAGAGTCAACACACTGAATGACGAAATCAGTATGCTGTGAGACCACGAGCAGATAACGTACTACAGAATTTCTCGTTTTACATTATAAAGTCTGTTTTCCAGCTGTTTCTTAATTCAAGTTACCTGCAGCTTTATCATTTTAAATCACAAATGACAGTTTGTGGCAAGCAGACACCATGAAGCTGAGAATAAATTACTTATTATTCGATGGGTGTTGGAGAACTAGCCCAACACAAGGCAGAAGATATCATTGACAAACCTAAATTGCTGAAGCGCCTAAGCAAGTCTGTATTTGCAACGCGAATGATGTCAGATGCAGTAGAAAACTGAGAATCATCTCAGTTTTTGATATATCGAACGGAAACTGAATATAATCTAATTTGATCTGTAGACTAATGACTGTGTAGTCATCGCTTCAAATGATAAAGAAATTTTTAAAAATAATACATCAGTCATATCCAGATAGGCAATGCATGTTTTGCTTAGAACCTGTTGAAATTATGCTAGTCAGAGGTAACTGGAAGGCCAAGTGTTCGGAAGCATACGTTCCGATTATTGTCGGTGCACGCTGACACATTTCCGCGATCAGCTAGTAGACACGTCCTTCGGACGTACCATCGTCGATGACATAAGACACTAGGGTCTCCCGGAAACCAGCGAACGACAGGGCCAAAGTGCTTCGCAGAACTGCCTGTAATGAGCTTTGGATGCAGTATGTGCTCAACATACTGAAACTGCTGGCGCAGTTTAAAGCACCCAGCAACGAACTTGAATGCGCACTCAGAAAACCAGAAAATGACGGAGGCAGAATGTATGACACTATGGGACATAATAATTTTTGGACGATGTATCGAACTACTAGACTACACTAAGATTATAATATTGTATACAGTGCTACCTGGATTAATCATATCTAACATATACAGTCGGGACACTTTCTGCTGCGAGAGTTGTTACCATGTGGCATCTGGAGGACACTAGTGCTCCAAGCGGTGAGAAAGCAACATTCATATGCGTCGTAAGGATAATTTTTAATTATTTGACTACTTCATTAACAAAATGATTATTATATTTTTGTGTTCCAAGAGACATGAGTTACGTGAACTAAATGTAAAAACAGTCCAATGTCACTGATTCAGTGACATAAGCTAAAACTTACATATGGAGAAATACTTTGGACGATGTCTATAATTACAGCTTATTTCGCTGAAAGCAAGAAAATGTAAACACATATTTCATGCATGATGGTCATATACCTGTATTTCTGTTGTTGTTGGTTCTTTTACCCCTTTCGGTCACGAATTATATTTTTCCTGAAAACAAAAAATCATGGCTTTGCTATACAGTTCTTCGAATTAAATTATGATTTTTCAGATGTATAAAATATTCCGAGGTGCCCCCAAGGCGGGATACAATGCGTCCCAAAATGAGGACATTATGTTCAAGTGGGTGCAGTATAAGTCGAAAAGTCAAAGTATTTTATTTGATTTTATTTCACCGAAATATATAAATTACACAAATGAAGCATTTGCATAATGGTTGGAATTCACGATATCCAGTGTTTTGTGGCGCTATACGATAAGTTCGTTTATTTGGATAAAAGCTTTCAGAATAAAATAAAACATCTTAAAGTATACGGCTGTTGGTGAAGTTTATTGACATTGAAGAATTCATTTTATGTCGATTTTGAGGTGGGCACACGACCGTATAGATTTTTTCAGCGCCTACATGATTGAATATGTTCCAGTTGCAAAACCGGTTATAAACTGTCGAAAGTAGCTATCGAAAATAGTGTTTGGTTTCAAAAGCAGCTAACTGCATGTTGTCTTCGGGTGCAAAGCCTGCTAAATGCCCAATAGGCGTAGCCGTCGCCCTGCCATGTCCGGATGCAAAGCACGTGAACAGACATCAGACTTAACAATCTGGACATTCCAAGCTACCTTTCAGTCTGTTACTATTAGAATGGATATTTTTCTTATTGAGCTTTAGGTTGGCTGAGCTGTAACAAATTCGTACGCAACAGTAATATTCTCGCTGCCAGTGCACTGTCGTTTGAATGGGACGAGTATTTCGTGATTATCTCAATGTCACTTACATGCAGTTAGCGGGCTTTGCTTCTAGGCTACTCAGCTTTCAATATACTGTATGATGTAAAACGTCTAACATTACCTCCACATTATCCTCTTGTTCAAAATTATCGCCAGGATCATCGGATAGATCGTCAATTTCAGATGAATTTAAGGATCTCTATAACTTCTTCTTCTGTAAGTGGCCGTCGTCTATCTTGGACTCGGGACAAATTAAAATCAAAGTAAGATGACTAAAAAGACAGCGAAATAATGTCTTAAATTTCTATGCTATTACAACCTTTCAATCACTATGTCCTCATTTGGAGATATGTGTAAAGTTATGAGTATGTCACTTACCTTTCGTTCTGAAAGACACCTTTAGTTATCAACTTCGAGAATGCACCTTTCTAGGCACAAATATTTTTTTTTTACCTAAACTCAGAAGATGGGAAGTACGAAGATTACTGGGAAGCGTTCATGTGACTTTGCACATTGTTTTGTTTTGTGCTACCACAAATTGACAGGAGGTGTCGACACTGTTCTCAAATAAACTCTCTGCTTATGACAATATGAGGACAAAAAGCACAAATGGTTAAATGTAACGAATTTTAATATACTAAGTATTTATTTAGTATGTCTTTAAATGAGGACGCCATGACCGAAAGGGTTAAAACAGGCGCTTTCCTCCGCAAAAAAAAAAAAAAAAATTATGTAGTCAGATGATTCACCATATTTACATTTCACTTGACTTCGTAATACACGAATAGGCTGAAGATTCTTGTGGCTCAGATATAGCAACATTATTGTGGAAATGATTTCTTTCATGTTGAAAAACAGTTTCTTGCCTTTGATGTATTATTATTACAGCGTCTATGCGCTTTTCCCTTCAGCTACGGGTGTGGTGCCTTATTTCGTATGCTAAATAATGTGGGTATTACATTCCATACAAGTTTCCTACGGTCACAATTCACTGATTTGGTTGGAAGCGTAGCGAAAAAACTCGCATTGTTGGTTAGAAATATTACATCTCTCTACAGAAGGTCAGGTCTTCAGGTATTTAATAGCACTTTTTAGTTCTTAAAGGAAAACGACATTCTTTACTAAATATGTGTGCGTCACACAAGAATCGTAAATACAGGGTTCTCCAATGTACCGTTTCGTAACACCCAGGGCCCTTCGGAAACTAAAGAAAGACAAAAGTGGTGTCATTTTTTAGGAAATTTCAATTTTGTCGCCATTCGTACGTTCCGTATTGTAAAAACTGGGTGAAAACCAATATAAACGATGCTGTTCGCAGTTATCCGATATCGTATTCAATAGTGTAGCTTGTGGGCCACTTGGTGCGCTGCTGTCGCAGTAGGTAACTAAAACGAGGAAGTGCCGCAACTGTTGCGTTAGATTGTGATCTGGTGTCATCAAAACAAGTGAAGAACATTTTAATAACATATACATTTAAATCCGAGTCTTGGCATCTAACATATGTCTATATAGTTCTTAGTATTAAGCATTTGATATTCGTTGTACCGTGTTATATTTCTAACTTAGCCTGTATCTTCACAGTTCAAGATCTACTGAACCAGACGGTTAGCTGTATGGGACGCGAAAGAATGAGTACAGGTCATTGGGAAAATTCTGGCAAAGTGTAGAGCACCTAGGAAATGGGCACAAAGCGACCAATTCTTGAGTACTGCTCGAGTGTTTGCGATCACCACTAGGTCAAATAAACCAAAACATCGAAAACAGTTCAGGGGTGTACCGCTAGATTTGTGACTGGCTTGGTCGATCAGTACTGGTTTGTTGCGGAAATACTCTGTGAGTTCATATGTGAAACTACAACTATACAGCGCCTCATATCTACATATTTATGTTCTGATGCCCGTGTGTCCGCCATCGGTAGCTGAGTGGCACACGGTAGCTCAGCGTTTTCGGTCAGAGGGTTGGCTGCCCTCTGTAATAAAAAAACTGAGTTAATCGATCAAACAACGAACTTAAACGGATGTCTTACGACGTCCGCCCGAGCAGATGCAACGAACAAAAGCGAACAAAATGAAATTAAAAAAAAAAAATGTGGTCAGCGCGACGGAATGTGAATCCTAAGGGCCCGGGTTCGGTTCCCGGCTGGGTCTGAGTGTTTCTCTGCTCAGGGACTGGGTGTTGTGTTGTCCTAATCATCGTCTCCGAGCCTGGCGGGTGAGCAGTAACGTTCGGGCCTGGCATTCGGGAGGACTTGGGTTCGATTCCCAATCCGGCAGTGTTTTCCTTGGTCCCTCCAGGCAAACGCCGTGACTGTACCCTTTAGGTGGCCAAGGCCGACATTCCAGCCCGACCCTTCCCCAAAAAACGGCCGGTAAGGTAGCTCAGCGTGTTCGGTCCGAGGGTTAGCTGCCTTCTGTAATAAAAAAAAAAAATTCGATCAACAACGAATTTAAACGGGTGTCTTACGACGTCCGCCCCGAGCAGATGCAACGAACGAAAGGGAACAAAAATGAGATTTAAAAAAAAAATCTGGCTGGTAACGTGCTCGCTTCTCATGCAACTTGCCCGGGTTCGATTCCTGGCCGGGTTGGAGATTTTGTATGCTCTGGAAGTGGGTGTTGTGTTGATCTCATCATCATTTCATCCTCATCACCGGCGCGCAAGTCGCACAATGTGGCGTCGACTGAATAAGACTTACACTTGATGGCCGAACTTCCCCGATTGGGGCCTCCCGACCAACAATGCCATACGCTCATTTCCATTTTTTTATGTTTTGACTAATAGAAGAATATTTTTGCTTTTTGGAATCTGTTTCTGCTGTAAAATGAAATATAACAGTAATTTTCAAGAAGATCAGAGTTAAATTTGGTGAATGTAAAATATTCACAATGACTTCGTAGACCAAAGGCTATACTGACAGTCACGAAAGAAGAGAGTAGCAAGGACAATCTAACGTAACAATCGCTACACTCCGTCTCGTTTTTATTACCTATTGCGATAGCAGTACGCCAAGCGGCCAGTGAGTGACAGTCCTGAGTACGATATCGGATGAGTGCGAATACTATCGTTTATACTCATTTCTAATCCTTTTTTTGGAGCACATGCAATGGCATAAAATTCACAGCAACTGAAAGTGAGACCAAATTTGTTATTCTTTTGTTTCCTAAGAGCCCTTGGAGGTAAGAAACGCTACATTACAGGAAGGTTTAGCCACGCTGGATTAGCCGAGCGGCCTCGGGCGCTGCAGTCATGGACTGTGCGGCTGGTCCCGGCGGAGGTTCGAGTCCTCCCTCGGGCATGGGTGTATGTGTTGTCCTTAGGATAATTTAGGTTAAGTAGTGTGTAAGCTTAGGGACTGATGACCTTAGCAGTTAAGTCACATAAGTTTTCTAAGTTTTCACACACATTTGAACAGGAAGGTTTATTTAGGATTCCCTCGTAAAGTACGGATATTTACTGAAGCGTACCGTTTTCCTATGATAACAAAAAATTGTTAGTAAACAGCAGAAGACCTGGCCTATTGCGGAAAGACGTCATGTATCCAACAACGTGAAGTTCTGTTCGCTACACTTCCAGCGAAGTCACTGATTGTAGAACGTAGGAAACTTGTGTGGAATGTAGTAACTACATTATTTAACATACGATATTAGCCATCACACCTGCAGATTAAGGGAAAACGACACAGACGTGATAAATCGTCAAAAGCAATAAAACTGTTTTGCAGAGAAGAAACCAGTTCCACAATTGTTGCTATAGCTGAGCCAATAACGGTAAGAAACTTCAATACATTCCCTTTCGACGCAAATGTAATTACATTTACAAAAATTTTGGTGTATTAAAAAGTCGAGTGAAGTGTAAGAATAGGCGAATCGTTGGACTCCATAAAAAAATGTGCGTATCAGAGAAAGATCCTTTCTTAACAGGAACAAACAACAATAGAAATAAATGCTTCTCATGCATGAAATATGCATTTATATTCTCTTATTGTCAGCGGAGAAAGCAGGTATTATACGTATATTCGAAAATAATTCTTAATAAATAAGTTGTTCTCTACATCATTGAATCAGCGAGATTCATTTGTTGTTACATTTATTTCACAATAATTAACGTCCCTTGATAATTTAGTAATGCATGGAACTCAAAAATATAACAATTACTTCGTTAATTCAGTTGAAACATAATTAAAAACATACATTATCCTTACGAAACAAATAACAGTGTGTGCATTAGACAGGTAGCGAGAGACTCGCTGGAGGGCGGTCACCGTGAACAGGGGTTGCCAGCCGACTCACGGGAAGGAAGAGTGTGTGAGAGGTATGCATCATGCAAAAATCCCAATGTACATAATTGAGTTGCTGATGAGGACTGAGCGTTAAATGGACAGTCGTTTATGGAACCAAATGAAAACCGGAGGTCGAAATGCATGATGCGACAATGGAATATGGAAGTTGATTTGCGAGCTACTTTAACATTTGTATGAAAGGGTCTCAGTATGAGCTAAATTGTAAATGTACCTTCTTTTAGAGTAACACAATGCTAGAATATATTGACTTATTTGCTGTGGCGAGTCAAGCAATATTTTACCAGTGTTCTACAACGTGTCGGGTTTGTTGTTGTTGTGGTCTTGAGTCCTGAGACTGGTTTGATGCAGGTCTCCATGCTACTGTATCCTGTGCAAGCTTCTTAATCTCCCAGTACTTACTGCAACCTACATCCCTCTGAATCTGTTTAGTGTATTCTTCTCTTGGTCTCCCTCTACGATTTTTACCCTCCACGCTGCCCTCCAATGCTAAATTTGTGATCTCTTGATGCCTCAGAACATGTCCTACCAACCGGTCCCTTCTTCTTGTCAAGTTGTGCCACAAACTCCTCTTCCCTCCAATTCTATTGAATACCTTCTCATTAGTTATGTGATCTATCCATCTAATCTTCAGCATTCTTCTGTAGCACCACATTTCGAAAGCTTCTATTATCTTCTTGTCCAAACTATTTCTCGTCCATGTTTCACTTCCATACATGGCAACACTCCACACAAATAATTTCAGAAACGACTTCCTGACACTTAAATCAATACTCGATTTTAACAAATTTCTCTTCTTCAGAAACGCTTTCCTTGCCATGGAGAGTCTACATTTTATACCCTCTCTACTTCGACCATCATCAGTTATTTTGCTCCCCAAATAGCAAAACTTCTTTACTACTTTAAGTGCCTCATTTCCTAGTCTAATTCCCTCAGCATCCCCCAACTTAATTCGACTACATTCCATTATCCTCGTTGTTGATGTTCATCTTATACCCTCCTTTCAAAACACTGTCCATTCTGTTCTACTGCTCTTCCAAGTCCTCTGCTGTCTCTGACAGAATTGCAATGTCATCAACGAACCTCAAAGTTTTTATTTATTCTCCATGGATTTTAATACCTACTCCGAACTTTTCTTTTGTTTCCTTTATTGCTTGCTGAATATACAGATTGAATAACATCGGGGAGAGGCTACGGCCCTGTCTCACTCCCTTCCCAACCGCTGCTTCCCTTTCATGCCCCTCGACTCTTATAACTGCCATCTGGTTTCTGTACAAATTGTAAATAGCCTTTCGCTCCCTGTATTTACCCCTGGCACCTTAAGAATTTGAAAGAGAGTATTCCAGCCAACATTGTCAAAAGCTTTCTCTAAGTCTGCAAATGCTAAAAATGTAGGTTTGCCTTTCCTTAATCTATTTTCTAAGGTAAGTCGTAGGGTCAGTATTGCCTCACGTGTTCCAACATTTCTACGGAATCCAAACTGATCTTCCCCGAGGTCGGCTTCTACCAGTTTTTCCATTTGTCTGTAAAGAATTCGCGTTAGTTCTTATATTTACTAAGGAAAATCGCAAAAACACACATATGTTTTGTTACAGCGTAAAGTCAAGCGCCGGCACGCCAGTCGGGGACGATAGAGGAGAGATGGCTGTGAGAAGAAGTCAGCCAATCACACGCTGACCGGACCTGCCTCCAGGACGACAGCAGAATGGCACCAGCGTCTGTGTGAAGAAGAC
This sequence comes from Schistocerca americana, assembly GCF_021461395.2. Taxonomy (NCBI): domain Eukaryota; kingdom Metazoa; phylum Arthropoda; class Insecta; order Orthoptera; family Acrididae; genus Schistocerca; species Schistocerca americana. Next base: position 206,599,762 of record NC_060119.1, read on the forward strand.
ATAAGCGCGGCGCCCAACTGGTCGTGGCCCAGTTCAAGAGTAGCTTCAAGACTAGTGACTTGTACAATAGCGACCTAGGCTTGTTTATACTGAAGAGCATTGTATATTTTGCATGTCACCCTTTGCTTGCGACACTTCTGTGTAAGTTAAGTATTGTAATCTTTTCCTTTTGTAATAAAACTCATTAATTCGATTTGTTTGAATGTTGTCTGGCGACCGAAGAAAGCAGGTTTCCTAGATCTCACACATTTGACGACTAGGCTGGATTTAATATCTGGCGATGAGAAGGCCCAGCAAATCACCATTGTGCTAAACACAGTACAGCAACTCTTGGCGAATCAAACTACCAACACAGTGTGAAAGGTGGCTAACTGAGTCACAGCGCCAGAGATTGCGCCAAAGATTATTATTCCGCCGCCTCCACTGGCGCAGTAGTAGTTCAGAGGATGTCGAGAGCAGTCGTTGTTCTGTTGGGCGAGAGAGTAGACGATCTAAGTGTTGACTGCAATGTTGTACTGTTCGGTTGGTGTAATGTATAGATGGAAGAAGATGCAATTGTCAGTAGGGTTTTGGAGCATATACTGTATTCAAACATTAGAATCACCTCGAAGGGAACGATCTATTGATACGTAATCAGCTTGGTTTCAGAAAACTCGTTCTTGTGCAACGCAGCTAGCTCTTTAATTGCACGAAGTAATGGCCGCTATCGACAGAGGATTTCAAGTTGATTCCGTATTTCTAGATTTCCGGAAAGCTTTTGACACCGTTCCTCACAAACGACTTCTAATCAAGCTACGGGCCTATGGGGTATCGTCTCAGTTGTGCGACTCGATTCGTGATTTCCTGTTAGGAAGGTCGCAGTTCGTAGTAATAGACAGCAAATCATGGAGCATAACTGAAGTGATAAGAGCTGTTCCCCAGGGAAGCGTCCTGGGACCTCTGCTGTTCCTGATCTATATAAATAACCTGGGTGACAATCTGAGCAGTTCTCTTAGGTTGTTTGCAGATGATGTTGTAATTTACCGTCTAGTAAGGTCATCCGAAGACCAGTATCAGTTGCAAAGCGATTTAGAAAAGATTGCTGTATGGTGTGGCAGGTGGCAGTTGACGCTAAATAACGAAAAGTGTGAGGTGATCCACATGAGCTCCAAAAGAAATCCGTTGGAATTCGATTACTCGATAAATAGTACAATTCTCAAGGCTGTCAATTCAACTAAGTACCTGGCTGTGAAAACTACGAACAACTTCAGTTGGAAAGACCACATAGATAATATTTTGGGAAGGTGAGCCAAAGGTTGCGTTTCATTGGCAGGACACTTAGAAGATGCAACAAGCACACTAAAGAGACAGCTTTCACTACACTCGCTCGTCCTCTGATAGCATATTGCTGCGCGGTGTGGGATCCTTACCAGATGGGATTGACGGAGGACATCGAAAGGGTGCAAAAAAGGGCAGCTCGTTTTGTATTATCACGTAATAGGGGAGAGAGTGTGGAAGATATGATACGCGAGTTGGGATGGAAGTCGTTAAAGCAAAGACGTTTTTCGTCGCGGCGAGATCTATTTACGTAATTTCAGTCACCAACTTTCTCTTCCGAATGCGAAAATATTTTGTTGAGCCCAACCTACATAGGTAGGAATGATCATCAAAATAAAATAAGAGAAATCAGAGCTCGAACAGAAAGGTTTAGGTGTTCGCTTTTCCCGCACGCTATTCGGGAGTGGAATGGTAGAGAGATAGTATGATTGTGGTTCGATGAACCCTCTGCCAACCACTTGAATGTGAATTGCAGAGTAATCATGTAGATGTAGATTAAAATATATTTGGTAAAGGAGATCGGCTTTTGATTTATGATGCTGGTTTATTGGAATATTTTCGTCAATATATAATGAGGTAAAAAGGTATTACAGCTTTTTTTAATAACAATCCCTCTTGCTCACAGGTACAGTCAACAAAGCATCTGCCTCGTGTTCATTCATTAGACTTGTAATTCTGGTTACTATGTGCAATTATAGTATTTCTGGTTTTTCAGTTAGTTCATTGTAAATGGTGTTTAAAATATTTTGTCGCATTGAGAAAATGGTTCAAATGGCTCTGAGCACTATGGGACTTAAATGCTGAGGTCATCAGTCCCCTAGAACTTAGAACTACTGAAACCTAACTAACCTAAGGACATCACAAACATCCATGCCCGAGGCAGGATTCGAACCTGCGACCGTAGCTGTCGCGCGGTTCCAGACTGTAGCGCCTAGAACCGCTCGGCCACAGCGGCCGGCGTATTGAGAAAGAACCGAGCCAGATACATGTACGTTGAGTCACACTACCACACAGAACAGTTACACTTGCGTTTTGTTGTTTCGTAGCTTTTATAGTTGCAGGGGACTTAATTAATCAATTGTGTTAATGAAAATTCCTTGTCATTCTTTATTTTTATTTTATGCAGTCAGATTGCGTGGTAATAATAGTCAGAGTCAACTGGTTACGAGACTTCGTAACCGGTCACACAGCTACTAAAATTATTGCATTTATTCATTAATATTAGTCTTTTCTTTATAACCAAGCCCCCTTGCAACTGTCACAGGCAACACCTATAGCTCCAAGAGCCATACCACCTTTTCGTCAGTTTAATGAAAATGATGAGGAATGGTTCGAGTGATTGCAACAGTTTATAGCCGATGTAATTGCGCACAACGTACCAGGTACTGTGAAACTACATTACTTTTTGTCAACAGTAGGAAGTGCAGTGTTTCGCCTCATTCAGAAATTGTTCCCTAACGCCACTCCGAGTGAACTTTCCTATAATCAGGTTGTGGATTCGCTGACTGATTATTATGACCAACAAGTGAATGTGATGGGTACCAATTCTTTAATTGAAAGAAATAGTCAGAACAAACATATCGCGAATGGATAACAGATTTATAGGGTATGACAAGGAAATTTAAATTCAGATACGCTTGTGGTGCTTCATATTCAGATGTTATGTTGCGTGACGCGATCGTGTACAATATAACTGATGTCGAATTTAGAGAACAGATTTTGAAACAGTCAAAAAAAAAAAAAAAAAAAAAAAAGGTTCAAATGGCTCTGAGCACTATGGGACTTAACTTCTGAGGTCATCAGTCCCCTAGAACTTAGAACTACTTAAACCTAACTAACCTAACGACATCACACACATCCATGCCCGAGGCAGGATTCGAACCTGCGACCGTAGCGGTCGCGCGGTTCCAGACTGTAGCGCCTAGAACCGCTCGGCCACTCCGGCCGGCTGAAACAGTCAGATCCATCATTCCAGTACATCGTGCTAATACTAGATCAGTACGATTCACGTGCCGTGTCGGCTGATAAATCTGAGCAGCCACCAATTTGTTGTGTTGAGTCGTCCCTTGCTCGTGAATGGCCCATTAGACAGCGACAAAATGGCTCTGAGCACTATGCGACTCAACTGCTGAGGTCATTAGTCGCCTAGAACTTAGAACTAATTAAACCTAACTAACCTAAGGACAGCACACAACACCCAGCCATCACGAGGCAGAGAAAATCCCTGACCCCGCCGGGAATCGAACCCGGGAACCCGGGCGTGGGAAGCGAGAACGCTACCGCACGACCACGAGATGCGGGCTAGACAGCGACATCCCCGACCAACGAGCCAGGTCATGTAAACAGCTCTCTACACAGGCAAACAGAATTAAGTCATGCCCTTGGTGGTATTCTTGGCACAACCGCCAAGATTGCCCATCCAGGCAAGCACAGTGTTACTCTTGTTGCAAGAAAGGTCACTTAAAATCCATATGTTTGCAACAGAAGAAACATAAGAATTCTGTCCCACTCACAAAAGTCTAGTCATAAGGCCCATGTAATTAATACAGTGTATTCAAAGCCCGCTGCAGGCATTAGCAAAACTAGCAGAGGCGCGGGGTAGCCGCGCGATCTAGGGGGGCGTCTTTCACGGTCCGCGCGGCTCCCCCTTCTGGAGGTTCGACTCCTCCCTCGGGCATGGGTGTGTGTGTCGTCCTTATCATAAGTTAGATTAAGTAGTATGTAAGCTCAGGGACCTTATTACAAATTTCCAAAAAAATTTCCAAAACTAGCAAGTGAACAGTTTCTTCAGTGCTACGGCAGCCCAACAAACTTTTTGTTCATTTGCATATAAGTGGCAAATGTTTAGTTGGACGCGGGTGCGTCTGTTACATTGCTGAATCGTAACATATATAAACTGTCAGGCTTCCCTTGCCTGTCTAAAACTTGCACGCACCTGACGGCTTGTAATGGACAAGACATTCCCATTATCGTAAAACGTACTTTGCCTGCATGTATCGCTCGCATACGTGAACGACAACTTTCACTGTGCCACAATCAAGCGATTGTGAAAATGTATTTGGCCTTGATTTGTTTGATTTGTTTGGCCTTCAAATTCAGGACAATGTGTTGTCAGTGACTGCATTCAACCGCGCGTAGTGGCCGCGTGGTTTGAGGCGTCATGTCACGGACTGCGCGGCCGCTCCCGCCAGAGGTTCGAGTCCTCCCTCGGGAATGGGTGCTTGTGTTCTTCTTAGCATAGGTTAGTTTAAGTAGTGAGTAAGTCTAGGGACCGATGACCTCTGCAGTTTGGTCCCTTAAGTACTCAAACACATTCGAACATTCGACTGCATTCAATGCCAAAGGCAGTATAGCTACTTTACTGATAGAATTCCTAGAGCTCTTTCCTGAAAGTTTAGGCAAGGCTAACAATTTTGTTGCACGTATTACTATGAAAGACAATGCTCAGCCCAAGTTTTGCTGGACCAGAACTGTTCCCACTGCATTACGAAACAAGGTTAGACTTGTAAAGGTTGGTTGGTTGTTTCGGGGAAGGAGACCAGACAGCGAGGTCATCGGTCTCATCGGATTAGGGAAGGACGGGGAAGGAAGTCGACCGTGCCCTTTGAAAGGAACCATCCCGGCATTTGCCTGGAGCGATTTAGGGACATCACGGAAAACCTAAATCAGGATGGCCGGACGCGGGATAGACTTGTAAAATAACGGAGCTATTGCGCCCATACAAGCTAGTTAATGGGCAAGTCCACTGGTTTTGCTCCCCAAACCTTAAGGTCGCATTCCCCTCTAAGTTGACTTTAAGTCTACAGTCAACCCACAAACTAGAATGAAATTTTCACTCTACAGCGGAGTGTGCGCTGATATGAAACTTCCTGGCAGATTAAAACTGTGTGCCGGACCGAGACTCGAACTCGGGACCTTTGCCTTTTTTTTTAATCTGCCAGGAAGTTTTATATCAGCGCACACTCCGCTGTAGACTGAAAATTTCGTTCTAGAAACGTCCCCCAGGCTGTGGCTAGCCCATGTCTCCGCAATATCCTTTCTTCCAGTAGTGCTAGTTCTGCAAGGTTCGCAGGAGAGCCTCTGTGAAGTTAGGAAGGTAGGAGACGAGGTACTGGCGGAATTAAAGCTGTGAGTACGTGGCGTGAGTCGTACTTGGGTAGCTCAGTCGGTAAAGCACTTGCCCGCGAAAGGCAAAAGTCCCGAGTTCGAGTCTCGGTCCTGCACACAGTTTTAATCTGCCAGGAAGTTTCAGCCCACAAACTGTGATTGATACTTATCCATTGCCACGCCCAGAGGATCTCGTGGACCGGCTGTACAAAATTTTTAAGAATTTGCAGAGGTTAAATCACATTGCGTAGCCTTTCCGCACTGTTCATTTAATGCCCTACATTATTGCATATGAAATGTAACCAATATATCTAAATTGTATTTAAAGTTGAAACCGGAATTATCTCTCTTTTCATTCTTGAGATTTGGTTGTTATATCCGCGGACAGGTCGCTCGCCACGCGTCCGAATCCTTTCCTGCGCTTCGGAAATCAAGTGGTCGTAAAAATCGTCGTATCTCAAAAATGGTTCAAGATATCGAAACGACATTTTCTGGAAATGACAGCAGGCAGAAAGGATTATTTTATGATATGGTTAACACTCGATACGTTTTTGTAAACACATAGGAGAGCGGAAACAAGAATTCCTATAAATTACACCATGAGGTTTTGTCCGAACTTTCATAGCCAAACAAAGAGAGAGAAACAGGCAAATGGGCTATCAAAGCGACTAGCGAGAGGTCTGGTTTTGCATGAAAATATTTAACTGCTTGAAAGTAACCAGGGAATTAAGGAAAACTTAATTAATGATTTGAGGAAAAATTGAAATATTTGAAGAAAAGCTGCTGGCAAGCTATGTAAGTGAAGTGTCAAAAACTTCATCTGCTCAAGACCTAGCTATTTTGCACATAAAGGGATTCATCGGTGCGGTACTTAAATTTTAAAAAGGCTTCCTTCGAATTAAGTACCAAAGTTAAGATTCTCGAGAACAGAAGACATTAGAAAGCAAACGAGTTCTCAGTAAGATCTTGCTTTCTGAATAAAACTTGAAAGAAATTTTATGGAATTATTTTTGTAAAAGAAATAAATACATCAGAGAAACGTTCTATGAGCCTTTGAATGATCCTCCAAATCATGAACAGAAAACGAGGTGCATCAAACGTTTCCTTAATATTTTTTATTACATACTTTTAGACAAATCATTTCACAAAACGTTTGACTTTCTTTTCAAAAATTTTGTATGCTTTACTTTCACAGACTATTTAGATTAACTGAAATGTTTGGCCTTAACTGGCTTCTGATGAATTACGTGCGCATCGTCAAATATCTGTAAACTTTCATGGTTGTTCATTGCAATTTATTAGGAATATATTTTCTCTGCCTCGTGATGACTGGGTGTTGTGTGATGTCCTTAGGTTAGTTAGGTTTAAGTAGTTCTAAGTTCTAGGGGACTGATGACCATAGATGTTAAGTCCCATAGTGCTCACAGCCTTTTGAACCATTAGGAATATAATGCGTGTGATGGTTCAAATGGTTCAGATGGATCTAAGCACTATGGGACTTAACATCTGAGGTCATCAGTCCCCTAGACGTAGAACTACTTAAATCTAACTAACTTAAGGAAATCACACATATCCATGTCCGAGGCAGGAGTCGAACCTGCGACCGTAGCAGCAACGCGGTTCTGGACTGAAGCGCCTAGAACCGCTCCGTCACAGCGCCCGGCAATGCGTGTTATGTACTGGTATAGGTGTGTATATACTTAAATATTAAGTTCTTTGGCAGCACCTTAAAAATATACTTAGCGATGCACTGACTGTACACATGAAACTTAAAGAATTGTAGCTGAGACAGTTAAAATATTTGAAGTAGGTGGCATCGACGCCTGGCCCTTTTTGCAACTGCATATTCCAAAGGGCAACGCTACCGTTACACCACAGTTCGGTCCTGTTTCGTGGGCTCATTCTTTATATTTACAGTAGTCAGTTATTCTTCCGCATTTATCGGATGTTAAAAGTTCTTGATCATGTAAAAAACATTCGTCTTTAATTTAATGATGAGATAGTAGAATGCTCCTCTGTCTGCCCGTTCCCGTGTATTCGAAGAATTTGTCTGGTGATCTTCACAGTTGACACTAATTAGGAAATTCTCCGTGAAGATTCCTCCCTTCGTAAATTTCGTGCACAGCATTCCTTTTCGCTTTATTTTCCTTAGTAAAGCTAATTTTGTAGCCTTGCTCTCCAGCTGCAGTATTCTACAGTTTAAGGGGCGCCGTTTTACAGTAACAGCCGATCAGCTCTAAGCAGCATCTTGTAGCGGCAGACGCAGGACAAATCGAGCTTTTCGCCCGGTGCTGCTGCATGTTGCTGGAGTGTCACGTGTCCAGACGCCGCTCGTTGTCGGTCGCTTCTGACGCTTAAGCCGTCGGCACACGGACCGTGCATCCGAACGTTGAGCGTTGAGCGTGCCGAGTTTCTGACGTCATAGCGTGGAATAGCACGCTCGGGAGTCTATCCGAACGTGCAGAACAATATCTGGGCATGTCAGATATTCTGAGCGTGCGTCTGAGCGTTGACCAATGAGATGGCACAACGCCACCTACGTCACAAGCACGCTGTCTCCCTTCAGTACAGAGTTGTGAGGCGCCATATTGGCATTCATTTCAAGCCTATACGTATATATGCCGTTTCAGAGCACCAGAAAATTGAGAATCACTGCAAAACCCATTGTTAACTGTGTGATTGGTTCCAAATAAAATAATGAGAAACATCATATTCGTGGCAAAAGAATTATTGTAACTTGCGTATTATGAGAGTAGGCTATTTGAAGGCAGCGACGCACTGAAGATCCACCCAAAACGCATTGTTCTTGGTACGATTTGTTATAATTAAATTTCAATTAGTAACATATCTACGATTAAGGTTTTCAGCAAGGGGTAACATAATACGATCAGATGCAAACGGTCTGATGTTGGTTTAGCGTAATGAGTACTGGCACTGTCTTGTATTGAGTTGTTTGTTTACGATTAAGGTTTTCAGCAAGGGGTAACATAATACGATTAGATGCAAAGGGTCTGATGTTGGTTTAGCGTAATGAGTACTGGCAGTGTACTGTATTGAGTTGCTTGTTGGGGCGGTGGTCCGCGTATTGTCACTTACACATTATTTTTTATTAGGTTCTGATACTTTATTAGTAGTTTAATATAAGTATATACTTTAATATTTGATGTTATGTAAATATAAATTCACCTTTTTTTTTATTTTTGAGGGGTGACTTTGTTCGATTGACTAAATCTACAGGACAGCTTGCGCTACTTGTATAAAGAAATTTGGTCCTTTTTCTTTTACGCTTCGTAATTCACATGTTGCAAAGATTCTGCTGTTGGGTAGGAACAGTGATCAAGTAAGTCTGACCTTGGGGTTTTACTAAAATGTGGGAATGATAATGTTTATCTTGTGCGGAGAAGTGTTCCAAATTTGTACCGCACTGTTTGTAGTGGAACTTTTATAAGCCTGTGTCCTTACTGATTCGACATGGTACTTACCTTTTCGTGGACGATGGAGGAAATGTGCGTTTAATAGAGCTAACGTGGGAATTTTACGCTCGCCCATTTAGTAAACAGTGTGATTTACGAACTAGAAACATCCCTCAATTGCCGATGGAGTGCGTTGCGATCGCGTATACCACGTTGCGGCCCACGTTCCGTATGCACAAGTCGCATCGTTCCTGAGCGTTCAGCAGCACGTTGAACTTGGCACACTCAACGTTAACGTTCGACAGCACGGTCCTTGTGCCGACACGTAGGACATGGCCTAACTCTTGTGCTTAGACTATGACTAAGTCGGATGCATAGAGATATTCTTTGAAGGTTTGGAATTTAGAGTCGGAGGAATTTCTGTTGACGTTCAGTGTGGCTATCTTAAAATCCTGCCTGAAGTCCGTGGTGGGCTGTGTATACTCTAGTCTTCCGTGTCTTGCAATCATTCTAACCGTGTTATTAATTGGTGTTCGTCTGCTGCATCCACAAGCTCAGCCACCGGTGCATGAATGTTCATGCCTACATCTTCGTTATCTACTTTGGGGAATGATACATCCTTCTGTTCCTGTGATAAGAGCCTTTTCTCGTTATTTTTGAGCATTTTGCCTGCTCTCTGTAGTTTACCCGCCTAGTCGCGTGTCGTGTTTGTTTTCACGTTACGCGTTCGCTCTTCCGGATTTGTTTTGTGAGTTTGTGGAAGACTTTTTTTGCGCCTGGAGAGTTTTGATTGTTTCCGTTGCCGTGTGGTCGCTTTGCTCTGCTTTGTTTGCTTTGGCACCAATATCAGCCACGCGTTCGCGACACGCGCCAGTGCGAATTTCCTCCTGTTGTCTTTCCGCGCTGCTTTATTTACTAGCGTCGGGAATACACAGTTAGGCCGCGTCGCCTTCCCCATAAAATGTATTTGTGCGTACTATCTGCCTCTGTGTGGCAGTTTTTCCTACGTCGGTACGAGTGGGTGTCACGGTTTTCGCTGAGAAACCGATCGCATTTGAAGGGGCGTCTACCTGAGAACGTGAATACTCGTAAGAATATCCAAGCTTGTACTAGGTAAATTCAAACGTTTGCATGCGTGCGTGGATATGGTGCCTGTTCGTCCTTGGTCTGCGCTTTCATCTACATCTACGTTTATACTCCGCAAACCACCCAACGGTGTGTGGCGGAGGGCACTTTACGTGCCACTGTCATTACCTCCCTTTCCCGTTCCAGTCGCGTATGGTTCGCGGAAACAACGACTGCCGGAAAGCCTCCGTGCGCGCTCGAATCTCTCTAATTTTACATTCATAATCTCCTCGGGAGGTATAAGTAGGGGGAAGCAATATATTCGATACCTCATCCAGAAACGCACCCTCTCGAAACCTGGACAGCAAGCTACACCGTGATGCAGAGCGCCTCTCTTGCAGAGTCTGCCACTTGAGTTTGCTAAACATCTCCGTAACGCTATCACGCTTACCAAACAACCCTGTGACGAAACGCGCCGCTTTTCTTTGGATTATCTCCTCTGTCAACTCGACCTGGTACGGATCTCACACTGATGAGCAATACTCAAGTATAGGTCGAACGAGTGTTTTGTAAGCCACTTCCTCTGTTGATGGACTACATTTTCTAATGACTCTCCCGATGAATCTAAACCTGGTACCCGCCTTACCAACAATTAATTTTATATGATCATTCCACTTCAAATCGTTCTGTACGCATACTCCCCGATATTTTACAGAAGAAACTGCTACCAGTGTTTGTTCCGCTATCATTTAATTATACAATAAAGGATTCTTCTTTCTATGTATTCGCAATACATTACATTTGTCTATGTTAAGGGTCAGTTGCCACTCCCTGCACCAAGTGCCTATCCGTTGCAGATCTTCCTGCATTTCGCTGCAATTTTCCAATACTGCAACTTCTCTGTATACTACAGCATCATCCACGAAAAGCCGCATGGAACTTCCGACACAGTCTACTAGGTCATTTATATATATTGTGAAACGCAATATGATGAACAGCAATATGATGAACAGTCATATTTTTAAGCTGATCTCTCGCTTGTGGGCATGTTTCATTGATATATTTAGTTGAGCCGCAAAATTACTGCATGTTCACGACAGGATGTGGTTCTGGAGATTTGTCCGCCCCCGGTAGCTGAATGGTCAGCGCGACAGACTATCAATTCTAAGGGCCCGGGTTCGATTCCCGGCTGGGTCGGAGATTTTCTCTGCTCAGGGACTGGGTGTTGTGTTGTTCTAATCATCATCATTTCATCCCCATCGAAGCGCAAGTCGCCGAAGTGGCGTCAAATCGAAAGACTTGCACCAGGCGAGCGGTCTACCCGACGGGAGGCCCTCGTCACACGACATTTCATTTCATTTCTGGAGATCAATTTTCACGCTCTTTACGCCGTTTTCAACGTTAAAGCGTTTATTTCCCGTCCATTTTTCGCTTGTTACTGTCAGAACTGTACCGTAAACGGGATGTGCCCATTTAATATGGTCTGCTGTTATTTCGAATGGCAAGTTAAAGATACGTACTGTTTGTAGACCCGTTCCGGCATAATTGACTGGCAGCCATGTTTATCTCGCCATTTTAATGAATAAAGTCGGCAGATCCCCCTTTTTTATATATTATTCTAACGCAAGTTTCATAATTGCATAGTTTCACTTGAACTGTATTTGGAACAACATTATACTGAAAGCCAATTACGTCATGATGATGCAACTTGATCTTTTCAAAGGACCAATCGTGAAGTTCGGAAATCTTTGAGCGTTCAAATCCACAATGAAATGTAAATTTCATCGTACATCGTTGGAACATATTTTCCATGCTACTATTAATCATATATAGTACTCATATTTTTTATACCGCTAAACAGCTGTCTCTGCCGACGTTCACGATGCTGCACCCGGCCAATAGCCGCAGCAGAACACGCATCGATCAGCACGGCCCAATCACAGCGAGAGCGTAGACAATGCAAGCATTTACTTCGCAGCTGCCACGGGCGAACAGATATTCTGCATTTTTTCAGTTTTACAAAAATGGTTCAAATGGCTCTGAACACTGTGGGACTTAATTTTTATGGTCATCAGTCCCCTAGAACTTAGAACTAATTAAACCTAACTAACCTAAGGACATCACACACAACCATGCCCGAGGCAGGATTCGAACCTGCGACCGTAGCGGTCGCTCGGTTCCAGACTGTAGCGCCTAGAACCGCACGGCCACTCCGGCCGGCTCAGATTTACAGAAGGATCCGAAATTAGATAATCATTTACACGTTGCTGTCCAAAGATAACTGGGCTATTGCGCCGATACGTAAACTGCATTTCAGTGCCGCGTGGAGCGGCCACGCTGTTTGAGGCGCCATGTCACGGATTGCGCAGCCCCTTCCGCCGTAGGTTCGAGTCCTCCCTCGGGCATGGGTGTCTGTGTTGTTCTTAGCATAAGTTAGTGTAAGTCCACGGACCGATGATCTCAGCAGTTTAATCCCTTAGAAATTAACACACATTTGAACATTTTGCAGCTCAAAAACTCCTCATATTCTATGAGTAAATCTTTAGAGCGCTTTTAACCATTTTCTACGACCCACTCAGATGACATTTTGTGCTTCTTGTCTGAGTCAAGTCGGTGAACCTCATCCCACATCCTACAATTGTTAGATTTACATTTGGAATAGATCTCAAAAAAATGGTTCAAATGGCTCTGAGCACTAGCGGACTTAACTTCTGAGGTCATCAGTCCCCTAGAACTTAGAACTACTTAAAACCTAACCTAAGGACATCACACACATCCGTGCCCAAGGCAGGATTCGAACCTGCGACCGTAGCGGTCGCGCGGTTCCAGACTGTAGCGCCTAGAACAGCTCGGCCACTCCGGCCGGCTGGGAATAGATCTACCTACCTCCTTAAATCTCACTCTTTCCTGCAAACATCCACTACTGAAGGGCGCCTTTACAGATCACGCACAGATCATGTACAGCAAACACTTTCATACTAAATTTCATTGTATACGCTCGTGTTGCTGAAAGTATTTGTATGGAGTGCAGCCATGTATGGAAGTGAAACATGGACGATAAACAGTTTGAACAAGAAGAGAACAGAAGCTTTCGAAATGTGGTGCTACAGAATAATGCTGAAGATTAGATGGGTCGATCACATAACTAATGAAGTATTGAATAGAATTGGGGAGGAGTTTGTGGCACAACTTGGCTAGAAGAAGGTATCGGTTGGTAGGACATGTTCTGAGGCACTAAGGGATCACCAATTTAGTATTGGACGGCAGCGTGGAAGGTAAAAATCGAAGAGAGAGACCAAGAGATGAATACACTAAACAGATTCAGAAGGATGTAGGCTGCAGTAGCTACTGGGAGATGAAGAAGCTTGCACAGGATAGAGTAGCATGGAGAGCTGCATCAAACCAGTCTGAGGACTGAAGACTCCAACAACAACAACGTTCGTGTTTTAGCGTCATTAATAGCCTTCGGAGTTAATAGGGTCTTTACTCCCCAAACCAAACAACCAACTAACTTAAAGGGTAGTACCGGTAACTAAATTGAATACATTTATATATATATAAATTGAATTATTTAACTATCTTAAAATTTTATAATCAGTAGTTTAAGACTGCGACGCATAAAATAAAATTAAAAAAATAACTGTAGGAGTAGGAAGCGAACCAAAGCCAACGACCACTTGGTTTAAGTGCCGTTTGGTTAACTGCACCTCAAAAATCCCCACAGTCTACGGTTGCGCAATATGTTACACGCACTTTCAAAGAAAAATACTGACCTGGTGCTGTGAGCAACGTAGCACTCAGTGCTGGAAGGGATGACGGCATATCAGAGCTTCGGTAGTGGAAAGAACACAGCTCCGTCCCTTCTCTCAGTTGATCATAATACGTCTGACCATTATTCCAGCATTCGACACTGGTTGCCAGTTGTCACCGAAAGAACGCTACAAAGCATGTTTTCGTCCATTTCACGTGCATACCGGCACACATTCGAAGAGAAATTGCTTAATTTTCGTGTGATTTCCGGCTCACATTCGACGAGAAATGGCATAATTTTAGTTCGGTTTCTGGCTCATGATTTGAAGAGAAATAGCTCAATTTTAGTGCTGTACTGTAGAACACTAGCACATGATAAACAGCCTTCACTGCTTCTTTATGAAATTAATTTCTGTTTGCGTCTATTGATCACACTGCTTGTCCAGTGCCTGTTCGTGATCGTTGCCGCCTGGAAGTTGATTTACGTATTAAACAGTTATTGATATCCTGTAAGAAAGGACAGTCTACCCTTTTTTCAACATGACATTATTGGTAAAATTCTTCTGTATTTCGTTATATTACTTACATTTATACTTTTTTCCTGTATAAATTCTAAGTACGGTTCGATACCATTTTAATTCCATTACATGAGATAGATCACAATGCATCTTGTTACCACCCGTTGACACCGGGTTACATGGACATGAACATTGTAAACTCACGGTTAAAATTATGTGAGGTTATCATTGTACGTTTAACGGTGATCTGTTTATATTATTGTATGTAAAGCACTTTTTCTTGTAAGATAAAAATATGTTGTCTAGCAATGATGATGAAAAATTCTAAACAAAGCTATGGACATTCAGATGTAAATTATAAACATCACACAGAGTTCATTAGAATAGACATCCTGCCTGAAGAATCCGCTTTTAAAATATTTTGTCCAGATTTAGCATATTGCGAGCCTAATGCTTGTTCCCTAACGTATGTCATGCATATTTTATACTACAAAAATATCAAAGGTGCATACAATAATTATACATAATACTCGTATCTTTCTCTGATTCGGATTTTATAATAATGTAAATCAAAATGGTCCTTCCCAGTTATAAGAAGTTCAGTTACCAAACAATGACAACATGAAGTTTTGAATCCTCACTACAAAGTCACATTTATTCAACGAAACACATTATCAGAAAAAATGAAAATTACGTTAAAATGATCAGAATTGCCTTCTAAATCATTTTATACAGGGTGTATCATAATTACTGGCTTAAATGCATACAGTTGAAGGTACACGATACTAGAAGCAAAAAGTCTTAGTAAACGTAGGGTCGGAAATGCATACCTTAAGAACGACGAGCAATCTTTCGTCTTCGGTACTGTGTAACAAAGCTCTTCTACTGCAAGCTCATTGCTTTCCATATTTTGGGAAGTTGCAGTATGGACCAAAACAAGAGAAAACGTCCAGTAAACATGTGCTCTAAAATGCATACCTTAAAACTCATGAGCATTTGTTCATTAGAAGAGTTATGTTTAAAAGTAGCGAAGATGAAAAAGTGCTCATAGCTCTTAACGTACGCATTTTAGAGTACATGTTTACTGGACTTTTTTTCTTGTTTTGGTCCATACTGCCACTTCCCAAAATACGGAAAGCAAAGAGCTTGCAGTAGAAATGTTTCACAGTATCTAAGATGAAAAATTGCTCATAGCTCTTAAGGTATGCATTTTCGACCCTATGTTTACTGAGATTTTTTTGCTTCTAGTATCGTGCACTTTCAGCTATATGCATTAACGCCATTAATTATGATACACCCTGTATATGTAGAGAGAGAGAGCCTTATGTTGTTTCTGTGTGTAGGGCGTGATGAGCGGTGTCATCGGCATCTAGGCGTTGACGGCGACGAGATAGTGGTAGACCCATCAGTAATAAACCGCAACTGTTACATCCTCTTGTGTGATGTGTGATCAACTTTGCCGTAATATTATTCCTCCGTCTCTTTCCTAAAGTGTACCTTATAGTCTATAATGTCTAGTGACCTTAGATTTGATCTCTGAAGACGTGACTGTGAATAATATAAAAACATATGTAAAGTTATACGATGAAGAGCCAAAGAAACTGGTACACTTGCCTAAAATCGTGTAGGACCCCCGCGAGCATGCAGAATTGCCGCAATACGACATAGCATGGACTCAACTAAAGACTGAAGTAGTGCTGGAAGAATTGACACCATCAATCCTGCATGGCTGTCCATAAATCCGTAAGAGTACGAGGAGGTGGAAATCTCTTCTGAACAGAAACTTGCAAGACATCCCAGATATGCTCAATAATGTTCATGTCTGGGGAGCTTGGTGGCCAGCGGAAGTTTTATACTCAGAAGCGAGTTCCTGGAGCCAGTCTGTAGCAAATCTGGATGTGTGGGTGTCGCATTGTCCTGCAGGAATTGCCCAAGTCCGTCGGGATGCACATGGACATGAATGGATGCATCTGATAAGATAGGATGCTTACGTACGTGACACCTGTCAGAGTCGTATTCAGACGTATCAGGGGTCCGCTATCACTCCTACTCCATACGCCCAACACCATTACAGAGCCTCCAGCAGCTTGAACAGTCCCCTGCTGATATGCAGGATCCATGGATTAATGAGGTTGTCACCATACCTGTACACGTCCATCTGCTTGATACAAATTGAAACAAGACTGTCCGACCAGAAAACAAGTTTCTAGTCGTCAATAGTCCAATGTCGGTGTCCATGGGCCCAGGCGAGGCGTAAAGCTTTGTGTCGTGCAGTCATCAAGGGTACACGAGTGTACTTTCGGCTCCGAATGTATATATCGATGATGTTTCGTTGAATGGTTTCCGCGCTAACACTTGTTGATGGCCCAGCAGTGAAATCTGCAGCAATTTGCGGAAGCGTTGCACTTCTGTCGCATTGAACGATTCTCTTCAGTCACCATTGGTCCCGTTCTTGCAGGCCTTTTTTCCGGCCGCAGCGATGTCGGAGATTTGATGTTTTACCGGACTCCTAATATTCACGGTTCACTGGTGAAATGGTCTTACGGGAAAATCTTCATTTCATCGCTACCTCGGGATGCTGTGTCCCATCGGTCCTGCGCCGACTTTAGTACCACGTTCAAACCCGCTAAAATCTTGATAACCTGTCATTGTAGCATCAGTAACCGATCTAACAACTGCACGGTTTTTTCTTTTCCTTTATTGTTATTTTAATACCTAAACAACAGGTAGGCTGTCAGCGGCATGCTACGCCGCTCTTCAGCCATAGTTTTGACAAGAAAGGAACACAGAATGGAGAATCAGTATGAACAAAGTGACGTGCAAAAAAGAGTGGTCACAGATACACAAAAAACACGGAGCCGTTCACACTGGACGAAAACGACACTGAAAACACGTGGACACAGAACACTGGTGAATCCGACGGCACAAGTGAACAGAGAAGCGTGAAGGCCGACACTAAAAAACACAAAACGATGTCACACACAAGAGACACAGACGGGCGATGTCCTCGCCCGGCGCGCAAGTGAGGCGTGTGCAAGTCCGGGGGCCTGCCAAGAGAGGAGGAGGGGGGGGGGGTGGGAGAGGGAGAGGGGAGAGCAGAGATGCCACGGGCAGGGGAGATAGGGCGAGGGAGGAAGGGGGAGGGGAAGCCCGGGGGAAGAGGGGTGGAGGGAGGGGACGGGGGAAAAGGAAAGAGAAGGGAAGGGAAGAGAAGGGAGGGAGGGTGCCTAAAGGAAAGGACACCGGAAGTGGGGGGTGGGGCAGGGTCAAAGTTGATAGGAGGGGTAGATGGAGGGGAGGAGGACATCATCAGGGAGGGGGAGCTGATGGGGAAGCCACCGTGGGAGAGGGTAAGGAGGGTGGAAGGATGGAGACTGGGTGGGACGTGGGAATACAGGCGCGGCAGCAACTGCGTGGGACACTTGTGGTGTTATATAGGCGTTGCCGAACGCAGCGCCGTATTGTACCTGTTTACATATCTCTGTATTTGGGTACACTCAAGTAATCCAGTTTCTTCGGCGCTTCAGCGTGTTTATAGTAATTGCATCGAGAGGGCACACTTCAAAAGCGGTGGAAAACAGAGAATTATTTCAGATACATGAAATTTGCTCTCAAAGTGATTTTTAAGTACGTTCCCATCGGAAAATTCCATTCAAATCATGCCAATGTGCAATATTGGCTCCCGTCATTTTTGAAAAATGAGAAACTGTTTAATGACAGTGCGTGACATGCGCACGATCGTTGTAATCACGAAGCAACCCGGTCCCAACTCTTTATACGGTCGAGAATTTCGGATACATCTATTCGATGTCTCTCATATAATGAAAGAAATGACTTTCTTAGATGAATTTCTTTAAACACTTTTGAATTAAAATGCTGTTATTATTAACAAAGTTTGTTACATGATATGCACATATGAATAGTCGGGTGCCAAAAGAAAGAAGAAAACAGAATAATTAATGAAACACGTGATTTGCGAACAAGGAGAGACAAATGATTTGAAAAGGATAAGGCAGTTGAGTAGATAGTAGATAGTTTGGTTGTAAGCTTATAGTTGTAAGTTTTTGTCACACATTTATAATGATATATCTGTTTAAAAACAGTACCCATCACAAATGATTTTGTGATGGGTAAAGACAATTAAAAAATGAATCATTATGTTTCCACCTTAAATGGTGCAAGCGATGGCCATAAACAGGGTCTACATCTACATACATATTGCGCAAGCCGCTGTACGGTGTGTGGCGGAGGGTATCCTCTACCACTACTAGCCATTTCATCTACTGTTCCACTCTCAAATACGGCGAGGGAGAAATGACCGCCTGTATGCCTCCGTATAATTTCTCTTTTCGAATTTCCGTGATCCTTGCGCGAGAAGTATGTTGGCGGCAGTAGAGCTGCTGTGCAGTCAGCTTCATATGTCGGTAATCTAAATTTTCTCAATAGTGTTCCTCGAGAAGAGAGTTGCCATCACTCCAGGGGCTCCCATTTGAGTTCTCAAAGCATTTCCATAATATATATCTGTTGTCCGAACCTACTAGTAACAAATCTAGCAGCCCGCCTCTAAACTACTTCGATGTCCACTAATAAGAGCCGGTGCGGATCCCAAACACTCACACAGTACTCAAGGCCTAACTAGCGTCCACCAAGAGGTCTCCACTACAGATTAACCACACTTTACCAAAATTTTGCAATTAACCGATGGCAACCAGTCGCCTTTCCTACCATTCCTCACGTGCTTGTTCCATTTCATCGTTTTGCAACGTCACTCCCAGACATTTAAACGACGTGACTCTATCAAGCAAGAAACTACTAATGCTGTACCCGCACATTACTGATTTGTTTTTCCCACTCACCCGCATTACCTTACATTTTTCTATGATTTCGAGCTAGCTGCCATTCATCACAGCACTAGAAACTTTGTCTACGTCATCTCCTACAGTAACTCATCTTCGAACCATGCTGTACACAACACTACCATCGACAAAGAACTGCCGATTACTGCTCAACTTGTCCCTCAGATCGTGTTTAGGTATAGAAAATAATGGTGGTCCTGTCACACTTCCTTGGGGGCACCCCTGATGATGATACCCTTGTTTCTGATGAACACTTACCGCTGAGAACAACATACTGGGTTCTCATACTTAAGAAGTCTTCGAGCCACTCACATATCTGGGAACCTATTCGACATGCTCTTACCTTCGTTAACAGTCTGTAGTGGGGTACCTTGTCAAATGCTTCTCGGAAATCTAGAAATCATGCAGTATTCGCAGTACTTGAGGAAAGGGCAAGCTGAGTTTCGTACTAACGATGCTTTCCAAATACGTGCTGATTCAGACATAAGCTTCTCGGTGATCCTTATTATATTCTAAATATGTCTCACATCCAATTTTCAGTTGGACTGCTTTTTGAATACGTTTTGGCATTGTAGAAGTAGGAAGTATGATTTAGTGATGCTCGGGATAATACACACATCAAAAAAGTTTTGCATCACCCCGGTTCCCACAACTCCTGAAGATAGACGCTTGAATGTGGATATTGTATCACTGACACAGTCCATTTAACTGTTCATAGATGTCACTAAACCCGCCCAAAGCTGTAAACAACCATGAATGAGCAGCGCCTATTACGAGGGCAGTTCAATAAGTAATGCAACACATTTTTTTATGAAACAGAGGTTGTTTTATTCAGCATTGAAATACAGCAGGTTATTCCCCAATCTTTTAGCTACACAACACTATTTTTCAACGTAATCTCCATTCAATGCTACGGCCTTATGCCACCTTGAAATGAGGGCCTGTGTGCCTGCACGGTACCATTCCACTGGTCGATGTCGGAGCCAACGTCGTACTGCATCAATAACTTCTTCATCATTCACGTTGTGCCTCCCATGGATTGCGTCCTCCATTGGGCCAAACATATGGAAATCCGACGGTACGAGATCGGGGCTGTAGGGTGCATGAGGAAGAACAGTCCACTGAAGTTTTGTGAGCTCCTCTCGGGTGCGAAGACTTATGTGAGGTCTTGCGTTGTCAAGAAGAAGGAGAAGTTCGTTCAGATTTTTGTGCCTACGAACACGCTGAAGTCGTTTCTTCAATTTCTGAAGAGTAGCACAATACACTTCAGAGTTGATCGTTTGACCATGGGGAAGGACATCGAACAGAATAACCCCTTCAGCGTCCCAGAAGACTGTAACCATGACTTTACCGGCTGAGGGTATGGCTTTAAACTTTTTTTTGGTAGGGGAGTGGGTGTGGCGCCACTCCATTGATTGCCGTTTTGTTTCAGGTTCGAAGTGATGAACCCATGTTTCATCGCCTGTAACAATCTTTGACAAGAAATTGTCACCCTCAGCCACATGACGAGCAAGCAATTCCGCACAGATGGCTCTCCTTTGCTCTTTATGGTGTTCGGTTAGACAACGAGGGACCCAGCGGGAACAAACCTTTGAATATCCCAACTGGTGAACAATTGTGACAGCACTACCAACAGAGATGTCAAGTTGAGCACTGAGTTGTTTGATGGTGATCCGTCGATCATCTCGAACGAGTGTGTTCGCACGCTCCGCCATTGCAGGAGTCACAGCTGTGCACGGCCGGCCCGCACGCGGGAGATCAGACAGTCTTGCTTGACCTTGCGGCGATGATGACACACGCTTTACCCAACGACTCACCGTGCTTTTGTCCACTGCCAGATCACCGTAGACATTCTGCAAGCGCTTATGAATATCTGAGATGCCCTGGTTTTCCGCCAAAAGAAACTCGATCACTGCCCGTTGTTTGCAACGCACATCCGTTACAGACGCCATTTTAACAGCTCCGTACAGCGCTGCCACCTGTCGGAAGTCAATGAAACTATACGAGACGAAGCGGGAAAGTTTGAAAATATTCCACAAGAAATTTCCGGTTTTTTCAACCAAAATTGGCCGAGAAAAAAAATGTGTTGCATTACTTATTGAACTGCCCTCGTAGATGAAGAGGGTCCGACAGCCTATCAGTTCCTGTCATTCCACCAGGAAGGAGGTACACGGCTCGTGTTGTCTGTAGCTCATCCATGCCTAGACGGTCAATACCGCGGTTCGATCGCGTCCGCATTGTTACTTTGTGCCAGGAAGGGCTCTCAACAGGGGCAGTGTTCAGGCTTCTCGGAGTGAACCAAAGCGATGTGGTTCGGACGTGGAGAACATACAGAGAGACAGGAACTGTCGATGAAATGCCTCGCTGAGGCCGCCCAAGGGCTACAACTGCAGTGGATAACCGCTACCTATGGATTATGGCTCGGAGGAACCCTGACAGCAACACCGCCATGTTGAATCATGCTTTTCGTGCAGCCACAGGACGTCGTGTTACAACTCTGCACAATAGGCTGCATGATGCGCGACTTCCGACATCCATGGTGAGGTCTAGATTTGCAACCACGACACCATGCAGCGCGTTACACCGATGGGTGTCGCACATGTCTTCAACCAGACAATCGTCGGAGACGTGTTTGGAGGCAACCCGGTCAGGCTGAACGCCTTAGGCGCACTGTCCAGCGAATGCAGCAAGATGGAGATTCCCTGCTGTTTTGGGATCGCATTATGAGGGTCCGACACAAGCCGCTGGTGGTCATGGGAGGCGCCGTAAACGGCTGTACGATACGTGAATGTCATCCTCCGACCGATAGTGCAACCATATCGGCAGCATATTGGCGAGGCATTCGTCTTCATGGACGACAATTCGTATCCCCATCATGCACGTCTTGTGAATGACTTCCTTCAGCATAACAACATCGCTCGACTAGAGTGGCCAGAATGTTCTCCAGACATGAACCTTGTCGAACATGCCTGGGATATATTGAAAATGGCTGTTTATAGACAACGTGACCCACCAACCACTCTGAGGGATCTACGACGAATCGCCGTTGAGGAATGGGACAATCTGGACCAACGGTGCGTTGATGAACTTGTGGATAGTGACCCACGACGAATAGAGGCATGCATCAATGCAAGAGGACGTGCTATTCGGTATTAGAGGTACCGGTGTGTACAGCAATCTGGACAATCACCTCTGAAGGTGGTACAACATGCAATGTGTGGTTTTCATGAGCAATAAAAAGGGCGGAAATGATTTCTATGTTGAACTCTATTCCAATTTTCTGTACAGGTTCCGAAACTCTCGGAATCGAGGTGACGCATAACTTTTTTTTGATGCATGTATTTAGGAATTCCGGTCCCTCTATTTGTACAAGGGCTCGCGGAAAACCGAGCTCAAAACTTGAACTGGGCCCTTATACTTCCATAGTTGGTAGTTCCAGAATCTAGATTCAAATAATATGATATACATTGGCTGAATATTTATAAATTTTCATTTACGTTTACCAAGTTAATCAATACTTGTATTGAAATGGATATGATAAATGTACATTTCTTTGGTGATGCTCATAGTTCGTCAACACAGTTTATAAATGTTCTTGTGGACAAAAATGCTTTTCTTTATTTTACATACAATATTTTGTAGGTTTTGAAATGAGTGGTATTTAATACTGCAATCTATGACCTCAAATATGAATGTCCGCATGGGCCAATAATGCAGGCGTCATAGCGGTTAGCGGCCGGCCGTTACGCAAGAGATCGGACTGGTTTGCGCGACCTCGCGGTGATGATAGACGCCTTGCCCAACGACGAGGCTTTTGTTCACTGCCAGGTCTACGTAGACATTCCGCAAGCGTATATGAATATGCGATGCTCCGCTTTTCCGCCACAAGAAACTCAGCTCTCTGCTTGGAAAGCACCCTACCTACAGCGCCGCCGCCTATGGAACTACAGGGGCGGTTAGACACTGGACTCGCATTCGGGAGGACGACGGTTCAATCCCGCGTCCGGCCATCCTGATTTAGGCTTTCCGTGATTTCCCTAAATCACTCCAGGCAAATGCCGGGATGGTTTCTCTGAAAGACCACGGCCGACTTCCTTCCCAATCCTTCCCTAATCCGATGAGACCGATGACCACGCTGTCTGGTCTCCTTCCCCAAACCAATCAACCAACCAACTATAGGGGCTAAGGCAGGACTGACTATTCCAAGGTCTCCCGCAACAAATTCTGCATTCTTTCAATTGAAATTGGCCGACAAAAAAATGTTACATTACTTACTGAACCCGCCTCACAAGCTTCCTTCAGTTCTATAATCTCGCCTGAAACATACCAAAAACCAATGTTCATTTGAGTAGCAAATTCTTTCATTCGTGGATCCCATTTCCTACAGCGTGCATATAGAGTAGCTGTAAGGTTTCTATATAGCTCTGTAAACGGATTAGATATTTCATTCGTTTGCTAAAATATCTTTCCTGGTCTCTGATAGCGCTTTTGTATCAATTTCTGCTGAAGAAAGGCCTATATTCTCTATTGTCGGAGTAGCCGAGTTGCTACTATTGACACAGGATTCTATCTCACTGTTATCTACAAGATCCATTTTTACCGCACTTTTCCATGCCATAGACAATTTTTAAAATTTATATTAAAAAAACTTCAGTTTGCTTATATTAATGCAACAAGAATGTAATTGGTAATAATGATTCAAGGAGTAAATATCCAAAATATAACGCACGACATTACAAATCAAACTAGCAATGACTCGCCATCTTAGCTCCGCAACACCTGAAGTCAGCCATCTTGCGCACGCGATTCTTATGAACCACGTAATTAATGGATTTAAAATTTTTAAACATTAAAGCTGAAAAAATTAATGTGGGTCATGAACCATATAATGTGATGATTTAAGATTCGCGTCATACAACGATATGAGTTCAGTCATGTCATTACCTCTATAGTTGCGACTGCTTTTTTGGACAGTATTTTTTATTAGTAGTTTACTTATGGTTCAAATGGCTCTGAGCACTATGGGACTCAACATCTTAGGTCATAAGTCCCCTAGAACTTAGAACTACTTAAACCTAACTAACCTAAGGACATCACACACACCCATGCCCGAGGCAGGATTCGAACCTGCGACCGTAGCAGTCCCGCGGTTCCGGACTGCAGCGCCAGAACCGCTAGACCACCGCGGCCGGCGTAGTTTACTTAGTTTTCTTTTCGTGCAGGTATTGTAAATTTTTCCATTGGAATTATCGCATCCGAACATGAAAGAAGACATAATATTAGAAATTGATATATAAAATTTCACTTATTTCACACTAAGTCTTTGCCACACAGAGGCTTATTGATACTGATTTATCTCTTTACACGCAGTTTTATCCGTATTATTTGTGTTGGATGAAGACAATTAAAAAAATTGAATCACTGTGTTCCTTAGGATACAGATAATCAGAAGCAACTAGTACTATACAGATTGGCAAATTGATTTTCGTATATGCATGGCGGTAACATATCTTGGAAGGTGCCTGCTAAGCTGCACTTTCATTTCCTCGCAGTGTACCTTACCGTTTTGTGTATTGCGATATTCGTATTTGCGATAATCTAAGAGGTATTGCTCTAAACAGTTTTGCTACATCGAAATAAGCTGTTCAGCAATTCTCTGACTAAACATTAAGTCTTTGGCGGGTCTGTTTTGCTCTCGGCCAATAGTATTCATTCGCAGGCGTAGGACATGTGGTCTTTTTCATTTGAAAATAGTTCGCCATTGCTCTTGGTCACTACTTAGTCACCACTTGGTCTGGACTTGATGTGGTAAAGTTGAAGAGGCATTTTGTGTTGTATGCTGTTGTATGTCTGGGCGAGGTCCACACTAGTAAGCAGACGTTGCTTTACATAAGGAACCGTGTGAGGCGAACTCAGTTTATTTAGAGTGGTGAAGGTTAGCTTTGTGTGCCGGGGTTAGTTTGGGAATGTTCGCTGGTATTACTCTGTTGCTAGGTATCCTATCGCATGTTTCAAGAGAGCAAGAAATACAAAAAGTTTGCTATCATGAACTGCCTGGAAGCTCGTTATTGCATCACTGATTGCTTTATTTAATTCCGTGCTGTTCTAAATGCAGAGATGTTATTTTATCCTGAAGCGTAAGCTATAATCTGTGAGGATCACGCATTTCAAACTATGTTGCTACGGTTTGTCAGTTTGATTGGAGTATACCCATAGGGATGTAAAGATTGTCTCTTATCTTTAAAGTCAATATAGATTGCTTATTAAATCTACGTTTTATGATTTCATTAGCCAGAACCGTATCATTCTTTGTTCTTGGTCTATGTGGATGGGGGGCTATACTGCTGTTTTACGAAAGTTAACTACGCGGGACGGTCACTGTGATGTATCGCCACTCAACTACAGAGCCTGTACTGAGGATTATAAATAATAATGAGTAAAATCGCCCTAGATGCCAATTAGGTCTCATGTGCTGATAAAAGGTAGATCATCCTATGTTGGGCCACTTTGAAAAGTCACGATTTCTGCATTCTGAAACTGGATGTACATTAAAGGGGTAGACAACTCCATTGCACATCTGGACGATATAAGCGGAGAGCTAATACACTGTAAGAGGTCCATGATTAAGGAATTTATTGCTAGCGCACTCGAGCAGATGTAATTTCGATGGACTGCTCACGCGCTCCCTGCGATACGTAAGCTGTAAGAGAATCTCAGATCAGAGAGCAGTGTTGGCTGCAGTAAGAGCAGTGCCAGTAGGAGTAAGTAGTAGCTAGCAACGTGATGTATCGAGTTCAAGGGGCCGGTCGTGGGGAGCGATGGCGGTGCCTGAGCGATGTAGTGTAAGGTAAAAGCAGCCGCTCGCACATGTAGTTTATTTGTGCTATTGTTATACCATGTCCCATGTAAATGTTTTTTAAAAAATCTTTTAATAATAATCTTTCTTATAAAAATAACTTTTCACAGTCATTCATCTGAATTTAAAGATTTTACTAATTTCTCCTATCCATGGTCATCCCGAGTATCGTAAAGAAAAATCAGTTGTTTCTTTTTATACGTTACAAATCTAGCGGCCAGCATTGCACTGGGCTGTGCCAGAAAAATTTCTTATAGGAGCAGATATATACGCGTTATCCGGCGACTTCATTGAGGTAAGGATTTTCAATTTATTCAGAATGATTTTTCAAGTCCATGACGCAACATTGCTGACTTCCAGATCTAACCAGTTTAGATTCACAGTCAGTTAATTATTGAAAAGTTGTATATGAGTCACATTTTTAAAGGGAGGTTGGTCACATTTTATTATTCCGAGGTTACGGAAGTAAACTGTTGGGAGGTTACAACACATCTGAAGTAATCTGTTACATTCAGGAACCACCTATTAGCTGTGCGTAGCCTCAGTTCTTTTGCTTGCACGGAATTTATCCAAGTTTGTGCTGTGTGACTGTTTCCTATTTATTTTAGAGCCAGATCGCGTTGCTAAGTTGTGTTCTCTGGAGTGCTATAAATTTCATGGGAATCATTATGTCCCATATTATGTAATCCAGCACAAAAAGGTCAGCAGCAGTGGTAATTTTATGGCAGATCTAGATTTAAACTGATAGTGCAGCTTTCATCAGTAGTCGTATAGACTGAATGTAATCATAACGACACATACTCCAGTCTAACTTAGGCGTGTACAAACATAAGTGACAGTCAGAAGAGCCAGCAGCAGTGAGAAGGAATGAATGAGGTAGTTGCATTAACAAAGAACAAGAAGGACATAATGGCAGTGAGAGGAGACTGCAGCAGTAGGACAGTGTGAAGGCGACTGTGGCTGTGAGACAGGAGACAGTGACAGTCAGCGAGACACAAAGAGATAATGACAGTTAGTTGGGCCGAATGAGTTAGTGAGTAAAATCAAGTTGGAGTGGATGGGCATGAGCGACTTATAGGGAAGTATTAGCGGCTATGAGAGAGTTACAGTTTGGACAGCTTATAGCAGTGAGAGGTTTAGATTGGGATGTGTCTTTATAGTTAAGCTCAGTCTATATGGCCACTTATAACGCACTGATGGCAGCTGCGTTGTCAGCTAAAATCAAGATCTGTACTTCTTTCTATCTTGCACTATAAATGTTGTTCTGAAAATCTTGAAAGTTCACTACTGGCCATTAAAATTGCTACACCAGGTAGAAATCCGGATGATAAAAGGGTATTCATTGGAAAAATATATTATACTAGAACTGACATGTGATTACATTGATTACATTTTCACGCAATTTGGGTGCTTAGCTCCTGAGAAATCAGTACCCAGAACAGCCACCTCTGGCCGTAATAACGGCCTTGATACGCCTGGGCATTGAGTCAAACAGAACTTGGATGGCGTATATAGGTACAGTTGCCTATGCAGCTTCAACACGATACCACAATTCGTCAAGAGTAGTGACTGCCGTATTGTGACGAGCCAGTTGCTCGGCCACTATTGACCAGACGTTTTCAGTTGGTAAGAGATCTGGAGAATGTGCTGGCCAGGGCAGCAGTCGAACAGGACCTGCAACATGCGATCGTGCATTATCCTGCTGAAATGAAGGGTTTCGCAGGGATCGAATGAAGGGTAGGGCCACAGGTCGTAACACATTTGAAATGTAACGTCCACTGTTCAAAGTGCCGTCAATGCGAACAAGAGGTGACCGAGGCGTGTAACCAATGGCACCCCACACCATCACGCCGGGTGATACGCCAGTATGGCGATGACGAATACACGCTTCCAATGTGCGTTCACTGCGATGTCGCCAAACACGGATGCGACCATCATGATGCTGTAAACAGAACCTGGATTCATCCGAAAAAATGACGTTTTGCCATTCGTGCTCCCAGGTTCGTCGTCGAGTACACCATCGCAGGCGCTCCTGTCTGTGATGTAGCGTCAAGGGTAAACGCAGCCATGGTCTCCGAGATGATAGTCCATGCTGCTGCAAACGTCGTCGAACTGTTCGTGCACATGGTTGTTGTCTTGCAAACGTCCCCATCTGTTGACTCAGGGATCAAGACGTGGCTGCACGATCCGTTACAGCCATGCGGATAAGATGCCTGTCATCTCGACTGCTAGTGATACGAGGCCGTTGGGATCCAGCACGGAGTTCCGTGTTACCCCCCTGAACCCACCGATTACATATTCTGCTAACAGTCATTGGATCTCGACCAACGCGAGCAGCAATGTCGCGATACGATAAACCGCAATCGCGACAGGCTACAATCCGACCTTTATGGGAGTCGGAAATGTGGTGGTACGCATTTCTCCTCCTTACACGAGGCATCACAACAACGTTTCACCAGGCAAGGCCGGTCAACTGCTGTTTGTGTATGAGAAATCGGTTGGAAACGTTCCTCATGTCAGTACGTTGTAGGTGTCGCCACCGGCGCCAACCTTGTGTGAATGCTCTGAAAACCTAATCATTTCCATATCACAGCATCTACTTCCTGTCGGTTAAATTTCGCGTATGTAGCACGTCATTTCCGTGGTGGAGCAGTTTTAATGGCCAGTAGTGTATAAGGGCTTATTTGTTACTACCTATGAGAATAGTATATGCTTCTTTACACGCGGATAGACACATGCCTTTTAATCTGATTCACGGTGAAGTTATTAATGTCATGTACACAGTTTCTGAATGAGTGCAAATTTCACTACACTTCGAAAATCGCACACATGTCATATTCGCGGTTTCACAATGTGCCGAATAACTTTCAAATTGGGAAAACTGATAGGCCGCGCGGTTCTGGCGCTGCAGTCTGGAACCGCGAGACCGCTACGGTCGCAGGTTCGAATCCTGCCTCGGGCATGGATGTGTGTGATGTCCTTAGGTTAGTTAGGTTTAACTAGTTCTAAGTTCTAGGGGACTAATGACCTCAGTAGTTGAGTCCCATAGTGCTCAGAGCCATTTTTTGAAAACTGATAAGTGTTTTTATAGCGACATTAAGTCGCAAATGAAAGATTTCAGAACACAGTAGTATTTGCAAATCATGCCACAGCAATCAATTTAGCCCAGCAGTCAGCACTCACCGCTCACTCGCGTGTGCGAGATCAGTTCAGTTTGCGGCATTCCACTTTCTTTTCACAACGTCTACGTCCATGTTAAATCCATGCCATAAAGTGTTAGGTTTATTCCGGCGTGACACCGACATGCTACTGACTGCAAACAAGAACTCGTAGCCGCTTACCCTTTTTCTCAATGTTCTTGCAACTGTTTCCTTTATCTCATTACATTTATCAGAGTTACTACAAACAGTTTTATAAAATTAATATTACCGAGTATTCAAAACTACAAATAAACGTGTTAATATGAAATTTGTATGTAATGCGTAATTACATTTTACACCATGAGATTAGTTTGATTAGTCTGGTAGATTTCCATGGAAGAATGGAACATCTTTACGCGCCTTCATGGTTCGTGAACTTGATTATCTCAAATATCGTGTAATGAATTTCAACAATATACAACACACAGCTCATTGTTGACAGCCTACTGAATTGGTAAGCGTTTCGACTGCGATTGAAAATGAAGAAAACCCAGTTTCGTGCTGTTGGTAAGGGTTGGACTGCCGTACAGATCAAAACAAAATTAGATGAAGTTCGTACGGACCCTGCATCATCATTGAAGACGGTTTACTTTTGGATTAATGAAGTTAAAAGCGACCAGACAAACACCAAAACGAAGCGGAGTCAGGCTGTTCAATTGAGGCAACGACAAAGGAAGCCATTGACAAAATCCCTGATTGAGTGATGTAATATCGTCCATGAAAATTCGTGAAATTGATGGGCATCTCAACTGTGCATAATACACTACATGGAGAAATGGCTATGATGAAAGCTCTGTGGAAGGTAGGTGTCGTGATTGCTCATAGTCGACCAAACGCGAATCATTTCAATTCAATATCTGATCGCAATCCGTAAGACTTCTTGCTCCAATTTGTGACTACTGAAACCTGAGTCTACCATTACACACCAGAGTCAAAATGGCAGTCAAAACAATGGGCAAAGGCTGGTGAAAGTGCACTGAAGAAGTCAAAGACTTTCTATCAGCTGTAGCGGTTTTTGGACATTCCAAAGGAATTATTCTTAGAGATTACTCAGAAAAAGGCAGAACCATAACTGGACCCTATAATGGATCATTGTTGGATAGTTTGAAACTAACATTAGCCGAAAAAAGACCAAAGTTGGGGCACAAAAAGTGCTCTTTCACGAGGATAATGCACCAGCCGAACATCAGCAATAACAATGGCGAAAGTGCATGAATTTGGCTTTGAATTGGTTCCTAACGAACCCTATTTTCCAGAGTTAGCCCAAGTGCTTTTTCCTGTGACTTGAAACTTTGGTTTGCTGGGAAGAAATTTTCATTAAATGAGGAAGTAATAATTGCAGTCAAAGAATATTTTGCAGAGTTTGACAGAACCTATTTTTCGCATAGGTTGAAAAAGCTGGAGGATCGCTGGACCAAGTGTATGTCTCTCAAAAAAAATGGTTCAAATGGCTCTGAGCACTATGGGACTCAACTGCTGTGGTTATAAGTCCCCTAGAACTTAGAACTACTTAAACCTAACTAACCTAAGGACAGCACACAACACCCAGCCATCACGAGGCAGACAAAATCCCTGACCCCGCCGGGAATCGAACCCGGGAACCCGGGCGTGGGAAGCGAGAACGCTACCGCACGACCACGAGATGCGGGCTGTCTCTCAAAGGAGACTACGTTGAGAAATAAGGCGAGTTGTTTACAAAACAGACATATTTTGTTTATTTCATTTTTAACCGACTTTTCAAACCACCCTCGTATGTGACAAGACATCTGGACCATCAACGATATGTATAAAGTAAAAAGAAGAGTAGGAAACACCACTCGAAATTGGGAAAGTCCTCACAAGTTCAGACACGTCATATAGCTAAAACAGTTACAAATCCTCGGAAGGAATAAGACGATCTCTTGGCGAAACGGTATTAAGGAAGTTTGGAGAACCAGTATTTGTGGTAAACTCCAGAGCTATTCTATGGTCAGGGCAAAATAAGTGAAATTAAAGTTAGCATAGAGACCAGCATTCTTTCCTCGCTACATCTGCTATTGTAGCAGAAAAAGCAGTAATTATCACTGGTACAAAATACGAGGGTGAGTCAAATGAAAACCTTAAATTTGTAATAACAAATCGAAATTTCGCGCAATTATCCTGTAAGTTGGTAAGAGTGCTACAAACAGTGTGCAGAATGGCCTGTAGGTGGCAGCATAGTGCAGTTGCACACATACCGTCGCAGTATCGGTATAAAGATGGCCGCCCCACTTGCGATTTGCACCAGGGAAGAACAGCGCTCTGTTATTCGGTTTTTGCGTAGTGGTGTGAAACTTACTGAAATTAATCGACAAATGAAGGTTCAGTATGGTGATGCATGTTTGTCACAGCAGCAAGTCTGCGAATGGAGTGGGAAGTTCGCAAATGCTGTGACTTCAGTGGAAGATGCTCCTCGTCCAGGTCACGCACAACGAGTTGGGACTCCACAGAACATTGCAGCAGTTGAAGCCATAGTGAAGGAAAACCGCCGAGTGACACTGAATGACATTGCAGCATGTTTACAGGTTAGTCATGGGTCAGCACACCACATTGTGCACTATGTGCTCCAGTTTCACAAAGTGTCTGCAAGATGACTTCTGAAATGAGAGAACGACGTGTTGATGCTTGTGAAGAACTTCTTCGGCGCTTTGAACGAGAAGGTGATGGCTTCCTTGCAAGAATCGTTACTGGGGACGAAACCTGGGTTCACTTCCCCCAACCGGAAACGAAGAGAACGAGCAAGGAATGGCGCCATTCCTCATCACCAAGTGATTTCCATATGTTTGGATCACTCAAATGCCGGCCGCTGTGGCCGAGCGGTTCTAGGTGCTTCAGACCGGAACCGCGCTGCTGCTGCGGTCGCAGGTTCGAATCCTGCATCGGGCATGGATGTGTGTGATGTCCTTAGGTTAGTTATGTTTAAGTATTTCTAAGTTCTATGGGAGTGATGACCTCAGATGTTAAGTCCCATAGTGCTCAGAGCCATTTAAACCATTTTGAACCACTCAAATGCGCAATGGGAGGAAGGAAGTTCCGTTCTGATGAAGAGGTACGCCAAGCGGTGCACGAGTGGTTGCACGGACTACCAAAAGAATTTTTTTCTAAAGGAATTTATGCACTTTGTAAGCGCTGGAGGACTTGCATTGAGCGTGAGGGAGATTATGTTGAAAAGTGATGCAGCTTTGTACCACTTCCGCACAATAAATAATATTTAAAAAATATTTAAGGTTTTCATTTGACTCGCCCTCATACTATTTACCAAGCAACGTACAGTGACACAAAGGATGTAGATAAAACTGGACAATATTTCCTTGTTATTGTACAAAATCGCACTGTATCTTCATTTCAGTGACGTTTAACGATCTATTGTCGGTAATGTCCTTACAGTTTTCGACCACTACAAAATTTAGGAAAGAATTGTCGGCCAGTGTACTTTTCTATTACTGCTATGAAAGCATCTGTGCACACTACAGTAATCGGAACTCACTCGTAAATTAAAAATGTAGCCGTTCCTGTCGGAATACAACCAATTTACGCGCTGCAGTGTGTAGCCGGAGATAACAGTTTTTATGCAGCACGCAGAAATCACGGGCGGCAGCTACAGCGACAAATTCTGGCAATTTACGAGCGCATCAGTCGCTTCAATCAGCTGCGCGTTCTTCCGAAATGCAGAGCACCAGTGCGGCCCGATGCCGGCGCTGTAGTGGCGGAATTAATTCGGGAAGCTGTTCGGAATCAAACCGACATTCCGTCCGCATTAATCGCCGTCAACGCGACAACGGAAGTGGCGCTCGCAATATGAAAAGCACGCTCCGCCACACCCCACCACTTTTCACCCCGAGCCTGCCCTCCTCCCACCCCAAACACATCAAACCCAACGCCCTCTTGCACCCTGTCATTAGCTAGAAGCGGGCCTCCTCACTCGGAAAACGATCGCTATTCACGTTTAATTTATCTGCAAAAGCGCTCAGCTGGAAATGCGAAATTAATTCTTGGCTTCAGAGCAGCGCGGACCACTCCCGTAATTGACAGCCGATGTTATTGCTGTTTAAATGTCGCTGGTTAACACCGCAGGCATACTAATGGCAGTCATTCACTGCTTTGGAGGTACGTCGCATCAATCTCGAGGCTAAGTGGCTAATTAACTTTCGAGAGGCTAAATGGCCAATTATCTTTTCAGGCGCAGCGGACATCGCATTTGAAAACGGGGTAAAAGCATCATTCACTCTGCAGGGCCACATGACAGCAAGACATTTGCCCACATCCGATAGTTCCTATCGAACCGAATGGTGCATCGTGCATCGATGGCCGCCAATTCCAAGTTCTCCCTCAAAATTATGATTTAGTCATGTGTTGCTAAATCGCTGCAGAGGAAGTGTGTAACAGTTACAGAGGCAGGATTTCTGTCAGTTCTTCCACCCATCTCTCAGTTTCGTTAACTGTTGTATTTAGCGTCTAATTCACCATTATCGTGCTAGATATCCACCCTCACTGTATAATAACGTACCTTTTCAAAATTTATCGCACATTAAGCGCTAGTTTGATTAGAAATACTCGTACTTTTCTACACAATTCATGACATTCAAATTGCAATAAACAGAGCAAAATACGATTTACAAGTCGCCTGGAATCGAGACTCTACGCGGAACCAGATCGTCTGCAATTATACTGCAGCCTTTCAGATTACCGTCCTCGCGGTGAGTGAACCCCAAGAAATGGGAAGAATATATAGAACTGCTATACGCTGCAGACAGCCGGCCAAGTGAAGAAGACCTTGGGATAGAAGAAGAAGATAAAGTTGCAGATGGTGACAAAGGAAATGCAATACTAACTAGTGAGCTTGAAGAATCTATGAAGGAGATGAAAAATGGAAACGCGATGGGAGTTGATGAGATTCCTGTGGAACTGTTACAGTCACTGGAGAAAGAAGGGAAAAGGGAGTTGATTGAATTGTGTAATCAAATATACATGACAGGAAAATGGCCAAAGGACTTTACAGAAAGTATCTTAATACCTACAGAAAAGAAAAAGAACAGCAAGAAGTGCGAGGAACATAGAACAGTGAGCCTGATACCGCATGCAGCCAAAGCCTTGCTGAGGACGCTCAACAGAAGGCTATATGGAAAGCTGAATTGCGTAACAGGAGATGAACAATTTGGTTTCAGGAGAAGAGTGGGAACTAGAGATGCCATTGGGCTACTGAGAGTGATGCGGGAGAGGTACATGGAGAAGAAAAGGAAGGTGTAGGTTGTGTTCATTGATCTTGAGAAGGCTTTTGACTGTGTCAGGTGGGACAAACTGATGGAAATCCTAAGGAAACATGGAGTTGATTGGAGGGATAGACGGCTAATTAGAAATTTATATTTGAACCAGAGAGCAAGAGTAAGAATATGAGGTGTGATGAGTGAAGAAATAGAACTGGGAAGAGGTGTAAGGCAAGGTTCTTGTTTATCACCAACACTGTTCAATATATATCTGGTGGAAATTGTTAGTGAAAGTTTTGATGGAAGGAGAGGAGTTTGTATAGGGGGTCGGAGAGTGGAGTGTATAAGATTTCCAGAAGACATGGTCGTGATGGCAGAAAGTGCAACAGACATGGAACAAATGTTAGATGATCTAAACACAAAATTAGAAGATTAACAAGAAGTAAACGAAAAGCATGGTAACTGGAGCAAAGAGGAGAAAATGCCGTATGAAACTAGTGGGGGGGGGGGGGGGGGAGGAAGTAGAGGAAGTGAATAACTTCAATTACTTGGGAAGTGTAATAATGGATGATATGTATTGCTCAACAGAAATTAGGAAAAGAATTACAATGGCAAAAGAAGGATTCAAGAGGAAACAGAAATTACTTTGTGGATCACTAAACAAAGATCTGAGGAAAAGACCTGCCAAATGTTACATCTGGAGCGTTGCACTATATGGTGCGGAGATCTGGACATTGAGGAAGGAAGATGAAAGAAGATTGGAGGCACTAGAGATGTGGATATGGAGATGAAAGGAAAAACTGAAATGGGAAGACCGAGTAAGGAATGAAGAAGTATTAAGAAGAGTTGGAGAAGAAAGAAACATGCTAAAAGTATCAGAAAGAGAAAACGGAACTGTATTGGACATTGTTTGAGGAGGGACTGTTTATTGAAGGAAGGAATAGACGGAATGGTGGAGAGGAAAATGGGAAAAGGAAGAAGAAGATATCAAATGCTGGACAATATCAAAGGAGGCAAATATTCAGAAATGAAAAGGCTGGCTATGGGCAGACAAAAGTGGAAGAGGCTTAACCCATGACAAGACCTGCCGTAAGGAAGAATACCATACTACTACTACTGTATCAGGAATATCGATCAGCAGTGCGTTACGTCGATCAACTTCCAGAGACGGCGAAAAACCAGAATTCGATACATAATTTCACTCCGATTGCAGTAGCGAAGATGTTAGCAAATCGGGTTTAGTTCAATGTACAACTTTAGTCATATAAGTTAGGGCGTATGTCTTCATCATTTTAAAGTCAGAACCTCGGGGATGGATGTGTGTGATGTCCTTAGGATAGTTAGGTTTAATTAGTTCTAAGTTCTAGGCGACTGATGACCTCAGAAGTTAAGTCGCATAGTGCTCAGAGCCATTTGAACCATTTTAAGGGCAGAAGCTGGGGCATTTGAGTAAATATTGTCATTTTACTTCCATTTCCATCACTTTTTGGGGACTACACGAATACAAGAAGAAATGAGGAAACAATTACGAGCCCAGTTACTTTGGATGCCATTATTACCAAGACGCCGGTGTCAAGCACAGTAAAACAAATAAAAAAGGTTCAAAAATGGTTCAAATGGCTCTGAGCACTATGGGACTTAACAGCTGTGGTCATCAGTCCCCTAGAACTTAGAACTACTTAAACCTAACGAACCTAAGGACATCACACACATCCATGCCCGAGGCAGGATTCGAACCTGCGACCGTAGCAGTCGCACGGTTCCGGACTGCGCGCCTAGAACCGCGATAATAAAAAAAAGGCCTACAGCCTAGAAACAGTGTGTTCTCGTGATGATGGTACAAAGTGTGACTGAGGAAGGCACTTGTATCAATTTGAGATAGAGAACCCAGGTCCAAAAACGACTGAGACGGATTTTTAGCGAGAATGTGAAACATTCAAATTTACCGACAGTATGTTGATGACAAAAATCCAAGGGCACGAATATTTGTGATAACTATAATCTACTCTACTTGCAGAAGGAAGTACAAGGTGCTTCAAAAGGATTCATCCGAGTTAACAAGACGATATCTCCGCATGAAGTACATAGAAACTTGGGGTGGATTTTAACTTAATTTAGGACTACAATTTTTTTATTTTCAAAATAACATTCAATCTTAAAAGGGTAAATGTCTTACAAGCAATCATATCCAGTCCTCGAATACTTCTTACAAATTATGTTTAGAATCAAAATTTTCATTTAGGTACTTACACAGATTTCAATGCGGCCTTACCAAACTCACGACAAAGACCGAGATAATAGTCAAACTCATGTCGCAGTTCACCGACAGTCGTTGTAAGGGGAGACGCAGACAGTCTTACACACACACAGACACACACACACACACACACACACACACACACACACACACACACAGAAGACAACCCGTAAGATCTGGCGATCGTAAGGCCAATTGTCCAATGCAAGATCCGTTCACCATGTACAACCGATATATCGTTGTGGCAGCTTATTTTTGATAAAATCCCTTACATGCTGGTCTCAGTCTATTAGTGCTCCGTTCTGTTAAAATATGAAATTTTCAGCATAATCTCGCAATTTTAGAGAAAGCCACATCTCCAACATACCCGTTACGTGAATCCTGTAACCGGCTTTTCTGCACAAAAAAAGCCGGACTGTCAAAACTTTTCTCAGGAAATCGGGAAACTGCGTAAAGCACATTAAACTTTGGAATCTCTCTCGTACTTGGCTGTGGTATATTCTTGTAGCTGTTCACTTTCCCAGTTCAGTAGACCCATCAGTGAACTGTAAGCGTGTCAGGAAATTGTTTTCTTGTGTATCCACACAAGAAAACAAAAGTCTCCATGTAGCTGGGCTACGGTCCCGCACACCGTTAGGCCGTCTTCCGCTCACGCCCCAACATCGTGCAGCCCGCCTGCAGTGGTGTCGCGACAGGCGTGAATGGAGGGGCGAATGGAGACGTGTCTTCAGCGATGAGAGTCGCTTCTGCCTTGGTGCCAATGATGGTCGTATGCGTGTTTGGCGCCGTGCAGGTGAGCGCCACAATCAGGACTGCATACGACCGAGGCACACAGGGCCAACACCCGGCTTCATGGTGTGGGGAGCGATCTCCTACACTGGCCGTACACCACTGGTGATCGTCGAGGGGACACTGAATAGTGCACGGTACATCCAAACCGTCATCGAACCCATCGTTCTACCATTCCTAGACCGGCAAGGGAACTTGCTGTTCCAACAGGACAATGCACGTCCGCATGTATCCCGTGCCACCCAACGTGCTCTAGAAGGTGTAAGTCAACTACCCTGGCCAGCAAGATCTCCGGATCTGTCCCCCATTGAGCATGTTTGGGACTGGATGAAGCGTCGTCACACGCGGTCTGCACGTCCAGCACGAACGCTGGTCCAACTGAGGCGCCAGGTGGAAACGGCATGGCAAGCCGTTCCACAGGACTACATCCAGCATCTCTACGATCGTCTCCATGGGAGAATAGCAGCCTGCATTGCTGCGAAAGGTGGATATACACTGTACTACTGCCGACATTGTGCATGCTCTGTTGCCTGTGTCTATGTGCCTGTGGTTCTGTCAGTGTGATCATGTGATGTATCTGACCCCAGGAATGTGTCAATAAAGTTTCCCCTTCCTGGGACAATGAATTCACGATGTTCTTATTTCAATTTCCAGGAGTATATATATATATATATATATATATATATATATATATATATATATATATATATATTCTAATATTAATTTCACAAAGCGAATGACTGGCGAAGCTGTCGCCAAGTTTAACGTTCTTTAAAAAAAGTTGTTTGTAATATACTGAATGAATGCATTAATTGGGAATGCATACAAAACTGGAGTTATCGTGTAGCTTGTTGTAACTGCAACTGATGTACTTACTCTGTGATATTGTTAGCAAAAACTTTACACCGACTGATTGGGCAATGCAACTCCCAATAGCAATAAAGAAATACAGTCACTGCAAAATACATTCCACCCCTTAGGCACTGAGTCTTCTGACCCTGTTCAAAACTGATGACTTTGGTCCCTGTGCTCATAACGAATAAATAAATTGTCTTACCTCTAAAGCAGCAAGGGTGGATTGCGGTATATTGCTGGTCTCTCATGAAGAAAAATAAAATATACAAGCTCATGGTTGTGCAATGCTGGCCATATTACTTTGAAATGCACATTAAATTCTTTTGGCTGATAAATGAAAACATTTCAGAAAAATTCAATGTCTTTGAATAACATATGACCTGTATATGGAGGCAATACTGATTTGGGTGAATTACTAATACTGACCTTGTTTCAACAGTCAAATCGTATTTGAAGTTGAGTTTGGCTTTACAGAAAACTGACATTACTCAGAAATATTACATCCTTTTTACTAACTGAGTCACAAACAATGATATTTGTACAGCAAGTATGATCTAACCTCACTAAAAAAGCATAAAGACAAATCATCAACATTACAAAAGGAAAATATCTAACTAGCCTTTATATCAAATCTGTTTACGCACAATCTGGGGTTACGCAATAATTCGCATTTATCAGGCAACTCATCTATTCTAACACACTGGCCTTGTTTGCAAGAAGACTTCTGCTCCCACATTTGTATTTCCAATAATACATGTACTTGTAATTTCCACATTATAATCTAACACTTGGTGGCTTCACAGAGCACACCAGGAAAACTGCACACTCCCTCCTCTTTCGTCACAAAAAACAGCTACCCAATTTAGTGCGCCACGTGCTCTCTTACTCCAACACTACAATCTCAGACCAGAAGCGTATCTTTAGCTCTGCGGTCGTGCACAGTCAGCGATCCGCTTTATAGAGCCCATCAGAGACATGCATCATTTATAATTCAATATTTTCATTTTAGTTTCCATTAATATCATTACAATATTTGGGTGCCACAAGCATACCCCTTCGACTCCTTCCAGTATGTTGTAAACCAGAAAGGAACGCTGTATGTTTCACACGGTAACAGAGTTGATTCTGGCAAAATGAAGGTGTCCTTGTTGTATAACACGGCTTTCTTCTTCTCCTCAAATCCGCTAATCTTCATGTAACCGGTCAAATTCTCCTCCTTGTGTAATGCTGCTATACATTTCTGTTAGGTGTCATTACTGACATTCGACAGGATCGTAATGGGAAAACTGCTTAATTCAAGGTTAATAAGACTGACATCTCTAGTTCCACATAATCATCAATCACTATTACTATTATAACCATTGTATTGTATTGTATGTTAACCGGGGACCTAGAAACGATGGAGAGGCTCCATCCCTGCCCCAACCGCAGTGGTCCACAACCCCACGACGACTACCGCAGTCCACTTCACCCCTCCGCCGCCCCACACCGAACCCAGGGTTATTGTGCGGTTCGACCCCCGGTGGACCCCGCAAGGAACTTCTCACACCAGACGAGTGTAACCCCAATGTTTGCATAGTAGAATAATGTTGGTGTATGTGTACGTCGAGAACTTGTTTGCACAGCAATCGCCGACATAGTGTAACTGAAGCGGAATAAGGGGAACCAGCCCGCATTAGCCGAGGCAGATGGAAAACCCCCTAAAAACCATCCACAGATAGGCCGGTTCACCGGACCTCGACACAAATCCGCCGCGCGGATTCGTGCCGGGGACCAGGCGCTCCTTCCCTCCCTGAAAGCCGATTATAACCATTACTACCATTATTACTCTATAGTGCTCATGGACTGTGTGTACTGTAATGATTGCTCACTGAGGGTGACTGGTTAGATGTACGAGACGGACTGAGGGCTCAAACGTTGCTAGACGAAACACACTCCCAAGTACCTG
This sequence comes from Schistocerca americana, assembly GCF_021461395.2. Taxonomy (NCBI): domain Eukaryota; kingdom Metazoa; phylum Arthropoda; class Insecta; order Orthoptera; family Acrididae; genus Schistocerca; species Schistocerca americana. Next base: position 206,639,915 of record NC_060119.1, read on the forward strand.
AGCTCATAAAATTCGAATGTGGTTCACTAAAGCAGTTCAGTTTTTGGCTTTGGCCGTTGGCTTTCGGCCAAGGGTGGAAGCATTTCTGAAACGGCTAGGTTTGTAAACTGTCCACGTGCCACCATGGTTAATCCACATGTACATGGGAAAATGGCGCTATCCAAAACTGGCTGCGAGGCATCTGTGGTGTACCATGGGCCATAGATGAAAGGGATGAATAACTGCTGCGGAGATGTGTATGGGCGAATAGACGTGCAACAGTAGAGCAATATGGACCAAGGGGATACCAAACGTGTCTCCTGAATGACCTTTCAGCAAACGCTGATGTGTACTGTTGTGTACATAGTTCCACGTAGTCAGCGCGTACACAGCTATCCCACTAGAGCGCGCCCCGCTAAGCACAACAGCGCAAGCGCAGCGCTTGTCCGTCTCCGCACTATGAGATGGCGCTGCCTTAGAGACGGACCAAATTCTGCTTCCGCCGATCCGCGTAATAATATGTAACGCAGCCAATGAGATTGCTGCTAACGTAGAACCTTTTCTCCTTGGGGATCACACTCGCGCAGTGATACATGAACGCGTGAGGTATTATAACGAGTGTACAGACCTCCGAGTAGTGAGTCTGCATCAGTCTGTACCAGTCTATAGTCAAGTTTCAGTCTGTGCGTAATAAGATTACCACATTCCTGTACATAGCCATGAAGATAAATGTATAGACACTTTTGTCAAGTATCAGAGATATACGTGAGAATAAGATTACCATACCAATACCAAGGGAACTTCAGATTGTCAATTGTAAATAGCATCCAGAACCAAGTTAAGTAATTTTTATGCTTGTTATTATTTTTAATAAATGTGTGTGGAAATCAATCAAGTTCTGTTTTAAGTTGGTTACCATCAATCTGCTACTCTAAGCGTGCAAGTGGCATTTCTATCGTCTGACCTAATGGCGGAAGATAAACACGCCACGATAAGACCACAAGACATATTGCTGACACTCGCCTACTTCGTTACAGCGACAAGTCAAATAATCTGATGGTGTGTGTACTGAAGGTCTTACAGTACGCACGCCACACGTACGGACCTGCTTCATGCACCTATGCTGACTGCTGTCGGTGTAGGCTAGAATTTGCAGGACATACTGCAACTAGTCGTGCACTGAGTAGCGAGAGGTGGCCTTTTCAGATTCTGCAACAATCGTTTGAATGGTCTAGGTCAGAGGAGGGAGCATTATGGCATGGGGAACATTTTTGTGGCATTCCCTGGATGGTCTCGTCATTCTGGAAGACAGAATGGACCAACACAAGTATGCATCTATCCTTGGGGACCACATCCACCCCAACATGCAGTTTGTTTTCTTCAGTAAGACAATGCAACGTGTCACGCAATCACAGCTTGCGTGCTTGTTTCGAAGAGCACCATGATTAGTTTACCCATACCCCTGTAGCCACCACATTTCCCGATTTAAACCCAGTCGGGAACCTGTGGGGCCACTTCGATCGCGCTGTTCACTCCACAGATCCTAAACGGAGAAACCTAGCTTAGGTGGCCACGGCCCTGAGTCTGCATGACTCCACCTACCTGTCAGTGCCTTCTATAATCATCATTGTCGCTCTTCCTGCACGTCTGGCAGCGGTTCGCGCTGTAAAAGGTGAGTGCGTAGGAAAGGTGAATCATTTTCTCTCATCTGGACACAGTTAGTTGATATTCTCTTAATTCTGTTGTTCACCTTGTATTACAGAATATAGGATAATTTTCGAGACATTCTGTAGGAAATGTGGGAAGGATCGAAATACATGATCAAATCTTTCATAACGTCCAATGTGGTGTACGCCATATTTCTTCCGATTTTTGAACTGTAACAGGTTGGTTCATCTTCGTCGCTGCTGAATATTTACGAGCTGAAAAAGATCCAGTGCATCATGATCTTCGTCAGATGGAACCGAGATATTAACGTGAAGACTATCTTGCGCGTCCTCTTCTGTGCTTTGTCCGTGAACTGCCTGCGCCACGTCACACCTAGCGTTAAGCCTAGTTTACACGACGACATTGGGTTGCGCCACTTGTTGCGCACGCAAATGGTTTCATATTTGACTGTCGACACGGCGAAACCATTGTACGCTTCAGTTTCGTCGTTTTGTGGGCTCCTGAGTCGTGTCTGAAAAGAAAGTTTTGGCAGCTGCACCTCGCACGAGTTGCGATGGCGTTAAAGCTTGTTGCGTGGAATCGTTGAATAAGAAAAAAATAAGAAACGTGTTTCGATTCGTGGCTGGATGAAGAAAGGACGTCAACTCGGTTGCTCAGCATTCTTGCTGAAATAATTTGTAGTGGAAGACCCAAGAGGTTCTTTTAATTATCTTTGAATGTCACCAGAGCTGTTCACGTTTCTTCTAAATAGAGTTAATTTTGCGATAAGGAATAAAGACACAGTAATGCGTGAAGCACTTTGCCAGAACTGAAATTACATATCACACTGCGTGCATTACAACCGAGAACACTCGGAATGCCAGAAGATGCGGATTTAGTTGGTGATGACACTTTTTCATTAACGCCAATAATCATTAACGTTAACGGTAATAATTATTAACGTTAACAGCAGTAATTATTCGAACAGGCCGCATGAAGAAGAGAATGGTTTGCAAACTACTCTCTTGCAGATAGATCTGTACAGTGGCAATATTTCAAAATTCAAACATATGTGAATACGAGGGACTGCTGAGACGATTTAAATAGATGAATATTCAATAAAGATTGCATCTTCTTAATTTGTGTAGCCTTCCCTCCTGTCAACAATATTCCTTGCTTGTATTTTCCTTAATTCAGATGTATATGTGCTCCAAATCCAATAAATTTTGCCCTGCAGCTCAGATATTGCCAAACTTTCTGTGTTCTGATCGCACGTGAAAGTATCAGGAGCAGCAATACATTGCTTATTTTTGAAATCATCACTAAAATCCCACAAACACCTATGCAAAGAATGTTGTTGTTGTGGTCTTCAGTCCTGAGACTTGTTTGATGCAGCTCTCCATGCTACTCTATCCTGTGCAAGCTTCTTCATCTCCCAGTACCTACTGCAACCTACATCCTTCTGAATCTGCTTAGTGTAGTCATCTCTTTGTCTCCCTCTACGATTTTTACCCTCCACGCCGCCCTCCAATACTAAATTGGTGATCCCTTGATGCCTCAGAACATGTCCTACCAACCGATCCCTTCTTCTGGTCAAGTTGTGCCACAAACTCCTCTTCTCCCCAATCCTATTCAATACTTCCTCATTAGTTATGTGATCTACCCATCTAATCTTCAGCATTCTTCTGTAGCACCACGTTTCGAAAGCTTCTATTCTCTTCTTGTCCAAACTATTTATCGTCCATGTTTCACTTCCATACATGGCTACACTCCATACAAATACTTTCATAAATGACTTCCTGACACTGAAATCTATACTCGATGTTAACAAATTTCTCTTCTTCAGAAACGCTTTCCTTGCCAGTGCCAGTCTACATTTTATATCCTCTCTACTTCGACCATCATCAGTTATTTTGCTCCCCAAATAGCAAAACTCCTTTACTACTTTAAGTGTCCCATTTCCTAATCTAATTCCCTCAGCATCACCGGACTTAGTTCGACTACATTCCATTATCCTCGTTTTGCTTTTGTTGATGTTCATCTTACATCCTCCTTTCAAGACACTATCCATTCCGTTCACCTGCTCTTCCAAGTCCTTTGCTGTCTCTGACAGAATTACGATGTCATCGGCGAACCTCAAAGTTTTTATTTCTTCTCCATGGATTTTAATACCTACTCCGAATTTTTCTTTTGTTTCCTTCACTGCTTGCTCAATATACAGATTGAATAACATCGGGGAGAGACTACAACCCTGTCTCACTCCCTTCCCAACCACTGCCTCCCTTTCATGTCCCTCGACTCTTATAACTGCCATCTGGTTTCTGTACAAATTGTAAATAGCCTTTCGCTCCCTGTATTTTTACCCCTGCCACCTTCAGAATTTGAAAGAGAGTATTCCAGTCAACATTGTCAAAAGCTTTCTCTAAGTCTACAAATGCTAGAAACGTAGGTTTGCCCTTCCTTAATCTAGCTTCTAAGATAAGTCGTAGGGTCAGTATTGCCTCACGTGTTCCAACATTTCTACGGAATCCAAACTGATCTTCTCCGAGGTCGGCTTCTACTAGTTTTTCCATTCGACTGTAAAGAATTCGCGTTAGTTTTTTGCAGCTGTGACTTATTAAACTGATAGTTCGGTAATTTTCACATCTGTCAACACCTGCTTTTATTGGGATTGGAATTAGTATATTCTTCTTGAAATCTGAGGGTATTTCGCCTGTCTCATACATCTTGCTCACCAGATGATAGAGTTTTGTCAGGACTGGCTCTCCCAAGGCCGTCAGTAGTTCCAATGGAATGTTGTCTACTCCGGGGGCCTTGTTTCGACTCAGGTCTTTCAGTGCTCTGTCAAACTCTTCACGCAGTATCGTATCTCCCATTTCATCTTCATCTACATCCTCTTCCATTTCCATAATATTGTCCTCAAGTACATCGCCCTTGTATAGACCCTCTATATACTCCTTCCACCTTTCTGCTTTCCCTTCTTTGCTTAGAACTGGGTTTCCATCTGAGCTCTTGATGTTCATACAAGTGGTTCTCTTTTCTCCAAAGGTCTCTTTAATTTTCCTGTAGGCAGTATCTATCTTACCCCTAGTGAGATAAGCCTCTACATCCTTATATTTGTCCTCTAGCCATCCCTGCTTAGCCATTTTGCACTTCCTGTCGATCTCATTTTTGAGACATCTGTATTCCTTTTTGCCTGCTTCATTTACTGCAGTTTCATATTTTCTCCTTTCATCAATTAAATTCAATATTTCTTCTGTTACCCAAGGATTTCTACTAGCCTTCGTCTTTTTAACTACTTGATCCTCTGCTGCCTTCACTACTTCATCCCTCAAAGCTACCCATTCTTCTTCTACTGTATTTCTTTCCCCCATTCCTGACAATTGCTCCCTTATGCTCTCCCTGAAACTCTGTACAACCTCTGGTTCTTTTAGTTTATCCAGGTTCCAGTTCCTTAAATTCCCACCTTTTTGCAGCTTCTTCAGTTTTAGTCTACAGTTCATAACCAATAGATTGTGGTCAGAGCCCACATCTGCCCTTGGACATGTCTTACAATTTGAAACCTGGTTCCTAAATCTCTGTCTTACCATTATATAATCTATCTGAAACCTGTCAGTATCTCCAGGCTTCTTCCATGTATACAGCCTTCTTTTATGATTCTTGAACCAAGTGTTAGCTATGATTAAGTTGTGCTCTGTGCAAAATTCTACCAGGCGGCTTCTTCTTTCATTTCTTTGCCCCAGTCCATATTCACCTACTACGTTTCCTTCTCTTCCTTTTCCTACTACCGAATTCCAGTCACCCATGACTATTAAATTTTCGTCACCCTTCACTATTTGAATAATTTCTTTTATTTGATCATACATTTCTTCAATTTCTTCGTCATCTGCAGAGCTAGTTGGTATATAAACTTGTACTACCGTAGTAGGTGTGGGCTTCGTATCTATCTTGGCCACAATAATGCTTTCACTATGATGTTTGTAGTAGCTTACCCGCATTCCTATTTTCCTATTCATTATTAAACCTACTCCTGCATTACCCCTATTTGATTTTGTGTTTATAACCCTGTAGTCACCTGACCAGAAGTCTTGTTCCTCCTGCCACCGAACTTCACTAATTCCCACTATATCTAACTTTAACCTATCCATTTCCCTTTTTAAATTTTCTAACCTACCTGCCCGATTAAGGGATCTGACATTCCACGCTCCGATCCATAGAACGCCAGTTTTCTTTCTCCTGATAACGACATCCTCTTGAGCAGTTCCCGCCCGGAGATCCGAATGGGGGACTATTTTACCTCCGGAATATTTTACCCAAGAGGACGCCATCATCATTTAATCATACAGTAAAGCTGCATGCCCTCGGGAAAAATTACGGCTGTAGTTTCCCCTTGCTTTCAGCCGTTCGCAGTACCAGCACAGCAAGGCCGTTTTGGTTATTGTTACAAGGCCAGATCAGTCAATCATCCAGACTGTTGCCGCTGTAACTACTGAAAAGGCTGCTGCCCCTCTTCAGGAACCACACGTTTGTCTGGTCTTTCAACAGATACCCCTCCGTTGTGGTTGCACCTACTGTACGGCTATCTGTATCGCTGGGGCACGCAAGCCTCCCCACCAACGGCAAGGTCCATGGTTCATGGGGGGTATGCAAAGCATAGATATCCAAAAAGCGAACATTATTCTCCGTTGCTCACTGCATATTTCAGTTTGTGTACACTCTACGAACACACATAACCTCAAAACTAATGCAAGCAGTGTCGCCAAAGTTGGAACACGCCGAAAGTGTTTAGTTTCACCGACGAACTGCGCAAACGCGCGGCGAGCATGCGCAGTGGCCGATAGCGCAGTAGCCTGCAACCTAGTGTCGTCGTGTAAACTAGGCTTTACAGCCAGAACGCGTCGCATTTCTGTGTACTGTGCACTCCATGACACCAGACAAAACCTGTCATTATTAACTGCTTCATCTTTAATAGTGGGACCCATGTAAAAATTAAAATAGCTACGAAATTCTCAGAGCTGTAGGGACGTAGCTCTAATATAACTACCACTGGTTCGCTGCCCATGTTTCTGGTCCACCAACAGGAAAACTCGATTTCCAGTCCTGCGTACCAACGGGTTGCATAACGCCCACACCGCATTAGTTTCCACACACGCAGTTGTATTTTCGATGACAACTCAGTCGATCTCCACAGGCACTTGTTCGCAGTACAGTGCCGTTCGTCACGGGCGCCCACGGCACACTGTGCGCGATCGGCTTTCGGTCTTGCACGGCCGGCGCGGGACGCACCGACGTAGAGTCGAATGGCAACCCATCTGGAACTGGGGAATAACCGCCGTGAAATACAAACAATCGCGTAGCACAAACCCAATAACCGTAGCGGGCGCATCAGGTCTAGTTTAACGGCGGGTATTGCAGTAACTCATTACCGTTTGGCGCGCGGGCTCCCGGGCTCCGGCGGCTACGCGAAGCGATGAAATTTTCAGCGCTGCACTAGGCGCGACCGCGAGCGCTGGCCCATTAAGCCTTAATTGTGACCGCGGCGGGCCCCGTGTGGCCTCGCATGTCAACGAGGGCGCGGTTGAATGCGCCCGCCAGCGCCAATACATTAGCTGCTCTGCTGCTACACCCGCCGCTGCCGGCGCCCTTGTTATGTCGGCTGCAACGCCGCGCCCCTAGCACACGTATTAATTTGAAGCGGGGCCTGGGGACTTGCCGGTACACGTCACCGCCGATCGCCACTCAACCGTTCGCTAACACGTTTTGAGCCAACAGATATATTGTGTAGTGTTCAAACAATGAGACGCAATTTCTCTCTGAAATTCATGAGACGTAACATGCATTATAGGTCTTCAAAAGTTTGTTGCTGTTAGAAGTAGTTTATCTTGTAGCGAAATTGAAGCAGATAGTTCTTGTGAGCTAGGTCATTCTTGGCAACCAGAATAAAATAATAACTGAGCCCTTTTACCGACCTCCCGACTCACAAGGGGACCTCCCCATCGCACCCCCGTGAGATTTAGTTATAAGTTGGCACAGTGGATAGGCCTTGAGAAACTGAACACAGGTCAATCGAGAAAACAGGAAGAAGTTGTGTGGAACTATGAAAAAAATAAGCAAAATATACAAACTGAGTAGTCCATGCGCAAGATAAGCAACATCAAGGACAATGTAAGCTCAGGAGCGCCGTGGTCCCGTGAGCAACTACGGAACGAGAGGTCCTTGATTCAAGTCTTCTATTGAATGAAAAGTTTAATTTTTTATTGTCAGACAATTATTATCTGTCCGTCCGTCCGTCCGATGCGAGGTAACTGCGCCGTAGTATGGGGACGCTACACCTAAACAAACATCGAAACACAAGACGTCAGTCGGCTACAGCGCACGGAAGAGAGAGTATTCCTGCTAACGAGGCTCCCTGGCTGGCAGTTGACTGTTCGCTACTTTGAACGAGAGTGCATTAAATACGTGAGATGTATTCCGTGGGCAATATGAATCCAGCAAATATAGCTCGCAACTTCAAGAACAAGGTCAATGAATATTTTCCGAACTGTAAGGAATCGGAAAGTTCCTTAAGGGATCGAACGATTGTCGAACATTTGTATGATTATTTCCTATATTTGTTGATAAACAGTACGTGTGGTGATGACGATACCTTGCTGATTGCTGCGGGACTGTATGTACCAGATGATGAGATTGTTGAAGATCCGTACGAACACGAAGAGGAAATAGTGCGACTTCAATCTGATTGTATTTCTTTGGGTTACATGAAGGAAATGCTCCAATAACGGTTACTGTCCAAACCAATTAAAAGACGCAAATATACAGGGTGTTTCAAAAATGACCGGTATATTTGAAACGGGAATAAAAACTAAACGAGCAGCGATAGAAATACACCGTTTGTTGCAATATGCTTGGGACAACAGTACATTTTCAGGCGGACAAACTTTCGAAATTACAGTAGTTACAATTTTCAACAGCAGATGGCGCTGCAAGTGATGTGAAAGATATAGAAGACAACGCAGTCTGTGGGTGCGCCATTCTGTACGTCGTCTTTCTGCTGTAAGCGTGTGCTGTTCACAACGTGCAAGTGTGCTGGAGACAACATGGTTTATTCCTTAGAACAGAGGATTTTTCTGGTGTTGGAATTCCACCGCCTAGAACACAGTGTTGTTGCAACAAGACGAAGTTTTCAACGGAGGTTTAATGTAACCAAAGGACCGAAAAGCGATACAATAAAGGATCTGTTTGAAAAATTTCAACGGACTGGGAACGTGACGGATGAACATGCTGGAAAGGTAGGGCGACCGCGTACGGCAACCACAGAGGGCAACGCGCAGCTAGTGCAGCAGGTGATCCAACAGCGGCCTCGGGTTTCCGTTCGCCGTGTTGCAGCTGCGGTCCAAATGACGCCAACGTCCACGTATCGTCTCATGCGCCAGAGTTTACACCTCTATCCATACAAAATTCAAACGCGGCAACCCCTCAGCGCCGCTACCATTGCTGCACGAGAGACATTCGCTAACGATATAGTGCACAGGATTGATGACGGCGATATGCATGTGGGCAGCATTTGGTTTACTGACGAAGCTTATTTTTACCTGGACGGCTTCGTCAATAAACAGAACTGGCGCATATGGGCAACCGAAAAGCCCCATGTTGCAGTCCCATCGTCCCTGCATCCTCAAAAAGTACTGGTCTGGGCCGCCATTTCTTCCAAAGGAATCATTGGCCCATTTTTCAGATCCGAAACGATTACTGCATCACGCTATCTGGCCATTCTTCGTGAATTTGTGGCGATACAAACTGCCTTAGACGACACTGCGAACACCTCGTGGTTTATGCAAGATGGTGCCCGGCAACATCGCACGGCCGACGTCTTTAATTTCCTGAAGAATATTTCGATGATCGTGTGATTGCTTTGGGCTATCCGAAACGTACAGGAGGCGGGGTGGATTGGCCTCCCTATTCGCCAGACATGAACCCCTGTGACTTCTTTCTGTGGGGACACTTGAAAGACCAGGTGTACCGCCAGAATCCAGAAACAATTGAACAGCTGAAGCAGTACATCTCATCTGCATGTGAAGCCATTCCGCCAGACACGTTGTCAAAGGTTTCGGGTAATTTCATTCAGAGACTACGCCATATTATTGCTACGCATGGTGGATATGTGGAAAATATCGTACTATAGAGTTTCTCAGACCGCAGCGCCATCTGTTGTTGAAAATTGTAACTACTGTAATTTCGAAAGTTTGTCTGCCTGAAAATGTACTGTTGTCCCACGCATATTGCAACAAACGGTGTATTTCTATCGCTGCTCGTTTAGTTTTTATTGCCGTTTCAAATATACCGGTCATTTTTGAAACATCTTGTAGATTATGGAGTGAAGTAACAAATAAATTTAAGAAATTTAAAGGGATGGAGAAAAAAGCACAATTAAATATTGCAAAGAAGTCGTGGAACGAGGTGGAACCCGAAGACAGAAGTTCAGTGAACTAGAAAACCATGTATACCGACAATTTATTAAAGCCAGAAAAGAATTATTGCAGTGCATGAAACATACCTACAGATTTTGGGATTGCATTACGTTAAACAAATCGGCCTGGACTTCAAGGCTTCAGGTCATTGGCTTGTCACGTTCAAAAGAAAATACAAAATTACGAGCAGGAAGATTACGAAATATGTAAGCAAGAACTACGCGAATAAACTGGAAGAACTTTTAGAGTGTTCCAAGACGTTTGTTACAGAAACTAACGTCAGGTTCCAACAGTATGATGACGCATATATTATCAACACAGATCAGTCCGGTTTCAACTATGAAATGAAATCGACTCGCACGTTATCGTTAGTTGGAGAAGGCGACACGGAATGTACTGTAGACCAGCTGCATGCCACTTCACATAGTTATACCATACAATATGCTCTGAACATGGCAGGATTTCTTTTACCTACATTTTATTTATGTTTGCAGGAAAAAGATGGTGTATTTGGACCGCAAGTTCAGCATCAGGTGAATAGGGTACTTGCGCAAACGCCGAATGTCATTGTGAATTGCAGTGCGTCAGGAAAAAAGGAGAAAAGACTAGTGAAAGACTTTAATGAACGTGTGATTGCTCCTTACGCGGACAAAGATTTTGCCTTACTCCTTGATAGCTATACAGGACAGAAGGATCAGGCATTGTATAATGTTAGTGTAGGAGTAGACGTGATTACCATTCCTCCAGGTTGTACACCTCTTGTGCAACCGTTAGATGTGTTTGGTTTTCGGCAAGTGAAATACTTCTTGGAAAGATTCTATGATTTCGCGAATCTGCACAGGTACACAGAGCAGTATTGTTTACGTGATCGTGTGTCAATTATCAAAGTTCAGGCACTCACACATAATCAACTTCGCTCTCCAAAATTCCAGGACATGTTCAGATTTGCTTGGACATATGCCGGATTTGACGGTCTACACACGGAAAAATTTGAAAACGTTATAAACATATGTTTCCACTGAGCACAGGGAAAACTGTACGACCGTGAAACTGTTGCATTCGTTTGTTGCAGTTTATGTTACAAACTCTTATGTTTTCATCACTTTTTGGGAGTGATTATCACATCCACAAGGAAACCTAAATCGGGCAAGGTAGAAGAATCTATTTACGCATTCGCCAAGTGTACAAGTTAGGTGGGTCGATAATATATTCCTGTCATGTGACGCACATGCCGTCACCAGTATCGTATAGAATATATCAGACGTGTTTTCCTGTGGAGGTATCGTCTAGCAATCGCACGGTTTTGCGGTGCGGTCGCAAAACACAGACACTAAACTTATTACAGTGAACAGAGACGTAAATGAACGAACGGACTGATCATAACTTTGCGAAAATAAAGAAAGTTAACTTTTCACTCGAGAGAAGACTTGAACCCAGGTCCTCTCGTGCCGCAGCTGCTCACGCTAGCCACGGGACCACGGCGCTCCTGAATTCAGACGCTCCTTGAAGTTGCCTAACTTGCACATGGACTACTCAGTTTGTATATTTTGCTTATTTTTTTCATAGTTCCACACAACTTCTTCCTGTTTTCTCGATTGATCTGTGTTCAGATTTTCAAGGCCTATCCACTGTGCCAACTTATAACTAAATCTGACGAGGGTGCGATGGGGAGGTTCCCTTGTCAGATGCTAACAATTGCTGAAAGGTTCAAAGAAACCTTGACTCTAATTCAAGCACGTACGCGACTCATACAATTATAGTTGGTGTTAACTTCAATTTACCCTCGATCTACTGGCAAAAATAAATGTTTAAATCCCCAGGTACGCAGCAAACTTAATCCGAAATCGTGCTAAATGCGTTCTCTGAAAACTATTTCGAGCAGTTAGTTCATGAGCCCACTCGAATAGTAAACAGTTGTGGAAAAACACTTGATCTCTTAGCAACAAAGAAGCCTGAACTAACAACGAGCATCAAAACGGATGCAGGGGTTAGTGAACACAGTGTTGTCGTAGCGACACTGGATACCGTAACACCCAAATCCATTAAAAACAAACGAAAACTACATCTATCCAAAAAAGAGGATAAAAATTCGTTTGACGCGTTCCTGAGTGACGATCTCCACTCCTTCCAAATTAACAATGGAAGTGTTGGCCAGATGTCGCTTTAATTCAGGGAACTAGTATTGACAGCAATTGAGAGATGTATGCCAAATAAATTAACAAAGACGAAGCCGATCCCCCGCGGATCACAAAACAGATAAGAACACTGTTGCAGAATCAACGAAAAAAGCATGTCGAATTTAAACGAATGCAAGATCTCCGAGACTGGCAATCTTTTACAGAAGCTCGAAATTTAGCGCGGACTTCATTGCGAAGTGCTTACAACAGTTTCCACAACAAAACTTGTCTCGAATCCTGCAGATAATCCAGAGAAACTCTGGTCCCATGTAAAATACAGTATGCTAGCGGCAAGACACAGACAATGCCTTCTCTGAGAGGTAGCAATGGAAATACTATCGACGGCAGTGCTGTGAAAGCAAAGTTACTAAACACAGTCTCCCGAAATTCCTTCACCGAGGAAGACGCAGTAAATATTGTGTAATTCGAGTAAAGAAAAGCTGCCAACATGAGTAAGTTAGAAGTAGATATCCTCGGAGTAGTGAAACAATTTAAATCAGTTAATAAAAGGAAGTCTGTGTTGTGGGGTTGATCAGAGATTCTGTTATTCTGCGCAACGGATTAATCTGAGATGTACCCTTTAACCTGTGGCTCCTGCAAGATGCAATTTCCACCCCCACACTACTACAGAAGTCAGACAGACGCTCCTAACGTTCTAAAGAGAAATGCCTGAAAAACTTTCAGCAATAAATATTTTCTGCAGTCGTCTGCTGTAAGGAAATGACACAAAAATTCACAAAATTTCTTACGTAACTAGTGGGACACTTGGGTCCTGCAGTAGTGCTAGTTAGTGTAAGAAAAACATGAAACTAACGAAAATTATTATTTATTTTGCAAAAATTCTGAGAAATCGCAATGGCACTTTTAGTCATGAATTGAACAAGTTATATCCTGGTTCTTTTCGGAATGCGAAGTTACCTCTCAAGGATAGTATTTGCTAACGAAATTTCTATAAAAAGTTTAAGATTGTGGTTGAGTTGGCAGAATGGCTGAGAGGTGCGCCTACTCAGCTTGAATAATTATCCTTTAGAATGTTGCTAGGTACGGTCGAGGCTGTTGCGTGTGAAATGCAGTGAAGTGTACTGTTGTGGAGGAAATATGGGGCTCGCAATAGCTGTAGCGCACAATACCATAAGCTGCGATGACTGCTGTGTGCGCCGTTCGCTGCTGACAAATAAGATAACTCTCGTTCTATCTGGATTGACCTTCGCCTTGATGAAGTCAAGGATTCCTATTCGCCCTTAGTCTAACTATTGGCATGGTACAACGGTCAGATAACCAGTCCACCGTGATGCCACTCAAAAATTCGCTCGCAGGCGTTTAACTATAACTCTGTCCGTTCACACCACACAATAAGTCTGTCAGCCAACACAGTGAACAACGCTTAATCGCAAGGACTCAATATAGAGAGTAGCACTTCGATTCACTCTCGACAGAGGTGCTCTCCCAGTGAAGTACTGAGGAGAGGCTTGTTCCTCGCTCCAAGAGTGACAATGGAACGGCCCCTCTCCACGCCAGACGTGAGAGTGTATATCTATCGGTCTCTTCCATTACTCCTTCAGCTCAAGGCATCAGAAATATCGTCTGCCAACGGGAGAATGACGTTTCGTTTAAGGTGACCAATCCGGAAACCTGTAGTATCAGCGTTTGGCGTTTGCTGTCTCCTTGTGAAAACCTCTGAAACTGCGTGCTATGTGTAAAGAATGCGTAGACTGGCCGCTCCCACACAATGTAGCGGATTTGAGTTTAAGACGAACACGGGGTCATTCCTCCTTTCCCTCGGGTGAACGCTGTCCGCTCCACGGGCGGCCACCGACCGACGTAGATGGGTTGGGACTGGCCTCCTGGCGTGTGGTTGCCTCTCTCGAACTAAAAGCTTCTGTGACCATCGTGTCCGGAATGTATGTGTACGCCAGCCTCAAGTATTTCAACCACAGTGCGCACTTGCGATTTATTAGTTACTTGCATATCGTTTACATGAATTCATACAACATTGACTTTATCTTATCGAGTTTGGGTTCGAATGAAGCATCTTGATGTGCGGAATATGATTGTGAGGGCGGAATATGTAAGCAATGAAGGTCAGGAGACCATGACGTCTTACAAGTCTTTCGGTTCAGATTGCATACCAGTTAGGTTCGGTTTAGAGTATGCTGATACAATGGCTCCATACTTCACCATCACATGAAACGGCTCGCTAGACAAAAGATCTGAACCCAAGACTGGAAAGTCGCACAGCTCACATCAATATTCAAGAAAGGCATTAGGAGTAATCCACTAAATTACAGGCCCATATCGTTAACGTCTACACTATGTGATCAAAAGTATCCGGACACCTGGCAGAAAATGTCTTACAAGCTCGTGGCGTCCTCCATCGGTAATGCTGGAATTCAATATGGCGTTGGCAATTGGACATGATTGAATGCAGGTGATCAGACAGGATGTTTACATACTTGTCCCCTGTCGTCAGAGTAGTATCTAGACAGGAGTCCCATATCACTCCTACTGCACAAGCCCCTCACAATTACAGAGCTTCCACCAGCTTGAACAGCCCCTCCTGACATGCAGGGTCCATGGATTCATGAAGTTGCCCCCATACCTGTACATGTATATCTGCTCGATACAATTTGAAACGAGACTCGTCTGTCCAGGCAACATGTTTCCATTCACCAACATCCAATGTCGGTGCTGACGGGCCTCGCGAGTCGTAAAGCTTCGTGTCGTGCAGTCATCAAGGGTGCACGAGTGGGCCTTTGGCTTCGAAAGCCCATATCGATGATGTTTCATTGAGTGGTTCACACGGTCACACATGTTGATGGACCAGCACTGATACCTGCTGCAGTTTGCGGAATGGTTGCACTTCTGTCACGTTGAACGATTTTCTTCAGTTGTCGTTGGTCCCGTTCTTGCACCATCTTTTTCCGGCCGCAGCGATATCGGAGATTTGATGTTTTACCGGATTCCTGATATTCACGGTACACTTGTGAAATGGCCGCCCAGGAAAATTTCCACTTCATCGCTACCTCGGAGATTCTGTGTACCATCGCTCGTGCGCAGACTGTAAGACCATATTCAGACTCACTTAAATCTTGATAACCAGCCATTGTAGCAGCAGTAACCGATGTAACAACTGCGACAGAAACTTGTTGTCTTATATAGGCGTTGTCGACCGCACCTTCATATTCTGCCTGTTCACATTCTCTGCATTTGAATATGCATGGCTATACTGGTTTCTTTGGCGCTTCAGTGTATTTAGGAGACAATATGAGCAGCCGTCTTAGGTTGCTTTCAGATGATGCTGTCGTTTATAGTCTAGGAAAGTCATCAAAAATCAAAACTAAATAATTACAAAACGATATAGATAAGGAATCTGTATGCTGCGAAAATTGGCAATTGACCGTATATAATAAAAAGTGTGCCGGCCGGGGTGGCCGAGCGGTTCTAGGTGCTACAGTCTGGAACCGCGCGACCGCTACGGTCTAGTTCTAAGTTCTAGGGGACTGATGACCTTAGAAGTCCCATAGTGTTCAGAGCCATTTGAACCATCTAATAAAAAGTGTGAGCTCGTCCACACAAGTGCTAAAAGGAATCCATATAACTTCGGTTACACGACAAATCCATCAAATCTGAAGGCTGTAATTTCAACTAAGTACCTAGCAATTAAAATTAGGAACAACTGTAATTGGAAAGAACACATACAAAAAGGTTGTGGGGCAGGCGAACCAAAGACTGCTTTTTATTGGCAGAACACAAGATGCAGCAGATGTACTAAAGAGAATGTGTACACTACGCTTGTCCGTCCGCTGCTGCGCGGTGCGGGATCCTTACCAGATAGGATTAGCGGAATACATCGAGAAAGTTCAGAGAAGGGCAGCACGTTTTGCATTATCGAGAAATAGGGGGAAAGAGTGTCACGAACATGATGCAGGATTTGGGATTGAAATCAAAGACGTTTTTCATTGCGGTTTGATCTTCTCTTCAAATTTCAATCCCCTGCTTTCTCCTCTAAATGTGAAAAATATTTTTTAACGTCGACTTACAGATGGCGAGACGATCATTATAATAAAAAGGGCGTATCAGAGCTCGCGCAGAAAGATATATATATCGTATGACTTGAAGATACTGTGTGTTGTTACAAAATACAATGTACAATTATTTTCATATTTACAAACGTACAAAGGTTAGACCTCGATCTATGAGTAATATCAGTATTATTACAGATGTATGTCCAGTGTACTTAACCACCCCACAGCTTCCTCATTGGCCAGATGGATCTCTTCTATTGAACCACTGAACCTCCGAAGTGGGCAGTCTATAACGATGTGGCTGATGGTCTGATGCACGTTTGCACAGTCGCAGAAAGGACTGTCAGTAATCTTCCACTTGTGCTTCCAAAACTGACATCTGCAATGTTGGGTTCTTATCCGGTTAAGTGAAATCCAGATTTTCCTGGGTTGCTTGAAACCATGGGGTTGCTTGCTTGGGTACGAGATCAGTCCAGATTTGTCTGGGTTTGGGGACAGCCAGTCGCTGCACCAAGCTTCACTTACTGTAAACCGATCTTGGGCCAGCTTCTTTCCTACAATCCAAAGAGGGTTCCGAGATTTCAGCCTGAGATCTTCATGCAGACAGTCAACATGTATTTGTAAGAGAGGGTTGTCACAGCACTTATATCATTCTTTCTTCAGTGCTAATGGTCTTCGGAGATGAGGAGGTAGAATGTTAGAAAGTACCGGTAGCCACTTCTGAGGAGTAGACTGGATGGTGCTTGATATAATCCTCATTGTGTCATTCACCTGGACATCTGCCTTCTTTGTATGGACTGCAGTATTCGGCTACTGGGTATATTAATCCAAGTGCTGTAGTTCTGAGAGCATATGCAGAGGGAAACCAGCCTGTTCCTGTGAGTTTGTGTAGGATGTTGTTACGGCTTTTGATTTTAGCAGATGTTTCGCTTAGATGTGCGCTGTAGGTCAAGGATCGCTCCAAGATGACTTCTAGATATTTAGGATGAGGATTGAACTTCAGCAGGTGGCCACGATATTGAACGTTAGGAATGTAGTTGACTCGTCCGTTGCTCAGACAGAAGCTGCTGACCTTTGTTTTCGTTATGTTTGGTTTCAGTCTCCAGGTTTTGAAAAACTTGTCGAGTCTCTGAACATCTTCTGTGAGCGCGGTTTCTACTGCTGCGAAGACGTTGGTCTGGGCTGTCAATGCAAGGTTGTCAGCGTGTATAAACTTTCTAGCAGTAGTAGCTGGTAAATTTGCAGTGTATATGTTGAACAGCAATGGGGCAAGAACCGATCCTCGTGGTAGTCCTTCAGGATATCCCAGCAACTGTAAAATACAGCAACATGACTCAAGCCCAAAAATAGATGTAGATGAACTCACTTTATCTCAGTTTCCGACGAATAGTTGACTATGCACTTGAAAGACACGTGTCGAGATCTACGAAAGCAGACGTCTGCGTAATAGTTGGAAAACAAAGCTTACGGCTGTAATAATGAGACACTCAGTGAATCATGTATGACTGTCAAGAGCCCGAGTAACCCCTGTATTGACTACCGTAGCATAATATCATTGAAGACTCTCTCGCAAAACAACTAAATTCTGATCATATGTGAACGCTGCTAGTGGTATCAAAGTTAGTCTCCAAATTCTCATGGGCGAGACGGGAACTGAAATTGAGGGTAAAAAAGCAAATGCAGCAAAGTTGAACTCTATTCTCTACCGTTCCTTACAGTGGCAAGGTCATGGGTACTGCCTCACTTTAATTTTCGTACCACTGCAAAGATGAGTGATACAGGTATCAAGGTCAGTGATGTTGAGGAACTGTTGAAATCGCTAAAACTGAACAAATTTCCAGGATCCTGTAGAATTCCTTTTAGATACCGTACCGAATACCACTTTGTTAGCCTCTCCCTTAATTGTAGTCCACCGTGTAACCCCTAAACGATAAACCGTGCCCAGTAGTTGGAACAAAACACAGGTCATACCAGTCTACAAGAAGAATAGTAGAAGTGATCCGCAAAACTACAGTCCAACATCCCCGACATCGATTTGTTGTAGAATCTTAGAATGTGTTCTGAATTCTAACGTAATGAAATAACTCGAGCAGATGACCGCCTCCATGCCAACCAGCAGCGGCAGCGATTCCGAAAACATGGCTAATGTTAAACCCAAGTCCCAGTTTTCTCGTATGAAATCCTGAAAACCATGAATCACGGCAATTAGGTGGATGCAGTGTTTCTCGATTTCCGAAAAGTATTTGACTCAATGCCTCACCTGTGCTTACCATCGAAGTTATCATCATATGAGGTATCAAGCAAAATTTATGATGGTATCGAGTATTTCTTGGAATGGGTGAAGCAGTGCGCTATCTTGGATGGCCCAATCACTGACAGATCTAAAAGTAACTGAAGGGGTGCCATAGGGAAGTATGTTCAGACCATTACTGTTCATATTGTATACTA
Source organism: Schistocerca americana (assembly GCF_021461395.2). Lineage (NCBI taxonomy): Eukaryota > Metazoa > Arthropoda > Insecta > Orthoptera > Acrididae > Schistocerca > Schistocerca americana. Next base: position 206,658,659 of record NC_060119.1, read on the forward strand.
ATGAGGCAATATTAATACTAACCTCAGGCTTTTCGCAGATAATACAGTCATCTATAATGAAGTACTGCCTAAAAAAAGCTGTGTAAACATTCACATGGATTTTAATAGCCCCTCAAAGTGGTAAAAATATTGGCACCTTGCTTTAGATACTCAAAACGCAGAACTGTGCAATTCCTATAACGAAAAAACGTAGTATCGAAAGACTAAAATATTAACGAGCCACAATTTGAGTCGGTCAACTCATACGAATACCTGGGTATAACAGTTTGTAGAGATATGAAACGAAATGGTCATATGGCCACTGTTGTAGGTCAAGGAGATGGCAGAATTCGATTTTTTGGTAGAATACTAGGTTGAAATGGCTCTGAGCACTATGGACTTAACATCTGAGGTCATCAGTCCCCTATAACTTAAAACTATCGGAAGGACGACGGTTCAATCCCGCGTCCGGCCATCCTGATTTAGGTTTTCCGTGATTTCCCTATATCACTTCAGGCCAATGGCGGGATGGTTCCTTTGCAAGGGCACGGCCGATTTCCTTCCCCATCCTTCCCTAACCCGAGCTTGTGCTCCGTCTCTAATGACCTCGTTGTCGATGGGACGTTAAACACTAATCTCCTCCTCCTCCTCCTCCTTAAAACTACTTAAACCTAACTAACCTAAGGACATCACACACAACCATGCCCGAGGCAGGATTCGAACCTGCGATCGTAGCGGTCGCGCGGTTCCAGACTGAAGCGCCTGGAACCGCTCAGCTAAGAATACTAGGGAAATTCGATCAGTCTAATAAGGAAATTACAGTAGAGGGACTCTCCATTGTTGCCAAATTTATTCAATATCGCGGATTCAAGACGGCGGTGATATATATGGCAACGACACAATGATGTCATCGCGGGAAGATCAAATTTTGGTGGGAAAACAGGTCACTTGGGCTACCTCCACTAACCTAAATCATCTGACCGCCACCTCTTAAGTTGGAAGTTGGAACAATTTATTTAGGGACGAATTTCACATAGTTTATTTATTACACTGATACAAAACACACTCCCTGACGTGCTTGAGGTCACAATAAATAGCCTACAGACCTGCAAGCTACTCGTAAATTATCTAAATAATGCAGTACACTGATGTACAGACACGCAAACAACACGTAAATTACCGAAATAATACAGTACACTGATGAACAGACGCGCAAACAAATGGTACGCTGTTGGTTACCACATAATGATTGACTGACATCGCTTGTTTGAAATGGAGAAAGAGTTTTGGTGTAGGCGCAACACCTTCTGGAGATGGCTGGCACTGAAATAGTGATCGCGTACATGACTGCAATATGAGGAATCAGTCGAAACGGAAGGCAGAGCCATCAGCTATTCTGTCACTGTGACAGATGACTGTAAATGTAGAGGTCGTCAATCACCTTCAGATAGCAGTTTGGAAACTCTCTACAACGCAGCCAAGCTCTTCCAGTTTCCTTATGTTGTAACTGTCTTTTATTTAAAATCATCCAAGGTGTGTGGTGTGTTATGGTAGAAGCAGCAACAACATGACTTAAACCGTGCAACGTCTAGTTTTCTGTGAGAAGCAATGGGTTTAGAACCTGACACAGACTTCAAAGTCGTGGCGGAAAAAACAAACTGTATGGCAGTGTACAAAGCGGGTTACAGCAGAAAAAAACAATGTTTCAAACAACGACACAGGGTCACAGCGAGGATCTCTTCGACATACAATATAGTTTGTGGGATATGGTCATCCTCCTACCTTACAGGCTACGCAATTTTTCGCTGGTCTGTGCAATGGATCAATACCTGTACATTTAATAGATTCGTCACACGTGCTCAATGCTGGCATGCAGACAGTATTTGTTTTCGATATAAGGGAGGAAATCCTCGTCCTTCTTGTACTCTCTTTTATACTACCTCGTGTTGCAGAAGCAGGCTTCATTTGGCACTGACCTTACACATCGTACGCTGTTGGTCGAGCTACGACGACATGTTCCCGTTTCCATCGAATGGGCAAAACACAGTCCTGCCGCACTAACTCAGGTTACTCTGTTTCTGCATTGGTTGCAGAAGATGGTAGATACAGCTCTCTCATGCTTCTTTTCATTTCCTACTTAAATTGGAATGATCACATGCGCAAAGCAGCAGAAATGGCAGCAGTTGCAAGAGGCATAGGGACTATCTAAAATTTTACTATAGCAGACAGGTTCGGAAAAGACGACTCGTTTAGAGATATGAGAGTGACAGAAATATGATTCACTAGTGGCTATAATCATTAAAGGACTTCTCCATCGGATACAACACAGGTATGTGGTTGAATGGAAGGGCTTGATCCCAAATCATAGACATCATTTCTACCAGAAAGTGTAACACTAGAGATCTGAGAAGCCTATGTACCTTTCTTACGACATCAATCAGCACACCATTTACTGTTTGTCATCCTTCTGAATCAACCTTTGCCTACAACCCAGTGGATATATCGCAGAACCTCTGACATGGCATCAAGACAGGATGCATTACAAATACTGGAGAAATATCTAGCGGTGGCATGAGGGAGTTGCAAATACCTGTTTCATACCACATTCCTTAGCCAAATAACTTTCTAAATTCAGTGGTAATATCACGAGGTTGCATCATCGGCTACACGTAACTGCAGTGTTGGTCTGATAATATACACTGCAGCGATAACCATCTATATTCAGTGCCGCGGTATTTGTCTGGAAAAACCACTTGAACTGGAGGTAATGCCATACCTCGATTTATAAAGCCAATATAGCTTTTAACATGGATACTTGTGTGCACCTGTAAAACCAAGACCGATTGGGATAGTAAAACGGTCGTTGTGATCGTATTTTTTTAAACATCTGGCGGTTTGTAAGGCTATTACACCTCTCTTTCTAAGATACAGTTGTACCATGTCCATCCATCGCTGATTTTCTCTCAGTATTATTTCGTATTGCCAGCAATCAGTTATTGGCGAAGTATTATACTTAGTAGCAGGGGGTGCGTGATGGGTTCACCTTGAGAATCTGGCTTATAAAGTATGTGTGTGTGTTCCAACATGTGCGAAGGAAATGACTATGACCTCTCGTAAGGAAGGTATGGCTTTGACTTGCAATATGGTGATAGCAAAGGGAAAAGGATGTCAGGTCATAAGAATGATACAGATATTTCTATTTCCAGGGCCACAGCCGTCAGCAGGGTGTATTTCCGATACTTCGCTCATTGTCAAATGTCGTCCAATTGATACAGTGTTCATAATATTTAATTGTAAGCATAGCGATTAAATATATATCTGTCAAGTTTCCTAGGATAATTCTCTCTATGCGTACTTGGCGTGCTGCGCCGGTGGCCTGTGGCGAGAATGATTCACGTTTCTGTCTAACAGTAAGAGCTGTCCGAATGGAGAGGCCCACTGGAATGCAGGAATGTAGCTCACTTAACCATGTCGTCCTCTAGACGGCTGAATAGCGAACTAATACTTATAGTATGTGTTGGACAGCTTTCGTGATTGCATGGAAATTTGAGAAGATTCAATATGGATGCGTGTTTGCACTGGACCATTATCCCATCGTGTATATTGTCTGGTTGACTGCATCTGCACATTTCGCACCTTCATTTAGTTGAGGGAACATCGATTATGGTGTCTGCATCTAGTAGGTGAAAGACAGGTGGAAGACATGTTTGCTGGTTCTCTAGACGTGAGAAACACCTTAGTTGACTTTGTAAATTATTGGGGTGATCTGTAATCACCGACATCGGTATTCACGAGTGGAAATATGAGTTTTGTCTATTATTTTCAAGTTTTCCTGTAGTCTTCGCAGACAGGATAAGTTTCTCGTTACTCATTGGTTTACAGCACGCTCCACCTTACTAAAGTTTAGGGTTTCTAGAGAAATAATTTCCAGTCTATATCTTCGGAATGGTATAATATTCTGGCAAACCATGTGAAAATACATGTGTTCTTGTAATCCCAGACTCTGGAGAGGGGTGTAGAAAGCAAGGAAACAAGCAAGCAGTCTGGGGTCAGAAACAGCAACACCTTTGTGCCTAGAGGAAACGAGCCTGACTTTGAATAGCAGTTCTGAGAGTGATTTCGGTCCACTGAGAGTTCGCTGATCATGTATTGGGGGCGGATGACTTGTGACCGTCGGCTGCGGTGGTTGACCGCCGGACCTTGTGGGAAATATTTAGTGCTGCAAGTGCCTATGGTGCATGTGCTTATGCTGTCTGCCTTTGCGGTATATGTACGACTGTCTGGCGGTCGATAGCTATATGCATGATGTAAAAGGGACGATTTTGTATGGCTCAAGAGACGCATTGTATGTTTACTACCTCGGCACAGTATGCTGTGATATATTACTGGGTTGGAGATCAGTTTCACACATTAATATTCAAGCTTCTGTCCTCAGTGGAAGAACAGTGTAGTGGGGCAAGAGTCTTTCCATATTTTCCATATCCTCTTTTGCAGGGTTTAACTGCCAGTGCAATATGGCATTGTATACAAAATAGTTTTACCGCTGAAAGTCTTGTCTGCAGAAGGAAAACGGCAGACTGTGCTTCCACACCGGTGGCATCAATAATTTGGCAGGTAAATCCAGTAAGAGCCAATCATAATGCTCCATTCATTCATGGGACATCCTTTGCGCTGGGACGTAGGAGCCTCTACATAGCAGTGAGAACGTTGGCGTTTCGGAGATATTTGTTGAAAGCTGGACTTACCATTATCCAGGAAGAGTAACACTTGATGGATGGGGTGCCACGTTAGGGCCATCAGGAGGAATGCATTCGGCGTTACTCTGGGCTATTTTCATAAAGTGGTTCTGTTAGGACAAGAATGTCTATTCAGACCAGCTGAGGCATCTCGAAAGCTCCTACAAAAGCGACCGTTAACTATTTCTGCTGTGCCTTACTACTTCGGAGACGTAGACTTGGCTTTTATCTACAGAGACATATGACATCAGTATAACATTGAGAACCTTTTAGCTGCACCTACACGGGTGAACTGCTATGCAGACATCTCCCACTTGACACTGGACTTGCAGGTAGACGTCGGTCACAGTAAACATGTGCACAGCCGGAGGCACCTCACATGCTCCATTACGATCTCTAGGAACAATTAACCCTGTGCTTTTCTGGGAAGCACTTGAACAGATTTCTATAGCTCGACGTGTGACATCAGTACAACACTGAGAACCTTTTAGCTGTGTCTGCGAGGGTGAGTCACTTGCCAATTAGGTTTTCACTGGACTGCAGGTAGAGAGGCATCACACCACCAGTGGTAAACACGTGCCTGTCTAGAAACATAGACATGTGACATCAGTATCACACTCGAAGAATTCTAACTGTATACCCGAAAATAGACGCGACTTTCACCTGCGTGCTGTAGCTGGTGATGTGGGGGTGACAGCTCATGCTCCAGCGCTGGCTTGCGTCTGGATGGCCCTACAAAGCACCTGTGCAGTGTCAGCATATGCACGTGTTGGAGCCTTTGATACATTGCGGTTGACGATGGTACAAAACCATTTTTTATGTGCAATTAGTGTTAGTGCACTGCATTATTCCCAGCTGTTTAAGAGTTGTGAGCAGGTTGGCAGAGCATTTTACATGCATTATTTTTTACCAATTTTCAAATTGTTTACATGTCTGTACATCAGTGAACTGCATTATTTCGGTAATTTACGTGTTGTTTGTGTGTCTGTACATCAGTGTACTGCATTATTAAGATAATTTACGAGTAGTTTGCAGGTCTGTATGCTATTTAGCGTGACCCCAAGCACGTCAGAGTGAATGTTTTGTATAAGTGTAATAAATGAACTACGCAAAATCCATCCATAAATAAACTGTTCCAAAATAAATAAAGTACACTCCTTCATATCTCCAGCAGCCAAGCACAGGATGAGTCCTTTTCCTGCCCCCCCCCCCCCCCCACCACCATGGGATGAAAGCGCCCTCTGGTGGCAGTACTGTGTACTAGGCCAGTTGGACTCTGGACCTCATGGTGGACACACTGGATGGAGCTACTGCCTCAAATTGTTTACATAAAGACTGCATGCAAAATAAATACTTACATCCATCCTATACAGCAGCCCAGCACAGGCTGAGTCCTTTCCCCACCAATTCCTAGAAAGAGGTGGCCATTGGATGACTTAGGTTAGTGGAGGTAGCCCAAGTGAATTTTTTCCCCACCAAGATTGGAACTTCCTGCCATTTTCTGGGGCAGGGGAGTGGGGAGGGGTTAGGTTAGTGGAGGTAGCCCAACTGACCTATTTTCCCGCCAGAATTTGAACTACCCACCATGACATCATTGCGACATTGCCATCTCTACCACCTCCATGTTGCATCCGCCATCTTGAATAAATTTGGCAACAATGGTGAGGGGTGGCAATGCTGGCCTTGCCCCTCTACTAATTACTCTTAAAACACTATTGAAACCTGTCCTACAACATTGCTCAAGTTTTTGGGACCCATACTAAATGGGTCTGACAGAAGGTATTAAAAGTATACAGAAAGGGCAGCACTAATGGTCACACATTTGCTTGTCCCATTGGAGAGTTTCATGAAGGTGCTGAAGGAACTGAATTGGCTGACACTTGAAGATGGATGCTAACTATCCCACAAAAGCCTATGCACAAATTTTTAAGAATCCACTTTAAATGCTGAATCCAAGAATAGACTACAACTCCCTACCTATCCTTCCCGTAGAGATCATGAGGACTTGACAGATTAATTTTAGCATGCACGGAGATATTTCAACATTCTTCCTGCACTCCATAAGTGAATGGAACAGGAATAATAATTAATAACTGGCTCAGTAGGAAGTACCCTCCGCATGTACTTCACATTATAGTTATAACATAGTACAACCCACCTTAAGTTAATGTCTTAAAATATTTAGTGTACATACTACAATTTGAAACAAGTTGGAAAATATGATAGTACATCTACATCTACATCTACATTTATACTCCGCAAGCCACCCAACGGTGTGTGGCGGAGGGCACTTTACGTGCCATTGTCATTACCTCCCTTTCCTATTCCAATCGCGTATGGTTCGCGGGAAGAACGACTGTCTGAAAGCCTCCGTGCGCGCTCTAATCTCTCTAATTTTATATTCGTGATCTCCTCGGGAGGTATAAGTAGGGGGAACCAATATATTCGATACCTCATCCAGAAACGCACCCTCTCGAAACCTGGCGAGCAAGCTACACCGCGATGCAGAGCGCCTCTCTTGCAGAGTCTGCCACTTGAGTTTGTTAAACATGTCCGTAACGCTATCACGGTTACCAAATAACCCTGTGACGAAACGCGCCGCTCTTCTTTGGATCTTCTCTATCTCCTCCGTCAACCTGATCTGGTACGGGTCCCACACTGATGAGCAATACTCAAGTATAGGTCGAACGAGTGTTTTGTAAGCCACCTCCTTTGTTGATGGACTACATTTTCTAAGGACTCTCCCAATGAATCTCAACCTGGTACCCGCCTTTGATTCATATTTAGGTCTTGAAGCTAATTATACACGTCTTCACTCAGATGAATGCAGCACAAACACACAAAATCATTTAAATATTTCTTATGGGGCGAAGTTAAAGTCAGGCTACATTCTTCGTTAAAATAACTTCAAAAATCCTTTGTAACTGCAAACAAACTAATCTCCAAAAAAACTCCAAGAAATTTCTTTGGACTTTCCATCTACATCTACATGATTATTCTGCAATTCACGAGTAAGAGCCTGGCAGATTGAGAGGGAACAGTTTGTTCCATCTCATTACAATTAGTTTTTTGTTGCATTATGTTGAATATACTTTCAATATTTTTTTTAGTTTAAATAGTGTGATTATCTCGAGTGAAGAAGTGTACTGCCTGTTTATTTAATTAATAGTACATAATTACATAAATGTACTTCCTTTCCCTAATCCCACTATGTTGCCTTGGGTTGATTAAGTTTGGGGTTTGTATTAAGAGTTCGTCTGCTGGTAGTGACAAGGCAGAGATGTGGTCACCCTGTAGGTCAGTTAGTGCCAACCTCAGCCTGGAGTAAAGACAGAGATGATGCACCTGTTTGCCAGGGGGTAGTCCGGGGTTGGTAACAGGTCCCCTTCCTCTCCCTGATAGTCACTCTTGGGGTAGCGGTGAACTGAGCGGACGGAATCGAGGGCGATCGCCGTCTTTGCCACAAATTTCACCGTGGGGTGAGGTATTATGTTTTACACTGTTACTAATCCGCTCTTTTTCAGGATTGAAATAGTTAGCGTGTCGTTACGGCAATTCATTCATTTTTTTAGAAATTTTGCCTATATAATTAAAGTTTTCAGTTAGGGTTTCTTTTTCAGAGGCGAGCATAGGGGCTCGCGTTATCCATTTATAGTGCTGCAATCACTTGGTGCCTTCAGCACACGAGAGCAGCAATAGCTCTAAAAAAATCGTATAGTTTCATTTTCAGAAGCAGCGTTTTTTGCAATGTTAAAGTAATCTAGGGCCTCACTCCGCATAGCTAACATGTGGTCGTAACGGCTGATGAGTAATTTGGATGACAATTCAGTGTGAAAGCTGGTAGGAGATGCGTGTGTGACTACTGAAGGTTCTAAACGTGTGGCGTAAAAATTTTCTGGGCCATCTCATAAATTTTGTTCACGGTTCCTTTTTAACCTCCATTTGTAAGCAGCACGTCCTAACTACTACTTTGATAAAGAATAGGTCGAGCGTGTGAATGATTGTATAGTATGGGAAGCAAGAACGAGCACAGGGGTGAGTACAAAGAAATTAGCTGTTGGTATCGGTCACCCACGTGGTGCCGAGTTGCACTGCCAGCGAGCTGCCAGTTCGTTCTTGGAAATTAGTTAAGCTGAGGATGCTTATGTGTGCTGTTAATTGAATATTTGCGTGTGCCGTATTTCACAGGATGTTTTATTTTTTAAGAATTTGCTTTCTTATGTGAATATGGGAGATGTTTGTGTCTGCTTTGTTCCCCCGTTTTTCCGCCAAAGAGAATTTTTGTTATTCGGTCCTAGTAGTAATCTTGGGTGCGAATTTCGATCACTGTCACAGCAGACGAACCACAAGGGCAGCAACGTAGTCTCATCCTCTTTCCCATTGCTTAAGTAGATACGAGATGCCTGTTAGTTTAAGCACCTTCAGTGCGAGACAAAACTAGAAGTTATTTGACTTGCCTTTGTTTGCTGCATTTATTAAACTTATAACGTTTTTGGGGAATATGGATAATAAATGTCATATTAAGTTTGTAAAATTTCGTGAAATCTAGACAATAAATGTCCTATAAACTTGATGTCATGGATTTAGTGGTCGCCGGCCAGTGTAGCCGAGTGGTTCTAGACGCTTCAGTCTGGAACCGAGCGATCGCTACAGTCGCAGGTTCGAATCCTGCCTCGGGCATGGATGTGTGTGATGTCCTTAGGTTAGTTAGGTTTAAGTAGTTCTACGTTCTAGGGCACTGATGACCTCGGATGTTAAGTCCCGTAGTGCTCAGAGCCATTTGAACCATTTAGTGGTCATTACAAACCCCAGTCCTGTGTCGAGAGCAATGTTACCAACAAAGTGGTGTCCTTATTGATCATGATAGAGCCTGGCCTTTACTGACTTGCCCACTTGGTTGTTTGAGCCCTCCCCCACGTTATCCGTTGCGCAATATTAACATAAAAATCATCAGATCATTTAACTAAGCATCGGGCAGGCCCCTTAAATTCAATCCTTCCGAGCAATGTATCAAGCGGGCAAGCACGTGTCAATGAGGCGACTTGGCCACACACACGTCTGGAGCGCTCTAGCATAGCAGAGGAAGAGAGATACAGGGAGGTAACGATGCATAACTAAACAGAAGGAACCTTTAAAGATGATTCATCGAACCACCTTCAAAATATTTCTCTATCACTCCAGTCTCGAACAGCATGCGGGAGAAATAAGCACTTAAACTTTCCGTGTGAGTTCTGATTTCTCTTATTTTATTATGACGATCATTTCTCCGTATGAAGTCACACTAAGAAATTATTACCACACTTTGAGAAGAAAGCTGGCGATTGAAATTTTATAGGTGCTCTTCTTTGGACTTTTTCGATGTCCTCAGTCCATCCTAACTGATGCGGCTCCCACACCACACGGCAATACTCCACAAGAGGGAGGACAAGCGTAGTGTACGCTGGCTCCCATCTCAAGGCTATGCCATGACACTGGACGATATTAATCATATCTAATGGATCTCAAGAGGGGAGGTATATGTGACGTGAAAATAAGTTTCTTTTAAGAGCAGTACGACTGAATAATTTGAAGTACAATATTGCAGTGCAAATATGTCCAACATTAACACAAATCGCACTAATATTAAGAAATCCTCTGAAGATATCATTCATTGGAAGAGAAAAAGTTGTTCAAAAGAAAATTCTATGATTCACTCTTAAACTCATCTATATCACCTACTAGACACACAAAATGTTCTGATAAGAACATGAATGAATGTCTACTCGTGTATCTGATTACCTCCTGTGTTAATACTCATATCTGTGTTACTCTCATATCACTGTACTGACTATGCCTAGTTCTTAGAAGGAGAGAAGACTAGGGTCGAAGCTAGACCGTTAAAGAGGAAGCACACGTTCACCGTTGTAAGTTCTAAGACTACGGTCAGATATATTTCTTATAACGCGCGCACTTTATTCTGAAAGCATTCTCTTTACACTGAGGGGACAAAAGTCATGAGGTATCTCCTAATATTGTGTCGGACCTGCCTTTTCCCGGCTTAGTGCAGCAACCCGACATGGGGCATAGACTCAATAGGCCACTGGAAGATGCCTGCAGAAATATTGAACCATGATGCCTCTACAGCCGTCCAAAATGGCGAAAGTATTGCCGGTGCACGATTTTGTGCACAGACTGACCTCTCTCTTATGTGCTACAAATATACCAAGGGATTCATATCTGGCGATCTAGATAGCCAAATCAATTACCCAAATTGGTCAGAATATTCATCAAACCAATCACAAACAGTTGTGGGCCAGTGATATGGCGCACCGTCATCCATAAAAATTCCATCGTAGGTTGGCTGAAAATGATCTTCAAGAAACCAAACATAACCATTTCCAGGCAATGATCGGTTCAATTGGACCAGAGGATACAGTCCATTCCATGTAACAGAGCCCACACTACTATGGAGATACCACCAGCATCAACAGTAGTAGTAGGGCAAAGTTCATTCTGCCCCACACTGCATTGTTGCCATATTTATCCTAGATGGTGGATCCAAGATGGCAGCAATAGATGTGTCAATGTTGCAATGATGTCATTGCGGGAAGTTCAACTTTTGGTGGAAAATTAGGACAATTGGGCTACCTTCACTAGCCTAATATGCCTTCCATCCCTCCTCCCCTGCACCTTTTCCACCGCCCTCCTGAAGAAAATGGTGGGAAGATCAACTTTTGACAGAAAAAAGTCACTTGGGCTACCTCAACTAACCTAAGAAAATGGCAGGGAAATTTTGGTGGGAAAAAAGATCAATTGGGCTACCTCCACTAACCTAAGTCATCCAACCACCAGGTCTTCCTTGGAATTGGAAGGAGAAGGCTCAGCCTGTGTTGGGCGCCTGGATAGGATGGATGTAAGTCTATTTTTCATGCATTGTTTATTTAAACAATTGGAGTTGTCTTAGGTAGTAGGTCTATCCAATGTGTTCACCATGAAGTCTGGAGTCCAACTGACCTAGTACACAGTACTGCCAGCAGTGGGCGCTGTCGTCCCATGTCGGTCTGGGGGAAGAATGGTGGGAAAAGGACTCAGTCTGTGTCCAGCTGCTGGAGAGAGGAAGGAGTGTACTCTACATATTTTCAGTTGGAAGTTGGAACAATTTATTTAGGGACAGATTTCACATAGTTTATTTAATACGCTGATACGAAACACACGCCCTGACGTGCTTGAGGTCACAATAAATAGCCAACAGACTTGAAAACTACTCTTAAATTTCCGAAATAATGCAGTACACTGAAGTACAGACACGCAAGCAACTCGTAAATTGTCAAAATAATGCATGTAATACGTTCTGCAAACACACAAATTACAAACTGTCGAAATGATGCATTGCACAGCCTACAGCCTTATTCACAAAACAATGCAGTTCACTGATGCACAGACATGTTCACTACTTCTAAAATTGTCAATAAATAATGTATATGTAATGCTGTGCAAACACACTCACAACGCTTAAACAGCTGAAAATACTGCGGTGCACAAACAGCCATTGCACGTAAAAACGCTTTCGATCTAATAAGATATTCGACCTCGACATACCAGTGAACTGTTCCACACAGAGCTCCAAAGTGCACACACCAGATGACATGAACATGGCGGTCTCACATGTGAGACGCCTCTGGCTGAGCACACATGTTTATCTAGAGCACCGTTGATGACGCTTATCTTTTTTCCTGCTGGTCCAGTGCAGACCAAACTTCCAAACTAGAGATATATGCGTAACGACTCACCTCAGCAAGTGCAGCTAAAATATTGTCATTGTTATATAGAAGTCTCATGTCTAACCTAATCCCTCTCTCAAACATCGTAAAGTGTTTCAGAAATAGTTAATGGTCGCTTTTGTTGTCGTAGGAGCTTTTGTTATGTCTCAGCATGTCTGCATAGAAATTTTTGTCCTGTCCTGCGAGTGGCAGCATAGTCTGTCAGATACAGTCATCCTCCTACTACAGTACAGGTGTTGACACTTTACACTGGTCTGTGCAAGTGATTTTGATCACTAGCCACCTGCTCCTATGGATCAATAAATGTATATTTAATAGGATCACCACATGTGTTCGATGCCAGCATGGATACAGTATTTGTTTTCGATGTATTGGAAGAGACAGGGAGAGGTGGTAAAAATCTTATCGAGTTCTCTATCAGATGAAATTAGCAGAGCTTTTATAGTTCGTAATTTTTCTCTGTCTGATGGTACAGAAAAATGATGATAGAATGTTGGGGTGATAGATGTGAATCGACCCTGAGGGATGTGGATCTGCTTCAGATTGCAGTACCTGTATGATGAGTGTTCTTAATTTTCCCAATAGGAAACACCACTGTAACTGCTCATACTGTCTTTATACTACCTCGTGTTGCAGGTGCAGGTTTAGTTTGGTGCTGACCTTGCACAATGTACACAGTTGGCAGAGCTACGACGACATGTTCCCGTTTCCATCGAATGGTCAAAACACAGTGCTGTTGTACAGACTCAGCTTAGCCTGTTTCTACATGGGCTGCAGAATGTGGTAGATATAGCTCTCTCCAACTTCTGCTCAGTTCCGACTTAAATAGGAACGATCACATGCGCAAAGAAGCAGGGATGGCAGTGCAGAGTCCCAGGAGCAGTTGCAAGATGGATAGGGACTAACCAAAACCACATTGGAATTTTACTGTAGCAGATGGGGTTGAAAAAGGTGACTCCATTTGAGATATCAGAGTGCCATAAATATTATTCACTAGTAGCTGTAAGCATTAAAGACTTCTCCATAGGATCCAACACAGGTATGTGGTTGAATGGAAGGACAGAATTTCTACTGGAAAATGTACCACGAGAGATCTGAAAAGCCTGACTACATTTCTAACGACATCAATCAGCACACCATCTACTGTTTGTGATCATTCTCAATCAACCATCACCTACAACCCAGTCGATATATCGCAGAATCTGTGACGTGGGATCAAGACAGAATATGTTACAAATACTGGAGAAATATCTAGCGGTGGCACGAGGGAGCTGCAAATACCGACTTAATGCCATGTTACTTAGTCGAATCACTTTCTAAATTCAGTGATTTTATTACACTGTCGGCAACTTGTAACTGCAGTGTTTGATAATATACACTCCGACGATCACCGTCTATATTCAGTGTAGCGGTATTTGTCTGGAGAAACCACTTTATTTGGAAGTAATGCCATACCACGATTTATAAGGCTTGCATTGTTTTTAATATGGATATCGTTAGTGATACTTGTGAACGCCTGTAGAACCAAGACCGATTGTCATAGTAA